>NC_057391.1:37983880-38302695 GCF_019320065.1 Cervus canadensis
TGCTTCGGGATTTGATGATCTCTTGGAAAACATTTTCTGCCTCCTGCTGGATGTGGAAGCATTTTCCCTGCAAAAGGTTGTCTGGATGCTTGAAGAAGTGTAGTTGATTGGCGACAGGGCAGGTGAATATGGCAGATGAGGCAAAACTTGGTAGCCCAATTCGTTCAACTTTTGAAGCATTGGTCATGCGATATGTAGTCGCACATTGTCATGGAGAAGAATTAGGCCCATTCTGTTGACCAGTGCTGGCTGCAGGTATTGCAGTTTTCGGTGCATTTCATCGATTTGCTGAGCATACTACTCAAAGATTTAATGGTTTTGCTGGAATTAAGAAAGCCATAGTGGATCAGACCAGCCACAGACCACCAAACAGTGACCATGACCTTGTTTTGGTGCAAGTTTGGCTTTGGAAAGTGCTTTGGAGCTCCTTCTCAGTCTAAAACTAAGCTGGTCGTCACACAATGTATAAAATCCACTTTTCAATCATCGCATGTCACAATCTGATCAAGAAATGATTTGTTGTTGTTAGGTGGAGTGAAAGGTGACATGTCAAAACAACAAATTTTTTGATTTGTGGTCAGCTCATGAGGCACCCGCTTATTGAGCTTTTTCACCTTTCCAATTTGTTTCAAATGCCAAATGACTGTAGAATGGTCAGTGTTCAGTTCTTCAGCAACTTCTTGTGTAGTTGTAAGAGGATCAGCTTGGATGATTGCTCTCAGTTGGTCATTGTCAGCTTCCCATTGCCTGGCCACTATGCTTCTCATCTTCAAGGCTCTCATCACTTGCAAAACTTCATGAACCACCACTGCATCATACGTTTGTTAAGCAGTTCCTGGGCCAAATGCATTGTTGATGTTGTGAATTGTCTCCACTGCTTTATGACTGATTTTGAACTCAAGTAAAAAAATTGCTCGAATTTTCTTTTTGTCTAACATCATTTTTATAGTCTAATATTTATAAATACTAAGTAATGTCATTAGCAAAAAAAAAAGTGAGAAATGTGCATTAAAATGATGTATAACATAACCACATTTAAGAATTTATCCCAGTATCAAATGGGAAAGTTCAATGCAAAAAACCACAGTTACTTTTGTACCAACCTAATATTTGTCTTTTTGAAACTGGCTAATTTCACTTAGGGCTTCCCTGGTGGCTCAGTGGTTAAGTATCACCTACCAATGCAGGACATGCAGTTTTGATCCCTGGGTTGGGAAGATCCCCTGGAGAAGGAAATAGCAACCTATTCCGGTATTCTTGCCTGGGAAATCCCATGGACAGAGGAGCCTGGTGGGCTACAGTCCATGGGGTCACAAAAGAGTTGGACATGACTTAGGGACTAAACAGCAACAATTTCACTTAGCCTGATGCGTCATCGTTTATCTATGTTGTACCATGTGTTAGGATTGGCTGAATAATATTCTATTATATGTTGTCATTTAGCCACTAAGTCATGTCTGTTATATGTATATATCATTTTTTTTGTGTATCCACCCATCTGTTGATGGATATTTGGGTTGTTTCTACCTTTTGGCTGTTGTGAATCATGTTGCTATGAACGTGGGTGTATAAACATCTCTTTGAGTCTGTGCTATCAATTCTTTTGAGTATATATCTAGAAGTATTGATAGAATTGCTGGATCACATGGTAATTCTGTGTTTAATTTTTTGAGGAACTGCAGTAGCTTTGTCATTAAGGGTTGAGTTTTTTTAAAGTAAACCTTTTGGCGAATGATCTTAGATTATAGAAAAGTTGTAAAGATTATAACAGAGATTTTCTATACTCCTCACCCAGTTTCTCCTAATGTTAACATCTTACTTTATGAGGGTACCTTTGTCAAAACTGAGAAACCAACATTGATATATTACTATTAGGTAAATTCCAGGCTTAATTTGGACTTTATTAGTTTTCCCACTAATGTGCTTGTTCTGTTCCTAGATACACTTGAGGATATTACATTGTATTTATTCTGTATGTTATTTTATTTATTTTTAGTCTATTTTGTTGTTGTTGTTTGTTTCTCCAGTACTTAGTACAGAACATGTATGTACTAAGTATGTAATAAGAGCACAGTGTTTCTTGAATGAATTACCTCCTTTTAGTTTTTCTCTCCTTTTTGGGGGCATGTTCATTAACTGTCCTTCAGGTATTTATCCTTGTATCTTTACGTTCCTCTCTATTTGTGGATAACTTTGATAAAAATAAAATTACATTTAAAGATATATAAAAATTCTTTACATTAGTAAAGAATGACAACAAAAAACTGCAATCAAACTCAGATTCTCCTTTACAAAAGCCACAAAAGTTGATCACTTTTTGCTAAATATATCTAATAACAAGGGATCTTACCACTTTGTGAGGAAACTTGTTTCATTGTTGAGTAGTTTTAGAGGTCAAAAGGTTATTCCTTATGCTGATTTGAAAACCTTTTGTAGAAACTTCCATTCCAGAACCCTCTAGAATATTCTATATTCTATATTCTTGCTTTCATGACAACCTTTAAGTGATTTCTTTAAATTATCTTCATAATCCATCCCTACATCTTTTTTTTTTCCATCCCTACATCTTAAATCTTCTAGGCAATGATTATGAAAATCATCTTTGATTTTGAGACTGATTATCACCAAATCCTTCCAAATCATGGTTCACTGGCTCCTGACTGTTCTGTGGATGTTGCTTTGTTGGTTCTGCTGCAGTTGGCTGTGCTGCCCAAAGCTCTACTGCCTGGTGACCTTAGTTGGCCACTGATGTTCTTGTGTGATCTTCTCAAGAGCTGACCTCGGTGGTGCCTTTGGGATTACCAGTGTTGACTTTATAACTGCCCTTATTGGCCCATTCTCTTCTCCTGATACCACTGAAGTTCCCACTAAGTTTCCTAAAGGTTAGCCTCATGCTTTTAATTTCTTACAGCAGACTGAGAAGGAATTTGAGAGAAGTTTCTCTGTGCTTGGTAGTGTACTCTCACAGAGTGCCAGAGGGTTGCTTCCTTGCCAGTAGTCAGTTGGAGCTGTTTGCTAGAGCTCATGTACCTCTACTCTACTATCTCTTACCACATGAAGAATTCTCTTTTTTAGCTGAGGTTTTGCCTGGAGTGATTGGATATGGCTTGCTTCCTTATTATTTAAGCATGTTAGTTCTAATGTTCTGGGATCCTACCACAAGCTTTAAAGTCCTCCTACAGAGAATTCCCTGGTGGTTCAGTGGTTAGGACTCAGCACTTTCATACTAGCTCGGCACAGCTTAAAAAAAAAAAGCCCTCCTGCAAACTTAACAGCTTATTGCCTACCTTGCCCAGATTTCTCTGGAGAGGGAATTCACTCTCAACCTAGTCCTTTGTTGCATTTACAGCAAAGGCTGGACATAACATGTGTTGGAAGAATGGAGGAATATTAAGTAAATTGTGGTGTTAAAAGTGCAAAACACATATTAAAGTCTTTGCAGCAACTTGCAAAGTATGTTTTCAAAAATAATGTTAAATGAAGAGTAGAACCAAAAGTGCAAAGATCCTGCTTTAAAGGAGGATCTTTAAAAAAAGATGCCTAAAAAATCCCCAAACCCTATAAAAATATATACACATGAACATAGAAATTCAGAGTAATACAAAGTCATGGTCAGTAGTAAGATTGTAGGTATCAGAAATTATATTATTTATTGATTTTTCTGTGTTTTCCATTAGCATGCAAGCTCCAAGAAGTCAAGAGTCTAGACTGGTCTGTCCTAGAGCAGTGCCTAGCCTGTAGTAGCTTTCAATAAATCATGTTGATTGTTTAATGAATTAAAATTTGAAATTTCTTTTTGATTGTTTTATTGTTTAGTGCTATAGTAATGCTTGTGTGTTTGTGAGTCATCTGTCACGTCCAACTCTCTCTCCATGGAATTCTCCAGGCAAGAATACTGGAGTGGGTTGCCATTCCTTTCTCCAGGGGCTCTTCCCAACCAAGGGATTGAACCTAGGTTTCCCACATTATGGGCAGATTCTTTACCATCTGAGCCACTAGGAAAGCCCTATAGTAATGCTTATTAAAGTTAAAACAAAAGCAGAGATTAAAAAGAATTCTCAATGATTTCAACCTTTTAAAAATATAGTGTCTGAATATTCTTCCCACCCTTGTTGGCCTTCTTTGGTCCTCTTAAAAAGTGGTGCCCCAAACAGGATATACTAGTACAGATTTTGACAAGCCAGCCCAGCGAATAGAGGAATATTTTCTTCTCAGGTTCTGGTAGAAAGTATACACAGAAGAACTGTACAAAAAGGATCTTATTAACCCAGATAACCGTAATGCTGGGATCACTCACCTAGACCCAGACATCATGGAGTGCAAAGGCAAGTGGGCCTTGGGAAGCATCACTACAAACAAAGCTAGTGGAGGTGATGGAATTCCAGCTGAACTTTTTGAAATCCTAAAACATGATGCTGTGAAAGTGCTGCACTCAATATGCCAGCAAATTTGGAAGGCTCAGCAGTGGCCACAGGACTGGAAAAGGTCCTTTTTCATTCCAATCCCAAAGAAAGAAAATGTCAAAGAATGTTCAAACTTCCGCAATTGCACTCATCTCACACACTAGCAAAGTGATGCTCAAGATTCTCCAAGGTAGGCTTCAACAGTATGTGAACTGAGAACTTCCAGATGTTCAAGCTGGATTTAGAAAAGGCAGAGGAACCAGAGATCCAATTGCCAACATCCAGTTGATCATAGAAAAAGCAAGAGAATTCCAGAAAAACATCTGCTTTATTGACTACGCCAAAACCTTTGACAGTGTGGATCACAACAAACTGGAAAATTCTGCAAGAGATGAGAATACCAGACCACCTTACCTGCCTCCTGAGAAATCTGTATGTAGGTCAAGAAGCAACAGTTAGAACCAGACATGGAACAATGGACTGGTTCCAAATTGGAAAAGGAATCTGTTAAGGCTGTATATTGTCACCTTGCTTATTTAACTTATATGCAGAGTACATCATGTGAAATGCCAGGCTGGATGAAGCACAAGCTGGAATCAAGATTGCAGGGAGAAATATCAGTAACTTCAGATATGTAGGTGACAACTCCCTTATGGCAGAAAGTGAAGAGGAACTAAAGAGCCTCTTGATGAAAGTGAAAGAGAAGATTGAAAAGCTGGCTTAAATCTTAACATTCAGAAAACTAAGATCATGGCATCTGGTCCCATCACTTCATGGGAAATAGATGGGGAAACAATGGAAACAGTGACAGATTTTATTTTCTTGGGCTTCAAAATCTCTGCAGATGGTGACTGCAGCCATGAAATTAAAAGACGCTTGCTCCTTGGAAGAAAAGCTATGACCAACCTAGACAGCAAAAGCAGAGACATTACTTTGCTGACAAAGGTCCATCTAGTCAAAGCTGTGGTTTTTCCAGTGGTCATGAATGGATGTGAGAGTTGGACCATAAAGAAAGCTGAGCACCAAAGAATTGATGCTTTTGAACTGTGGTGTTGGAGAAGACTCTTGAGAGTCCCTGGGAGTGCAAGGAGATCCAACCAGTCCATCCTAAAAGAAATCAGTCCTGAATATTCATTGGAAGGACTGATGCTGAAGCTGAAGCTCCAATACTTTGGCCACCTGATGCGAAGAACCAACACATTGGAAAAGACCCTGATGGGAAAGATTGAGGGCAGAAGGAGAAAGGGATGACAGAGGATGCGATGGTTGGATAGTATCACTGACTCAATGGACATGAGTTTGAGCAAGCTCTGGGAGTTGGTGATGGATAGGGAAGCATAGCATGCTGCAGTCCATGGGGTTGCAAAGAGTTGGACCCGACTGAATGACTGAACTGAATGGTGGGATTATGGTTTATTAAGTGAAAGTTAAAATCTCCCAGTTGTGTCCGACTCTTTGTGACCCCATGGACTATACAGTCCATGGACTTCTCCAGGCCAGGATACTGGAGTGGGTAGCCTTTTCCTTCTCCAGGGGATCTTCCCAACCCAGGGATTGAACCCAGGTCTCCCACATTGCAGGTGGATTCTTTACCTGCTGAGCCACCAGGGAAGCATGGTTTATTAAGTTGTGTGTTTTAACATAGGTGCTAGGGCTTGCCCGTGGTGTTGTTAATGTATAAAACCCAGATGTTCTGCCTATTTTTCTTGAGCAGTGACTCCAGGAAGTTGATAACTAAGTGGATGTTGTACACAAGCTCATAATCTGTCATCTTCATGTGGCCAACAGCCACTGCCATACACAGCACCTTCTTCATCTGGAGCTTGATCATGGACTTCACTTCATTAACTTTGGCCACCATGTTCTCATTGTGAGTCAGCAAGGAATGAAATTTGCCAGCCTTATTCAGGCCTGGGCCCAGAATTTGTGGGGTCTGCTGAAGACTGAATCATAAAGGCATCGTGCTTCTTGGCCAGCTTCTTGACCACTTTCTTATTCTTGTTGAGTTTCTTTAGCACCGTAATGTCCACATGGGGGGATATCTGCAGCTTTGGCCTATTCACAGTGCTGTCTGTCTCCTAGAACACATATAGAGACCATGAGGCAGGGAGTGGGCTTGAGCCTGACTGTGCCAGAGAAGCATTTGTCCTTCTGAGGGTCATAGTTCTTCAGGCTGACCTGAAACTTCACCACTCCAAAAACTTCTGGTATTTGCACTGGTTCCTGTGCAAAACTTCCCACACTAACTCCTAGAGGGTGTCTGGGGAGACTTTGCCACTTGGGGATCTTTGTGTTCAAATAGCTAGAAGAGAGCCACACCTCCATTTTTAGAGTTTTGTTTTTTTTTTTTTAAGATGTGTCCCACTGTTGACTTACACTGAATTTACTTTGTTGGTATTTAAAACTTTAGTTTTGCTAACACATTGTAACAATTTCCTGGTCTTTCCCAATGAGTATTTACCTGCTGATAGAACTGACCAGCTTGCCTCTCATATATTTTTATTTTCCTGTCTACCTACACTGAAAGTGCTAAGTAGCAAATCATTCAAAAATTGGGCAGCCAGAGAATAAAAGAAGTAAAACCTCTGCAAAGTCTACACATTTTCTAATTATCCTCCAAATAATTTAGTGATGATTATCCATTTACTAGGTGTGTTCTTCAGAATTCCTGAAGTGGCAGGAGGTTAAGTATTAAGTACTTAGATAAAAATCAGAAATTGACCTCTTGGCTTTGTCTTCAAATAGTATTAAAAACATGTTTTTTCCAGGAAGGTGTGCCATTGCAGTCTTATCATTATTTTCCAGGTGCTTTTCATCTGCCAAGAGCCCTTCATTTTTCATGATCTTCTTGGCTCTTATATTCGTGGACCAGGAGTTGGCAATTTTTTTCTGTAAATGTTCAGATAGTAAATATTTTAGACTTTGTGGGCCTGAGGGTCTCTGCCTTAACAACTCATTTATGTTGTTGTATCATAAAACCAGCCATAGACAATTCATAAGTGAATGCATGTGGTGGTATTCCAGTAAAACTATTTACAAAAGTAGACATCAGGCCTAGTAGTGTGATGACCCCTATCATACACCCACCACCTTCACCATCATTAAGAAGATAGAATAGTAGAACTCTATGGTGGAACTCATTTTTTTTTGAAAGGCCTTGAATCCTTGAAGGCCTTGAAGGGCTTCTAACTTGCAATATTCGTTTTTTGAAAAATCCTTTGCTTTTCTAATTTATTGATCCTCTATTTAAAAACTAATCATTTCCTGCCCGCCCTGCCCCCGTGCTACCAGTCTTCTCCTCATTCACACTACTTTCTGTGTGCCTCTTAAAAGTTACTTAACTTTTTCCACATCAGTACAGTGGAGATGATAATATCTACTTGAGGCTTGCTGTGAGAATTGATTAGATAAGAATATAAAGTGCTGAAGACAATGCTTGGCATATAGTAGGCAGTAAGTATTTGTTGCTATTATTGTCAACATTATCATCATTTTACAAACTGAAATGCCCTTGTCAGTGTTTTTGACAACCCCGTTACTACCTCCTGGTACAACCCTTATGGCAGAAAGAGAAGAGGAACTAAAGAGCCTCTTGATGAAAGTGAAAGAGGAGAGTGAAAAAGTTCCTTAAAAATCAACATTCAGAAAACTAAGATCATGGCATCTGGTCCCATCACATCATGGCAAATAAATGGGCAAACAATGGAAACAGTGACAGACTTTAATTTTCTTGGGCTCCAGAATCACTGTGGATGGTGACTGCTGCAGCCATGAAATTAAAAAATGCTTGCTCCTTGGAAGAAAAGCTGTGACAAACCTAGATGTTACTTTGCTGACAAAGGTCCGTCTAGTCAAAGCTATGGTTTTTTCCAGTGGTCATGTATGGATGTGAGAGTTGGACTGTAAAGAAAGCCGAGCATCAAAGAATTGATGCTTTTGAACTGTGGTGTTGGAGAAGACTCTTGAGTCCCTTGGGCTGCAAGGATATCCAACCAGTCTATCCTAAAAGAAGTCAGTCCTGAATATTCATTGGAAGGACTGATGCTGAAGCTCCAATACTTTGGCCACTTGATTCGAAGAACTGACTCATTGGAGAAGACCCTGATGCTGGGAAAGATGGGAGACAGGAGGAGAAGGGGATGACAGAAGATGAGAAGGTTGGATAGCATCACTGACTTGATGGACATGAGTTTGAGCAAGCTCTGGGATTTGGTGATGGACAGGGAAGCCTGGTGTGCTGCAGACCATGGGGTCACAAAGAGTTGGAAACAACTGAGCAACTGAACTGAACTACTATCTCCTGGAACTGTGGGGTACCTATGGTGTGGAGTCTTGATTTCATAGAGAAAGCATAGGATAGCTTGAGGGTGATACCCAGGGCTTTAGGATTAAGGAGTGGGAATAGAATAGTCTGTATCCCTGAGCCTAATATAGAGGTTGAAGCCCATAAGAATTTCATCCCAAATTGCATTCACTAAGTTTGGATGGAGAGATCAGAGTCCATATGTACCGTTCTTCACCCAGGTGACTCCTTATCAGGATTATGCATGTTAGTGTCAATCAGATTGTTTTCCAAGCTGTTAACTGTATTTATATATTCAAAATGAAAGCTTTTCAGCACTGCAGGTTACTTTTCAGTTCTTTTTAAAGTGTTATAACTGCCTTTTTAAATTTTAAATAGTTCTAGTTCTTGCAACCAGCATTTTATATTGCCAGTAAGAATTTAAGATAATTAGATCAATAGAGCTAACCAGTATTGATGATGTTTTGAAATAGTAATAGATTTGATAACAGATTTTTCCAGATTGAAATGTTCATGCAGAAGCATACTTTATTTTTTCAGATTCTCCTTAATTTCATTTTTAGAGAATACTCTGCCTTCTCAGTGGCATGCTAGTAAAGATGTGGCTAGGAACAGACGTTCTTGTGTCATCTTTATGGGAAATAGGGAATCATTGTAAAAGTCATCAATTCTTATTTGTTTAAGCATTTTTATTTTTGATGAGCCTAAAAATTGCATGAGATATACTTGCTTTTCCCCAGAAGTTCAGCCTTAATTTAGCTGTTTATTTTACTAGTGTATGGTCCAACATGATAGGAATTCATTCTTACTCTGTGAAAAATAGCTTCCCCCTAAGGGTTACTTATATGCCAGACGTTGTGTTAGGTACCATTATCTAATTTAATCTCCTAAGTGGTCTCTTCCTCTTGACTTTGTTCTCTTACAGTATATTCTTAATATAGCAGCCAGAGGGCTGGTGTTAACTCAGAGATGCTGTTAAAGTCAGGTCATGTCATGTTTAGAACTCTACAGTGGCTTCCTTTTTTTTTTTGGCAGAATAAAATCTTTACAGTGGCCTATAAGGTTCTAGATGATCTGATCCTTCTTAGTTCTCTGACTTCATCTTTTACCACTTACCCCACTCTCTGCTCCATTTCCTTAGCTTCCTTGCTTTTCCTTTATCAGGGCTTCCCTGGTTGCTCAGATGGTAAAGAATCTGCCTCCAATGCAGGAAACTTGGGTTTGATCCCTGGGTCGGGAAGATCCCCTGGAGAAAGCAATGGCAACCCGCTCCAGTATTTTTGCCTGGAGAATTCCATAGACAGAGGAACCTGGTAGGCTACAGTACATAGGATCGCAAAGAGTTGGGCACAACTGAGCAGCTAACACTTTCACACTTTGTTAAGTCCAAGGTTTTCAGCTTAAATATCTGCCATTCATTGAAATAGAAAAATCTGGAGGGACTTTGGTTTTTGAAGCAAGATGGACTCTGAGGTGGGGACAAAACATCCAGATGGTATTGTCCAGTAGGCAATGGGAGATGCATAACTGCATCCTATGAAAATGGTTAGGACTGAAGCTGTAATCCTTTTTTTTTTCAAACTTACTGGGTAACATACATATAGAAAAATGCACATATCATAAATGCAGAACTGTTGAATTTTTACAAAATGAATGTACCCTTATGTAGCACCCAAATCAAGAAAGAATTATTACCATCATTCTTGAAGGCCCCTGGTGATGAACTATAATGTTTTAATTGGCACTTGTTTTATGTCTTCTTTGATTGTAAACACTTTTGAGACAAGGACCATACCTGTTTCACATATCAAGGTAGTCTAGTAAGGTGATTTTTGTTGATTATTGCTCAGAGGAGTCTTAACTTTCATTAGTAATCCTAGGGTGAGGAAAGTGTTTCCTCTAGAACTGTACTCATAGGACTTTCTGTTGATTCCAGCCAGTCTTTGTTGTTTTCCATGTCTCTGAACTCCTACAGTATTAAATGTCTACACTTGATTTAATACTTCATCTATGTTATCTCTGGTTCTTTAGTTTTTACCATGTGTTCAGTTCATATCTCTATTAGAAAGTAAGTTCCTTGAGGTTGGGAACCTTGTCATATACTCCTCCCTCCCTCCCTCCTTCTGTCCTTAAAATAGAATTTACTGTGGCTCTGATTATATACATGTGAGATGTGCCTGGCCAGGCCAGCCTGGCTCACATGGCTTGTACAACACATAACATCTCTGGGGCCTGCTGTCTGTAACTGGGAAGTGCCCACACAGGGGTTCAGTCCAGCTTCACGAGGTCCTTGGCCACCTTTTTCTCAGTGTGGTTGGCCTCCACCTCCTGCTGATACTCCTTGTGATTCTTCTAGGCTAGCTCAGTCTTCGCCTATCGGTCTCCAGGTCCTCCCAGTTGTCATCAATACCAAGAGTCTGGTCTTGGCTGAGCACCAGCCTCTTGATGTGCTGACAGGGCAGCAAAGGGATCGCCTTTGTCTCTAAGCTCTGGTCCACCCTAGTTATACTCACTGGCCAGCTGTGCATCCTCAGGGGACAGCTCTGGGAGACGTGCTCCTGCCAATTTTGCTCCCATGAGCCCTCAGCTTCCCAACTATTCCAGTCTGACTCTGGGGATTTGTGGCTGGATTGTTGCTCTGCCCAGCCCAGGTGTCTTGGCCCTTAGTACTATAGTAGTCTTGCTTGGTTGATGCACATTTGACCTACTGTAAGCTGTGCCAGGCTTCGTCCTCCCATCTTTGGACAGCACTACTGTCCTCTTCTGTATCCTTGCCCTCCTCTTTTGTGTCTCCCAGTGGCCTCAGGTCGTGAGTATGGCAGGAATGGGGTGGGGGCTGGGGCAGGATGTCCCTCAGGCACAGGTCTCTCGGGGAGGTTGGTCTTGGCTAAGACATGGGGTGTGCATAGATCAGCATAGAAGTGAGCGATGTGACCCCTGTCATGGCCCAGCCTGCCCAGCTGGCTACATGAGAAGTCCACTTGGCCAGCTGTGTGGGGTCCCCTGATATAGACTCCAGTTTGGACAGGCAGCTTTGAATGGCCTTGAAGGCCTCGTCCTGCGTGGATTTCTCAGAATCCACAGTGAGGCTGCAGAGCACAGGCAGGAAGGATCTTGTGGGCGTAATGGTTCATTGAGTGAACCTTATGGCTGCCAGTGAAGCCCAAAACTCCTGTGACCTGAGATGGTGCAAATGGGTCCTTAGTGGCCACCTAGAGCCGGAAGTGAGGCCCCTGTGTCTTGTGCTGGTATTGAAGTAGGAGCTGATTTTGCCCAGGCAGATGGTGTTGCAGCTGATGGGGCCCTGTTTGTCCTTGGCCTGCAGCTGCACAAAGAGCTTCATCAGCTCCACAGTGAGGTTGTCCTTGTTCAGCTTTGGGGCCAGGAGCAGCATGGACTTGACCATCTGCTCCCAGGGATCATGGAGAGCCTATTCCTACAACGTTGCCACGTAGAAGTATCATAACCAGGGAGAAGCAAATGCTCTGTGTCTTATTTCAGGGACTGTTGTTTTCACTGAAAGTGATTTTTAAAAAATTTATTTTATTTTGTTGTGTGCAGGCTTTCTCTAGTTGCAGCGAGCAGGGGCTACTCTTTGTTGTGTGATTGCAGTGGCTTCACTGCCCCATCGGCTGCACCGCCACCACTGGCTTCTCATTGCAGTGGCTTCTCTTGTTGCAGAGCTCAGGCTCTAGGTGCCGGGTGCTTCAGTAGTTGCAGCTCATAGGCTTAGTTACTTTGTGGCATGTGGAATCTTCCTGGGCCAGAGATCAAACCTATGTCCCCTGCATTGGCAGGTGGATTCCCAGCCACTGTACCACCAGGGAAGTGCTTCACTAAAAGTGGCTTATCAAATGTATAATTAAATGCAGTTTAGCTTTTATGAGATTTTTTACATTCACTTTTTAAAAAAAATTCTTCATCAGAGAGTTCCCTGGTGACCTAGCAGTTGGGGGTTCCCTGGTGGTCTAGTGGTTAGGAGTTCAGGCTTTCACTGACATGGCCTGAGTTCAGTCACTGGCAGGGGGACTGAGATCCTGCAAGCTGTGTGGTGTGACCAAAAAAAAGAGTGTTTCAGACAGGGTTGCTGATAAAAATTTTAGTGCATAAAGCCTTTTCTAAATTTCAGCTTGTTTCCCGTACTTAAGATACATCTTTCTGAGGCAGAGGCTGTGAACATTTAAAAGCTATTGATTATAAAAGCTACACATGTTCATTTCAGAACATATGAAGAATACAGAAATATTATACAGATGATAATTAAAGTCAGCTGTAGTCTTGCAATGCTGTGATAACCAGTGCTTTAACATTTTGGTGAATTCCTTTCTAGAGATATCTATCTATGTATCTGTATATCTTATGCATTTAAAAAACCAATTGGAGTGGTCGTGGGTCTTTTCGAAAGAGATTATACTGTTTTATAATTATTTCCATGGGCAAAGTATGCTAATTCTCTGCACACTTGACAGGATTAGGGATGCATTCATTCATCATTCACTGAATAAATGAATGGTTGTTTAGAGCAAACTCTGATGGGATCACATAGAGGACAGGACTGAGAGACTAATACTTTCATTTTCATTTGTCTCCACACCTACAGTTAATCGCCTATCATTTTTTTTTCTTGAATTTAATTAGGTTGTTGACCCATTAGTCCTCTAGAATTATACCTTGTGACCATCTGTCTCCACATTGTTAGTCTAGTGGTCATTCCTCATTTCACATGATCTGTCAGCAGCTTTGCCACAGTTGATTACTTCCCTGTTCTTGAAACCATTTTTCCATTTGCTTCCAGGACATCACATTCTCCTAGTTCTCTTCCTATATCAGGGTCTCTCCTCCTTGGTGTTTCCTAGTTCCTCCTAATCTTCCTACCTCTCAGTGTTAGAATGCTCCACGGCTCATATCTTGGTCATTTCCCTTTTGAAAAAACATCTTTGTGGGAATTCTGTGGTGGCTTTAGGATTCCAGGCTTTTATTGCCATAGCCTGGATTCAGTCAGGAAACTGAATACTATAAGCTGTGTGGCACAGCCAAAAACAAACAAACAAAAAAAAACCCCAACTTTATTTCCTTGTCTCATTTAGTCTTTTACACTAATGACTTCCAAATTTATACCTCTAGCTTTTGCCTTTTCTCTGAAATATACACTCATATTCAGTTGTCTACCCAATATCTCCAGTTAGATATCTAGCAGGATTTCAAACTTGACCTGCCCAAAACTGAGCCCTGATCTGCTAATGCCCCCAAATCTCCAACTCCCCTGTCTGCTCTCACCCTCCTCCCGAAGTGAGCAGTTGTATAGTGGCCATGTTGTGGTTGTCTTGCGTTGGCTTCCTTAATTGCCTATGTGATTACCGATAGAAGTGGCTCAGCATCAGACAACAGTTAGGCTTTGGGTTTTGGCATACTCAGCAGAGATGAGTGGAGATACTTAGGGACTTTGGTGGACATTAAGTGATCTTCCTCCTCCCCCATTACCTCTCTGACTTCATTTTCTATTATTGTTCCTCTATATCCCTTCTCTTCAGTCCTAATGTCTCCTTCCTATCCCTTTATCCCCCAAACTCCCTGGGAAAGCTCCCGTCTGAGGACCTTGTCCTTTTGCCCTGAATCTTTCCCAGCATCAGGGTCTTTTCCAATGAATAGGCTCTTCGCATCAGGGGCCAAAGTATTGAAGCTTCAGCTTCAGCATCAGTCCTTCTAATGAATATTCAGGGTTGATTTCCTTTAGGATCAACCTGTTTGATCTCCTTGCAGTACAAGGGACTCTGAATAGTTTTCTCCAGCACCACAATTCAAAAGCATCAATTATTAGGTGCTCAGCCTTCTTTATGGTCCAACTCACATCTGTACATGACTACTGGAAAAACCATAGCTTTCTCTTGTGGCTCAGTTGGTAAAGAATCCACCTGCAATGTGGGAGACCTGGGTTCGATCCCTGGGTTGGGAAGATCCCCTGGAGAAGGAAAAGGCTACCCACTCCATTATTCTGGCCTATAGCATTCCATGGATTATACAGTCCATGGGGTCACAAAGAGTTGGACACGACTGAGTGACTTTCACTTTCTTCCAAGGAGTAAGTGTCTTTTAATTTCATGGCTGCAATCACCATCTGCAGTGATTTTGGAGCCCCAAAAATAAAGCCTGTCACTCTTTCCCCTGTTTCCCCATCTGTTTGCCATGAAGTGATGCGACCAGATGCCATGATCTTAGTTTTCTGAATGTTGAGTTTTAAGCCAACTTTTTCACTCTCCTCTTTCACTTTCATCAAGAGGCTCTTTAGTTCTTCTTTGCTTTCTGCCACAAGGGTGGTGTGATCTGTGTTTCTGAGGTTACTGATATTTCTCCCAGCAATCTTGATTCCAGCTTGTGATTCAGTCAGGCTGGCATTTCGTATGATGTACTCTGCATAGAAGTTAAATAATCAGGGTGACAACATACAGTCTTAACGTACTCCTTTCCCAATTTTGAACCAGTCAGTTGTTCCACATTTGGTTCTAACTGTTGCTTTTTGACCTGCATACAGGTTTCTCAGGAGGCAGGTAAGGTGGTCTGATATTCCCATCTCTTTAAGAATTTTCCATAGTTTGTTGTGATCCACACAGTCAAAGGCTTTAGCGTAGTCAGTAAAGCAGAAGTAGATGTTTTTCGGAATTCTCGTTGCTTTCTCTGCCAAGGAATGTTGGCAGTTTGAACTCTGGTTCCTCTGACTTTTCTAAACCCAGCTTGCATACCTAGAAGTTCTCAGGTCAAGTACTACTGAAGCCTAGCTTGAAGGATTTTTGAGCATTATCTTGCGCTCCTATGAAATGAGTGCCATTGTATGGTAGTTTGAACATGCTTTGACGTTGCCTTTCTTTGGGATTAGAATGAAAACTGACCTTTTCCAGTTCTGTGGCCACTGCTGAGTTTTCCAGATTTGCTGACATATTGAGTGCGTCACCTTTTAGGGTTTTAGGTGAAGTGCATCACCTTCAAAGTCTTACTTAAATGCCACCTTTTCATTGAGCTGTTAACCACACTGTTAAAACTTGTAACCTAAAAAAAAAAAAAACAACAACAAAAAAACTTGTAACCTTTCCCAATTCTATTAGTATCTTTTCTGTATTATTTCTATAGCACTTAGTCACCTAGAGCCAGACATCCTGGAATGTGAAGTCAAGTGGGCCTTAGGAAGCATGACTACGAACAAAGTTAGTGGAGGTGATGGAATTCCAGTTGAGCTATTTTAAATCCTGAAAGATGATGCTGTGAAAGTGTTGCACTCAATATGCCAGCAAATTTGGAAAACTCAGCAGTGACCACAGGACTGGAAAAGGTCAGTTTTCATTCCAATCCCAAAGAAAGGCAATGCCAAAGAATGCTCAGACTACCGCACGGTTGCACTCATCTCACACGCTAGTAAAGTAATGCTCAAAATTCTCCAAGACAGGCTTCAGCAATATGTGAACCGTGAACTTCCAGATGTTCAAGCTGGTTCTAGAAAAGGTAGAGGAACCAGAGATCAAATTGTCAACATCCACTGGATCATTGAAAAAGCAAGAGAGTTCCAGAAAAATATCAATTTCTGCTTTATTGACTATGCCAAAGCCTTTGACTGTGTGGATCACAGTAAACTGTGGAAAATTCTGAAAGAGAAGAGCGTATCAGACCACCTAACCTGCCTCTTGAGAAACCTATATGCAGGTCAGGAAGCAACAGTTAGAACTGGACATGGAACAACAGACTGGTTCCAAATAGGAAAAGGAGTATGTCAAGGCTGTATGTTGTCACCCTGCTTATTTAACTTATATGCAGAGTACATCATGAGAATTACTGGGCTGGAAGAAGCACAAGCTGGAATCAAGATTCCCAGGAGAAATATCAATAACCTCAGATATGCAGATGATACCACCCTTATGACAGAAAGTGAAGAGGAACTAAAAAGCCTCTTGATGAAATTGAAAGAGGAGAGTGAAAAAGTTGGCTCAACATTCAGAAAACTAAGATCATGGCATCTGGTCCCATCACTTCATGGGAAATAGATGGGGAAGCACTGTCAGACTTTATTTTGGGGGGCTCCAAAATCACTGCAGATGGTGATTGCAGCCATGAAATTAAAAGACGCTTACTCCTTGGAAGGAAAGTTATGACCAACCTAGATAGCATATTAAAAAGCAGAGACATTACTTTGCCAACAAAGGTCCGTCTAGTCAAGGCTGTGGTTTTTCCAGTGGTCATGTATGGATGTGAGAGTTGGACTGTGAAGAAAGCTGAGTGCCGAAGAATTGATGCTTTTTGAACTGAGGTGTTGGAGAAGACTCTTGAGAGTTCCTTGGGCTGCCAGGAGATCCAACCAGCCCATCCTAAAGGAGATCAGTCCTGGGTGTTCGTTGGAAGGACTGATGCTGAAACTCCAATCCTTTGGCCACCTCATGCGAAGAGTTGACTCATTGGAAAAGACCCTGATGCTGGAGGGATTGGGGGCAGGAGGAGAAGGGGATGACAGAAGATGAGATTGTTGGATGGCGTCACAGACTTGATGGACAAGAGTTTGAGTAGACTTCGGGAGTTGGTGATGGACAGGAAGGCCTGGCGTGCCGTGGTTCATGGGGTCGCAAAGAGTCAGACACGACTGAGCGACTGAACTGAAGTAGTCATCATATAGCATATTATATATTTACTTGTTTAATTTTTCTCTTTCCCTTACCCCCAGACTAAAAGCCTATGTTAACTTCAGGCAGACATTGATTTTTATTTATTTTGTTCACTGCTGTGTCCTCTAGCACCACTTAGAAGAGTACCTGAAATGTGGCAGGGGTAACTGCCACGTAGGCTATTAAGAACATATTATTAAACTAAAAATAGTCACTCTATTGTGTCTGACTTTTTGCTGGACTGTAGTCCTCCAGGCTCCTGTGTCCATGGAATTCTCCAGGCAAGAATACTGAAGTGGGTAGACATTCCCTTCTCCAGAGGATCTTCTCAACCCAGGATCAAACCCAGGTCTCCTGCATTAGAGGCAGATTCTTTACCATCTGAGTCACCAGGAAAGCCTTGTTTAAAAAAGTGAATGCGTCAATACCTCATGTTCTTACTTTCCAACGTGGTCCCGGCAGAATGGCTTCTGCAAAGAAGGGTGGTGAGAGGAAGGGCTATTCTACCATTAGCTAGTAGTGTCCAGAGAATAAATCATTGCCATTCACATCTATGGAGTGAGCTTCAAGAAGAGTGCTCTGGGACTTCCCTGGTTATCGAGTGGATAAGACTCCCCACTTCCCATGTAGGGGGCACAGGTTGGATCTTGATAAGGGAACTGAGATCCCACATGCTGCACGACTGGCTGTAAAAGGAAAAGAGAGAGAAAAATCCAGAAATTTTTCATAAGAGATGGAAACTCTAGATGTGTTCTTTGACACCAGGCTCACCAGAGTGATGTGGGCCAAAGGAATAAGGAGTGTTGAATACCATATCCATGTGTATTTGTCCAGAAAATGTAATGACAATGAAGATTCATCATACAAGCTCTATATATTGGTTACCTGTCACTACTTTAAAAAATCTGCAGTTAATGTAGATGAGAACTCTGCTGATAGTTAAATAATGTTATCAAACTGGGGGAAAAAAAAACAACAATATTAAATCTGATAGTCTTAGAACATGTATAGAAATGTTCCTAGAATGGGAATTCTTATTTTGGGGAGGCTCAAGGACAGTTTTAAATCTTATTAAAGATAGATGGATTGCCTCATTATTAAAAAAATAATAGGTCTGAATTGAACTTCCTAAATTGCCAGTAATGTTGAACATTTTCACTGGTTTTAAGTAACAGTTCACTTTCTTCTTTAGTAAATTTTCTGATTCTTCCATGTATCTATCAAGTTATATATTTATAGGTATGCTTATAATTAATAATATATGTGTATATTTTATCTATTTTCTATGTTATTTGTCTTAGTTTACAGAACGTTAAATTTTTTATGCAGTCAATCCTATATTTTCATTATGATTTGTTTGTTTTTAAGCTTAGAAAATTATCCCACTTTCCTCTTTTCCTCCTTCCTGCCCAGAGATTTGATATCACTTTTGTTTTGTTCTAGCTTCTTCCAAACCAAATGAAAGTGTAGAGACCATAGAGTTGAAAAAATCATAGGCATATGGTTCCTTCCTTAGGGCTTGGGAATGCAAGAGACCTCACAAAGTGTGTTTAGCTGAAGAGATGAAAGGAGAGGGGGAACGCTGCACAGGATTAACATGTAGGTGATTTGCAAAGATGAGAATTCAGTAAAGGAGACTAAGAAGGAATTCGGTGGTAGAAGAATAAGGAGAGGGGGACATAGTAGAGCCCAGGGGTGAAGCAAATTTTAGGAAAGGTTAAGTGGTCAGTGGTGTCAAATACCTTAGGACAAAGGCCAAAAACTGAAGATAAGAACTGAAGAGTGACGCAGGTGCAGCAGAGAAGCAAGATGGCGGGCCCCGTGGATCTGGAGTTGAAGAAGGCCTTCACAGAGCTTCAAGCCAAAGTTATTGACACTCAACAGAAGGTGAAACTTGCAGACGTACAGATTGAACAGCTGAACAGAATGAAAAAGCATGCACATCTTACAGAGATTATGACTTTGGTAGATGAGACTAACATGTATGAAGGTGTAGGAAGAATGTTTATTCTTTAATCCAAGGAGGCAATTCATAATCAGCTGTTAGAGAAACAGAAGATAGCAGAAGAAAAAATTAAAGAATTGGAACAGAAAAAATCTTATCTGGAGCGGAGTGTGAAGGAAGCAGAGAGCAATATCTGGGAGACGCTGATGGCGCGAAGGGCACAGTAGGCAGCCTCTCAGGAACCTCTTCTTTCTGATCCCTGCCATTCCTGGCGAGGAGCCTGTGTAGGGATACTGCTCTGCCTGAGGGACATTTTATCTGAATGGTCTAGTAACCTTATGTTTTATGCATGGCCTGGAGCCCCTTTCAGATCTCATCCTTATATGTTTTATCCTGGCTCTGCCTGCCACCCTTCTCCCCGGTAGTTGAATCATGAACTCCAGTGAAGGGAAGATGGGAGCCAGGACAGATAGGGGAGTTCTTCCAGGGCCTACTGCTGGTCACGCCGGTCAGACCAATAAAAGACATCTGTCCTCTCCCTCCGCGCCCCCCCCCCCCCCAAAAAAAAAAAAGAACTGAAGAGTGATTATTGAGTTTGGCCACTAGGAATTCATTGGTGACCTTTAATAAGAAACGTTTTAGTGAAGTGGTGAAAGGGTAGTACAAGTGCCTTCAGTTGTAGACTCTAAATGTTAATCAGTGAAAGGATGGAGGGGAAGTGGGTCAAGCTTGTGGGACAAATAGAGTTGAGAGAAAAAAGATTATTTTTTTTAAGAAGGGAAGACTTGAACATGTTTATAGAATGAGGAGATGGAGTTAGAGGAAAGGCAGATATTGTGGTTGAGAAAAAGGAGTTAACTGAAGATTCTACAGGAGGTTGGGGGTTTTAGTCTTAAGAGTTTCAGTGGGGATTAGTTTCAGAAAGAAGAAATACATTTTCCTTTATGATGGATAGGAAGGAGATAAGAATGTTTGAGGACAAAGGAATAGGAGAGGAGAAAATTGTAGGTGATGATGACTGATCATCGCTTTTTAGCTATGGGATTTATAATGAGAACAGCCTAGGCTTTTCATGATGTAGAAGAGCATAAATGCTTACCTTGCCTGTTTCATAGACTTGGTGTGAGTTAGAAATGAAACGAGTATATGTTAAAATGCTTTAGAAACTTAAAGTGCTATACAAATCTGTAGCCTATTGTTAGCAGTCAAGTTTTGGAGAAAGCCATTTGCTTTGTATAGAATATATAGTTTGCTTTATCAAAATACTCCAGATAGCAAGAAGGTATAGAGGATTCTGGTGTGTTTGGACCATAAGGTTTGGTCCCTGTGTCTTTATCTTGTAAAGAAACCTTTCCAAATATAAATCAAGAATGCGTTTTATTAAGTACTGCTGCTGACATTAGCACCTGAAATCATTTAAAATGCTGACAGTGGGAATAATTAAGGGAAAATGTGTGGGAAGAAATCTGCTTAGAAACAAAGTGAATTTTCTGTGGTTTAAGTTTGGCTTGAGATGGCAGTAATTCTACATTCTCATGTGTATCTTCAGCTAGTTCACTTCTCATAACTTTTGAAAAACTAAACTTCAAGTTTATTATGAATTTTTAATCATTTAGTGCTGTAGACTGATGAATGTTTAGCTCTTTTCTTTTCCATGTGTCTTCATGACACATAGGCATAGTCTTTTTTAAAATCATGTATAGGGGAGTTTGGAGAAGGCAGTGGCACCCCACTCCAGTACTCTTGCCTGGAGAATCCCATGGACGGAGGAGCCTGGTAGGCTGCAGTCCATGGGGTCGCTAAGAGTCGGACACGACTGAGCGACTTCACTTTTACTTTCATGCATTGGAGAAGGAAATGGCAACCCACTCCAGAGTTCTTGCCTGGAGAATCCCAGGGATGGGGGAGCCTAGTGGGCTGCCGTCTATGGGGTCGCACAGAGTCGGACACGACTGAAGTGACTTGGCAGCAGCAGCATAGGGAGTTTATCATATGGTACTTAGTAAAAAATACAAAAAGGGTTTGTATTGTGCTTTTCTTAGCACTCTAGATTCTTTTAGAATTTTCATTACTTTGCCCTTGCTTATCATCAGTCCTAGTTTTCTGTTTATGATTTCTGGTGTTGAGAATGACTGGAGAAAATCATGTAATTGAACTAATTGTTCCATTACTGATACATGCTGCTTAGTCTAATTTGGTCCTTGAGTTTTGGTTAATTACCATGAATGTTTCATGGGCTATTGACTCACAGTTATCTCTCTAGAGAAGTGCATGATGTTGTTTCATTTTGTACCCTTATGCATTTATTCAAATATATTTGAGCATCTGCTGTGTGCTGGCCAGCGTGTTAATGAGTAGAAAAATTCAGGAGGGAGCAGTAACAGCGTCAAATACAGTACATTGATATAAAAAAAAATAAAGACAGGAAAGATACTCATTTGATTACTAAGAAGTCACGGTGACCTTAAAAGCAGTTTCAGTAGGGGGCTAAGGGTGGAATCCCCCTCACAGTTGGTGGAAGAGTAAATGGCAGGTGATAAAGGAGGTGAGGAAGAAGAGGCTAGAGAGAGGAAAAGGGGAAGGAGCAAGAGGTTGTAGACCTGGAGCTGTGGTGTTGTGGTCAGGTTCAGAGAATGGGGTAGAAATCTGAAGTTGCTGCTAAGATATTTAAATGTCCAACCATAGGCTCTGGGTTGGGAGGAATCAGGATTTGAGGGACAAGAGGTTTCTGTAAAGTAAGTAAATTATAAATAGAGTAAGTAAAGTCAGAGTAAGATTTTTGTGAGCTCTTGGAGTAATCGAGGGAGAGCAGTTTGAAATGATGGTGTGGTTCAGAGTAAAGCACTGAAGAATTAATAGATGCTTAAAATAGAGTTGAGCTAAGAATCCTTGGAACCGAAGAGGTCTGTGCATTCTAATGGACATTAATTGGATGGGTAATCTTCATGGACACTGAAATCTCTCAAAATTGTAATAAGAAACTTAGTATAGACGATTACGTGGAACTGGGCTCCTACGTTTTCAGTGGAGGAGGAGGGTATGACTAAGGGATCAGATGATGCTAGTGACGAGAAGATATATCTTGAATGTGGGGCCATGAAGGAGGGTGATCATGATCTAGAAGCTTCAGTAGAAAGACAAGTGAATGGCAATCACTTCTGGCTCTGTGGAGATACAGATTACAGTGAAGAGAGAGAACTGTGAGAAAATCGTTATATTCCATTTATAGTTATCATAAAATATTGACTTTATTCGCTGTGCCATACAATATATCCTTGTAGTTTAATTATTTTATACATAGTAGTTTGTACCTCTTAATTCTCAACCCCTACTTTATTCCTTCCCATAGATAAGCAGTAGTTTGTGCTCTGTATCTATGAGACTGGTTTTGTTGTTGTTGTTATGTTCGCTAGTTTTATTTTTTAGATTCCACATATAAGTGATACAGTATTTGTCTTTCTGTGTCTGATTTACTTAGCATAATCCTCTCCAAGTCCATCAATATTATTGTAAATGGCAAAGTTTCAATCTTTTTTTATGGCTGAGTAGTATTGTGTGTGTGTGTGTGTATAACTTTCTCAGCATGTATGTATGTGTGTGTTTGTGTGAAGATATATCACATCTTCTTTATCCATTCATTCCACATTTTGGCAATTGTTAATAATGCTGCTGTGAACATGGGGGTGCATGTTATGTTTTTGAATTAGTGTGGGGTTTTTTTGGGTATATTCCCAGGAGTGGAATTGCTGGGTCATATGGAAGTTCTGTTTTTTAAAATTATTTGAGGAACTTCCATTATCAAGTCTGTGCGTGTGTAGTTGCTCAGTCATGTACGACTCTGTGATCCCATGAACTGTATTCCGCCAGGTTCCTCTGTCCATGGGCTTTCTCAAGCAAGAATACCAGAGTGGGTTGCCATTTCCTTTTCTAGGGGATCTTCCCGACCCAGGGATTGAACCCACATCTCTTGTGTTTCCTAATTGCAAGCAGATTCTTTACCACTGCACTGCCTGGGAAGCCCCTATTAAGTCTGTAGGAAAAGCTAATTTACAAGTCTATTCATTGTTCAATAATAGTTGTTTAGGGCAGTTCTTCTCATTCACAAAAATTTTAGCTCAGAAAATTACAGTGAAATTTTACCACTGCTAAGCTTACTACTTAGTGGTAGGGCAAATCAGGATATTCATCTTCTTTTTTTTTTTTTTTTCATTTATTTTTATTAGTTTGAGGCTAATTACTTTACAATATTATAGTGGTTTTTGTCATACACTGACATGAATCAGCCATGGATTTACATGTATTCCCCATCTTGATCCCCCCTCCCACCTCCCTCTCTACCCGATCCCTCTGGGTCTTCCCAGTGCACCAGGCCTGAGCACTTGTCTCATGCATCCAACCTGGGCTGGTGATCTGTTTCACCATAGATAATATACATGTTTCGGTGCTCTTCTCTCAAAACATCCCACCCTCGCCTTCTCCCACAGAGTCCAAAAGTCTGTTCTGTATTTCTGACAAAAATTCATGAAATCAAGGATAGTTAAGTCCATGAGAGGGAAGTTAATCACTGACACTACTAGTTGAATAAAATAAGATAGATTCAGTTATTTTCTGCAAAGTACCTTCTGATGAATAATGCAGTGAATAACTGTAGGCTTTAAACTTCCTAAATTTTCATAAACTTTGTAAATTTGTCCAATGAAGCCCTTTTCGGCCCACGTGTATTTTTACCCTATCGGTTGTAATGCATCCTAGCAGATTCTACTTCAGGTTGCACTAAATTAGTGTTTGGGAAGTTTCTTTGAAAATATTCTTGCCTATATGCAGATTATTCATACAGGCTAATTATCTGACTCATCAAGAGCCAAGGAAAGCACGCAAAATCATTTGCCTTGATATTGTATGGTTGTTTTTTAATTAATGAATGAAATAGTTTCTTGTTGACGTTGAAAACAAATGTCTTCAGCTCTTTGAACTACTATTTTTGCCAAAAGGTTTATAATCTCAGATTTATTTTCTCTAGACACTTTTCTTTGACTGCTATAGTTATAAGTTGATTTAATTAACTCACCATTGAAAAGGCTTTCCTTGTGGCTAACAAATGAGCCACTCACAAGCTTATTTTGGTTCCATCCTCATTTTTACTTTTGTGAAGAAATTCAGCTGTGAAGAGATCCTCTTTTAAGTTTTCTAATTTTTCTGATTGTGTTTTCCCATGAGTTGGAAATACTGTGATGACTGTTTATTCTGATACTGTTGATGTATTTTGTATTCTTTCAGCACAGCTGTAGAATCGTTGCATAATCAACCTAATGCTTTGTTAATCTATTTTGATAACAAAATTATCTACACTTCATTGTATCTTAAAAGTATGATATTTGAAGCTCAGTTTTATCTTCTTGTTTTGACTTGAAGGGTATGCACTGGTAATATAAAATACAACATATAGGGATAAGTGTAGTGCCTGAAAAGCTGTTGTCATTATTGCATTATTAGAATTTGTGGTTGCTCTGAGCAGCATTGCAAAACCATTAGACTGCCTTATGTGATCTCTCAGAAATGCTGAAGTCTTGCATACTGTCTTAGGGTTTTGCATACTGTCTTACAGTGTTCCTTCATGAACTTCTTAAAAGTCTGTGGTCTTCTAATTAAGAAGTTGACTGACATCTAAGATGTTCCTGAGCTGTGTTTAATTCAGCATGTCCAAAATCGATGCTGTTGTCATTGCCTCTGTCCCACTTTATTCTTACACCTTTCACGTATGCCTCTGAATCCAATCATCTGTCTCTTGTTTATTAATCCATTGATTCTGCAAATATGTGAATGCCTGCTTTATATTTAGCACGAGGCCTAAGTATATAATGATATACAAAGCAAATACAGTTACTCTGTTCTCTTAAAGGTTATTCAGTAGTATAGCGATTTAAAAGTGTGAACTTTGGGTTCAAATTTTGACTCCTTACTGCTTTATGACCTAGAGCAAATTACTTAACCTCTCTGTACCTCAGTTTCATCTTTGAAGTTGAGAGAATTCCTGCTTCACTGATTATTGAGATTAAATGAGTTAATGTATGTAAAATGCTCAGTAAATGTTAGCTTTTATTATTTGTGGAGGAAATAGACATTATATGATCACAAGTAAGTGATCACACATATTGATAAGTGTCATGAAGTAACATAACAGGATATTTTGAGAGAATTTAGAGTTGGCAGTAGAGATAGCATTGAGACAGTGGCATTTACACAGGCTTGAAAGATGAATAAATGCTAACTGAGGGTTTGTGAGGCCTAAAAGCATTTCAGGCAAAAAGAAAAAGTGGTGCAAAGGCCTCGGAAAGGGTTTGGAGCATTTGACGAACAGAAGGTTGTTGTGTCTGGAGTATGGTACGTTATGGGGAGACCGATGTGAATGCAAAGATCTGTAGGCCATATTAAGGAGTTTGGATTTTATTCTGAGTGAAATGAAAAGCTAATGGAAGGTTATAAATGGCAGAGTTGGCATGAACTGATTTATGTTTAGAAAGTGCCACTTGCTGCTGTGTGGAGAATAGACTAGAGAAGAGCTAGAATGAGTGCCTAGAGATACAGTTTGTTGAAAAAAAAAAAGTCATTGCAGTAGCTCAGGTAAGCACTATTGTTATTTAGGACTAGGGTGGCAGCAGCGGAGGTGGAATGAAATGTGTGGATTTAAAGTGTTTTAAATTGAGTGCCTCTAACAACTAGGCTTCCCTAGTAGCTCAGACGGTAGAAGTATCTACTTGCAATGCAGGAGACCCGACTTCAGTTTTTGGGTCGGGAAGATCCCTTGGAGAAGGAAATGGCAACTCACTCCAGTATTCTAGCCTGGAGAATCCCATGGACAGAGGAGCCTGGCTGGCTACAGTCCATGGGATCGCAAAGAGTCGGACACGACTGGGCGACTAACACATTCTCAAAAGTGCTAGGCACTGTGATTGATGCTGAGGGTACAGTGTTGAGGTTAAAAAGGATACAATTTCTAATTTAGTCAGCTTGTGGGGGTGATGGGATAGGGGAAGAAATAAGACAATGAAAGAATTATACAATTAAATATAAAAATTAGAACTATGGTAAGTTCTAGTAAGGGCAGTTATGTGGTGCTTTTTGAGATCATATCATGGTCAGTAAGTCAGGGATGTTGAAACAACAGGAAAATTTGGTGATTGACTAGAACTTTGGGCAGGTAAGGAAGAGGCACGTGTCAAGAGTTGAGTTTCTGATGTGAGCGACTATCTAGGTGTATATGGAGAGAAGTCTGATTAGCTTCTAGTCTTGTTATCTTCCACATGGTCTTAAGCAGTGGCCAGAAGTAGTTTTCTTAAAACATGTGAATTTGAGTATTTCCTATATCTTCTTATAATCCCTTGAATGAATTTTTTTTTTAGGTTCTCAGTTTCTTTAATAGAGCATTTTAACATTGAATAGCAACAGGCAGAATCTCACATTGTACATTTTTGTCTCTTCTTTTCATAAGATGAATTTCCACCTCTTATTTGCTAGGTAATATAAAATATGGCCCCTTTGCCTTTTCTAGACCTATAATTACGCTTCTCCATAGATCACAGACATTTTTAATTGTAGCCATATTACAGTACTTGTGCCCCCCGAAATGGGTTCCCTCTTCTTTCTGTCTTTACACAGCCTGCTTTCTGTCTGAAGTGCTATTCTTCTGTACCCACTATGCCCACAGCTCTTTCATACCTTGCTAATTTCTACTCATTCTTCACTTTCTCTGGGAGTTCTTTTCTAACCTCCTTCGTCTGATTTTGTTGTTGTTCAGTGGCTCAGTCATGTCCAACTCTTTGCAACCCCATGGACTGCAGCATGCCAGGTTTCCCTGTCTTTAACTATCTCCCTGAATTTGCTCAAACTTGTGTCCATTGAGTTGATGATGCCATCCAGCCATCTCATCCTCTGTCAGCCCTTTCTCTCCTGCCCTCAACCTTTCCCAGTATCAGGGTCTTTTCCAGTGGGTCAGCTCTTTGCATCAGGTGGCCAAAGTATTGGAGTTTCAGCTTCAACATCAGTCCTTCCAATGAAATATTCAGGACTGATTTTC
Source organism: Cervus canadensis (assembly GCF_019320065.1). NCBI lineage: Eukaryota > Metazoa > Chordata > Mammalia > Artiodactyla > Cervidae > Cervus > Cervus canadensis. The sequence continues at coordinate 38,011,245 of NC_057391.1, forward strand.
TTTAGGATTGACTGGTTTGATCTCCTTGCAGTCCCGGGAACTCTGAAGGGTTGTCTCCAGCACCACAATTCGAAAGCATAATTCTTCTGCACTCGGCCTTCTCTACGGTCCAACTCTCACATCCATACATAACTACTGGAAAAACCATAGCTTTGATTTAGTCTGATTTAGCTGCCCTTTATTTGTGCTTCTATTTTCTCCCTGGAAAAAAAGCCATAAAACAATAGCTTTATTTTTTGCTGTCATTATTGATTATTTGATAATTGGTTGTCTGATAATTGATTGCAAGCTAAGAGCAGAAATCATGTCTTGTTTTTGTGATCTGTATGTGGTAAATGCACAAAAAATGTTTGACTGGAGGAGTTAATGAATTCTATTTTATGTCAGGTACCTTTGCACAAGCTGTTTTCTAATTAGGATACCTTTCCTCCTTTGCTTTATCAATTTCTAGACATCCTTTATTTAATGCTAAGTCTTCCGTGATAATTCAGTGACAGTTTCTTCATTCCCTGTGCTTCTCTAGGTTTTCTTTTGTATACCTCTGATAAATGTTTGACACTACAGAGTAGGGATCTAAATGTTTGAATGAGTGAATCAGGAGCATTGTGGAGTTATAGACTGGATAAATATTTCCCCAGTGTCCAATCCCAGTTCTTAGGGTAGGTTACTTCTACATGGTACTAATTGTACTTGTTGCATTGATCTTTACTTCATTATTTTATAAAGACATCCCTATCTCCAAATTCTGAGTAGTTTATTGTAGTTCTCTTTACTGACTGTATAGCTACTGCCTTCATTGTTTTTCTTTTCTCTCCCATTAATTTTATTTTTCCTCCAGGAACCAGCTCAAAAGTCGTCTCTTCTTTGTAACTTTTTAGAATTCCTAGACTGTGTGCATTCCTATGGTGTTCCTAGAAGGATTTTTCGAAACTGCCAGCAATAACTTTGCAATATTATTATCCTGTCTTTTCATCTAGAACTCAAGGGGACTTATTTTTATTCATTCTTCTATCCCTGGTTCAGTGCCTTGCACATAGTTGGTGCTTAACACATATTTCTTAGCCGATTATATCCTTATTTAGAGAATGTTGGGTGGAAATAATCCTGGGATGAAAAATATCATCTTTGTGTAATCTCTACAATCTATATATAGATAATTTGGATAATGTACTGTATTCAACTTGCTCGAATAATCTTTATATTCTGTATTTCAATACATCCTTTTCCTTTCATTTAATAGGTATTCCCTGCCCTCCAGTGGTTAGATCACAGCTAACATTTTTAGTAAGGGTAAAGATTATACAGGCCTTTTTCAATGTTTGTTTTAAAGTTATATTTAAAATCTTCTCAGGTTTACTTCTCAGATAAACAAGTTTTTTTTTTTTTTTTTTTTTTTAACCCCACTGTTTTTCCCTTGGATCATCAAAAAAGCAAGAGAGTTCCAGAAAAACATCTATTTTTGTTTTATTGACTATGCCAAAGCCTTTGACTGTGTGGATCACAATAACTATGGAAAATTCTGAAAGAGATGGGAATTCCAGACCACCTGACCTGCCTCTTGAGACACCTGTATGCAGGTCAGGAAGCAACAGTTAGAACTGGACATGGAACAACAGGCTGGTTCCAAATAGGAAAAGGAGTACATCAAGGCTGTATATTGTCACCCTGCTTATTTAACTTATATGCAGAGTACATCATGAGAAACGCCGGGCTGGAAGAAGCACAAGCTGGAATCAAGATTGCCGGGAGAAACATCCATAACCTCAGATATGCAGTTGACACCACCCTTATGGCAGAAAGTGAAGAACTAAAGACCCTCTTGATGAAAGTGAAAGAGGAGAGTGAAAGAGTTGGCTTAAAGCTCAACATTCAGAAAACTAAGATCATGGTATCTAGTTCCATCACTCCATGGCAAATAGATGGGGAAACACAGACAGACTTTACTTTTTTGGGCTCCAAAATCACTGCAGATGGTGACTGCAGCCATGAAATTAAAAGACACTTAACTCCTTGGAAAGGAAAGTTATGACCAACCTAGACAGCATACTAAAAAGCAGAGACATTACTTTGCTGACAAAGGTGTCTAGTCAAAGCTGTGGTTTTTCCAGTAGTCATGTATGGATGTGAGAGTTGGATTATAAAGAAAGCTGAGCACTGAAGAATTTATGCTTTTGAACTGAGGTGTTGGAGAAGACTCTTGAGAGTTCCTTGGACTGCAAGGAGATCCACCCAGTCCATCCTAAAGGAGATCAGTCCTGGGTGTTCATTGGAAAGACCGATGTTGAAGCTGAAACTCCAATCCTTTGGCCACCTGATGCGAAGAGCTGACTCATTTGTAAAGACCCTGATGCTGGGAAAGATTGAGGGCAGGAGGAGAAGAGGACAACAGAGGATGAGATGGTTGGATGGCATTCTCGACTCAATGGACATGAGTTTAGGTAAACTCCAGGAGTTGGTGATGGACAGGGAGGCCTGGCGTGCTGCGGTCCATGGGGTCGCAGAGAGTCAGACACAACTGAGCTACTGAACTGTTTTTCCCTTATGTCTGATATGCTTGAAGCTTAGCTTGACCTACCTCTTCTTTCGTTACCATGAGCCACTATGTATCCCACAGTGTTTCTTAAGTATGCATTGATTGAGTGGGTGGCTCACCCAGTCTGACCTTGGTGCTTGATTTCGCTGCATTGTTCTCACATATCTCTACCAAGGGTGTAGGATCTTGCCACAGTGGTAAAGGTATCTTGTTTTCAGTAATACTTCCTGCCCCCCACTAACACATACACTCAGAGTAGCCTGCTAATCATATGCCTGTCTTTTAGTCTGGATTGGAGTGTCTCCTGGCTCTAACATCCTCTTCCCTTCCACTGTTTCTGATGAGGAAAGGCTGACTCTTGACTTCTTGGCAAGGTGATTTATTACCCTGTCCCAGGCCTCTTTTATGTTATTTTTTCCCCAGAAGACCAAGTCTTAGCTATCCAGGGAGCTTGCCATATGGCTAGCAGTCATTTCTAAACACCTGCTGCAAATTTTCAGTGGTATATCATGAAGTAAGGACGGTGGAGTATATGTTTCTTCTATCTAAATGTATTAAAAATAAATGATTATTAATCATCATGAGATATGGTTTCCTTGATTTTTGGTCTTAAAATACCCATTATTTTGGGAATTCCCTAGCCTTCCAGTGGTTAAGACTCTGCACTTCCATTACAGGAGGCCCAGGTTTAGTCGCTGGTTGGGGAACTAAGATCCCACAAGCCATGAGGAGTGGCCCCACCAAAAAATAAATATTAAACTCCATTCTTTATTTTAAGAAAGAATGGTAATAGTAGGTGGTATACCTTGTAAGATAAAAATCTGCTCACCTTGTGATGGTCATTTAAATCTTTGGGGGAAATTTTACTCTTTTGTAGTGTACTAGTAGTTTCGGAACCACTATGTTGATCACCACAGCTCATATCCATGAGGCAGTGGTGCCCTTCTTGCAAAGTAAGCATGATTTCTTTCATATGCATTTGCAGACAGATTTTCAGTGTATTTTTCTGTCATAGATTTCTTGATTTTTGCTTGATTCCAGTCTTGCACTTCAGTGTCTCTCAGTCATCTTCTTTGGCCAGTAATTCTAGTTTTTGTTTTTATATGCTCTCATGTGTGTTTTAAATCCCTGTGCTGCCCTAGGCTATAAACTTTTTCCTTTTCTTCTTTTTATGCTTTCTTGGATAAGGTGTTTCTTCTGAGGGCTCAGTACTACATTGAAAATATTTATTGTTTACTTTTCTTTTAGACCTATTCTTTTTTTGCTTTGTAATCCTTCTGAAACTAGCTCTCTGAACTTCATTTATTTTACTGATTTCTGACATCTCCCTCTTTAAATATTACTAAAACAAATTCACTGTTATCCTTTCATCTTGAAGATATTTACTGATTTTTTTTTTTTTTTTTGTATATGCAGATGGCAGTCTCTGTTATGACTTGTTGCTTTTGTTACCAGATAGTAAATTATGGAATCACAGAATTTCTCCCAATGCAAAGAATCTGCTTGCCTTTGTTGATTTCCTAGATAATAGTTAAAAGTCACGCATGCAAAGGCAGTCAGCAACTAGTTGGATTTTCCTTGAAAACCATTCTTACCTCTTGAAGCATCTGCCCTGTCAATAATATTTATCCATTCCTCTCAGGAGAAATTAATTTAAGAGTCAATGGTACTAGTTTTTTCTAACTACAACTGTACACTTTTGGAAAATGTTGGCCAAAGTAGGATGTTTGTTTGTTACTATTAATGTGAATATGGTTTAAAGTAGTATGATCCTGTTTTCCAAATCCCAAATTGTTGCACATTAATTCATTATTTGATATTTAGACTTGCCTGGAAAACTAGGACCTATAGTTTCATATTCATTTGGTCAACAGATATGGGTTTGCTCTGTTCCAGGGATTGTGGTAGGCACTAGAATAAAGCAAACAGTCTAGTGGGCAAAACATTCATTAATGCATAATTTAAAAAATAATTACAGTTGTGGCAGGTGTTGTAAGAAATATATGGTACTGTGAGAGCACAAAACGGGGAGACATCTCATGCTGAGGGTTAAGGAAAGTTTCTTGAAGAATTGACATTTAAATCTAGGCATGAAGGATAAGTAAGTTAGGTTTGAGGCATCTGAGAAGATCTTAGGCAAAGGGTAAGAAATATGATTCTGCAGGCTTAAGATATGGGGCAGCAGCAATGGTGTTTCTTCATGAACATTGATAACATTCCACCACATTTGTTTCTCTTTTCCATTCTTACTTTTGTTAATAGATATTAACAGATATTTTCTAAAATATGCTTTTAATCACATTACTATACTGATTAGGAAAGTTTTTTAAGATTTTTTTTTTTTTTGATGTGGACCATTTTTAAAAAGTCTTTATTGAATTTGTTACAATATTGCTTCTACTTTCTGCTTTTGGTTTTGTCTGTGAGGCATGTGGGATCTTAGCTCCCTGACTGGGGATCGAACCTGCACCCCCTGCATTGGAAGGCAAAGTCTTAACCACTGGACCACCAGGAAAGTCCCTGATTAAGAAACTTTCAAAGCTATTCATTGGATAGATTATTAGAGCTGCTTCAGGGCAGGAGTCCTGCCACTTTTAAGTTTCACATGTTGAACCAGTTGTACTTTATCTATATGAGTTGGTTTTAGTTGCATTAATAAAGAGTAGGCAAAGATGGGGTTGTATATAAACTGATATGATCCCTTTTTTTTCTGCCTAGCACATAAGTTTTCAGTGAAACGTGGCTAGTAAAAGTAGTTGTTTTTTTGGTTAGAAAACAAAAACAAGCCGCTTTTGTGACCTAGTCTGTATGTAGCTATTCTAAGAATGGTCTTTATTGTATTGACTTAAGATATTGTACTGTTCATGGGGTTCTCGAGGCAAGAATAGACCTTGGAAAAGACCTTGCTCCTGGGAAAGATTGAGGGCAGAAGAGGGGACGAGAGAGGATGAGGTGGTTGGATGATGTCATTGATTCAATGGACATGAGTTTGAGCAAACTCCGGGAGATAGTGAAGGATAGGGAAGCCTGGCGTGCTGCAGTCCATGGGGTTGCAAAGAGTTGGATGCGACTTAGCAATTCAACAACAACAACAACAGGAGAGTGTAAAAGGGATAGCAACCCAGGAGTTATGAGGGGTGGTGTTGGTCTCATCTGAAGAGTGTCATCATTTTCTCTTTTAGTCATTTGAGGGAGGTATGTCTTCAGTAGAAATTGGAACTGGGAAGGTGGGATCTGAATAGACTGGATAAGGAGTATAGTTTGTCTTGCTGGTGGATTCTGTTTAAGTGGTGCCAACTCTTTGGAGTTCTAGTGCAGACATCTTAACAGTACATGAGGTGCCTGTCTTTTCTCCTCAGCATATACAAGGCACTCAAATATTTATTGAGTAGGAAAAATGTTCATGTAAATTGGTAGGGTTTATGTGTTTATAAAGAATCTTGGTTCAAAACTGTACTTTTTAGCCAGATTGTTTATATTGCATGCATTCTCTATCCCCACCCCCCTAATAGTGAGAGAATTCCGATAGAAAGGAGCAGGATCTCCTGGCACTTGCAGCTCGGCCCCAGGGATTCAACCACTCAGTCCCAATGATTTAAGTGGATTCAACTTAAACAGAATCCACCAGCAAACCGATGTCATGTGGAAACTCCTTGAATATTCCAGAACTGGGCAGAGACATAGTCACTGAGTGCTCTTCAACTGAACCATTGAGGTCTGCCTGTGAAACTCACAAGCATCAATTCTTGCAGTTAGTTTGGAATTTTAAAAAGTTGGATTATATAATAAGCCTTTTAAAGGAAGTCATTCTTATATATGCAGAGAATACACCCAAGGATCCTGGTCTGAGAAACACTGCATTAAACACTGAATGTAAACACAGAGGTTACTTGAAGAAGCCGAAACAAAAAAGTGGTTACTTGGTACTAGCATGACATGATGTTGGGCTTCCCTTGTAGCTCATTTGGTAAAGAATCTGCCTGCAGTGCAGGAGACCTGGGTTTGATCCCTGGGTTGGGAAGATCCTCTGGAGAAGGAAATGGCAACCCACTCCAGTCTTCTTGCCTGGAGAATCCCATGGACAGAGGAGTCTGGCAGGCTACAGCCCATGGGGTCACAAGAGTCGGACATGACATAGTGACTAAAGAGAGAGAGAGAATGATATTAAATAAAAAATAGGCCACTAAAATAGTGTGGCAATGTTATTTTTAGATTACATATAAAAACAGTTTAATAAGTTCTCAGATTCTTGATAGTACATCTCTAGCTCTTTATAGGTTAGGCAGATTCCACTCTGAAAAAATACAAGTAGTTTACCTCTCCCACCAGGAAATCCAGTGCTGAATCTTGAATTTTTTTAAGTGCCTGGCATTTCATAATGTTTGCTTGATGTAGGGAGAGAGAAGCAAAAGAAAAACTTCATTCTCCCTCACCACCAAGGTGTCCTCACAGATTCTCCAGTGTTAACTTGTTCTTTTGCGGATGCACCTCTGGCTAGACATGGTTGTTAATCAGTCATCATTCATTTAGACTTTAGGATTAGATGCTTAAATAATAAGTCAACACAAATTTTATTTTTGTTTCAGAAAATGGAATTTTTTTTTTTTTTTAGAAAATGGAAATTTTGTAAGAGGAAACCTTAGACCTTTGAGAGGAAGGCATTCTTGGATGAGGTGGGAGATTCTGAAAAGGCAGCTTCCAGGAAAGAGGTTCTTGGGGTCAGGGAAGAGGAGGAAGGTGTGGAAAACTTACTTTTCAATTTTGCCTAGGATCTTGCATATTATTATTTTGTTGCACCAGTAATGCAACAAATGTGGTTGACAGTGCTTGAATGGGGGTTTCAGAGCAACTTCAGAAGTCCGTCAACGTTAGCCTGCATATTTTCCTTTCCATACTGATTTCAGCAGTTTCTCCTCCTGGTGTGGCGTATCCTCTCAGGAAGAGCAGAAGGAAAAGAAGACCCTTCCTAATATGCCTGGAGTCCAGAGCACAGATTAACGTCTTGTTGGATAAGCCTCTTCCTCTTGGCTCTTTTCTTCCTCCTTCTCCTTCACAGTGTTTTATATTAAGTCACCTAGCCGGTAATAGGTTCTCAGTATTTGCCAGTTCTTCTAAGAGAATGACAGGAAAGTGGAAGCATGGACCACAATTTATGCCCTCTTACTTCCTACTTCTCTTTTGCCTCTTTTCTCCCACTTTAAACGATTGTCTTTTTACTGGATGTTAGCAGAGAAGAAAGAATGGCTGGTAAGGGGTAGGGAAGAAGAAAGATATTTTTGATATTTGGTTGGGAGAAATACCATACCATCAAGTTAATTCAGCAGTTTTTTGTTTGTACCTCATAGCTTAAATATCTCGAACAAACAAAAATTAAAAACGCAGGATTAGGGCATTAACCTTGGATAATACTCTCTATCGTGCAAAATTCTCATTTCCACGTTTTACGGCTTTTATCGAGATCTATCAGGTGAGCTAGTAGCCTTTCTTCCTTTCTCACTTGGCACTGAGGTTTTCGGACTCCTCCCTACTTTACTAGTGGTCTTCTGTCGTGGATGTTTCAAAATTGATCACCCGTCTCACAGGATGTTTTCTTCAAGGTTTCCCGACGTCGTGGCTCTCTCCCAAGACCACAGCACAGTGGGGAGGAAGATCTCCGATTCTTTTGACGGACTTGTAAAGCCTGGGGGCTGCGGAATCTCACGTGGGTGGGGCTGGGCGCAGCAGGGGCGGGGCCAGCGAGGAGCCCAAGGGAAAAGGTGGCAGTCACAGATGAGAAAGCCCGCGGGCAAAGGTTTCACAGTTTTCACGAAGGCTTCGTGTGCGAGGCTGAGGGAATTGGGATGCCTCCCTCCTGCCTCGCCATTCTTGATTCTGGAAGCTTCAGTAGGCTCTTCTCGGTTGCTGGTACCCGGAAAGGCAGCCGCTTCAGCTCCAGGGGCGGGTCCCAAGGGTCTTGTCTCAGCTCCCGGGCCGTTTGGCCTCCTGGCGTTGGGGGAGGGGCGAGGGAGGTGCTGCTCGCGCCTCCTTTTGCGCTTGCGCGACGGGCTCCGAGCGGGTAGGAGCGCGTGCGCGATGACGTGTACGTCCGATGCGCGCGCAGGCTCTTCAGCTGGAGCGGACACACGGTGTGCGAACCGAACAGAATAACCCGCCCCCAGCGGGATGTGAAGGACTCCGGGTGAGGCCGGCCACGCCCCGCACGGTAACTCTCGGGCCCGGGTGGAGGGCGTCTCCTTAGTACTGGCCGGATTGGAGTTTTCCGAGAGTTTGAAGCTCTTGTGTATTTTTTACGGGGTGAGGAGCGTTCCACTGAGCGATCTTCGCACGCCCCGGCCAGGCCGGGCCTTGCGCGGGGCCGCCTTTGGCGCGCGCCTATGGGCTTCTGAGCGAGGCTGCGCATGTCACCTCGCGCGCGTCCCCGGCCTCACTTCCGCGTCGCGCGGCGAACTCGGAACATCGACGCCAGCTAGAGCGGCCACGAGGCGGGCGGGGTGAGAAGCGCCCCTGGCGCAGCCCTGCCCTCGCGTGTGTGGGGTGCTGCACCGCATGGTACGATCCGCGTGACGCCTTCCAGCCAGTCGTGGGGCTTTAGGTCGAGAGCCGTGCTTGTGCGCTTTGCCTTTTAGAGCCCAGGTCTCGGCGTTCCAAAACTCCGAAGGAAACGGTGCTGACCTCGCATTTCTAAGGAGCTGTGTGCAGCATTTTGACACCTGTATAAACCTTTCGTCTACCATGTAATTTCCTGACAAGTTGTTTGAAGCAAGACCGCGAGTTTAATAAGGAAGGAGGTCGAGGAAGTGAGTTGTATAGGACTGGGAACTTGGTAAACAAAGGACCGGTGGTTCGAAAGTGTAGAAATGAGGGCGGGGAAAACAGGTGGGAAGAGCAGGTGTTATTTTCTTTTCCCCTCTTTGGGGCATCCTTTGGCCAGTTCTCTGTGTGACTTCCCTCCCCTGTTAAATGGTCAAGGTCTGTGCTCTCAGCAGTAGGTGGGTCTGGGATAGAAATACACCGCTCCGAGTACTAGCAACCAAAGTTGAGGAATCTGCGTGCGAGGAGTATAGAAAATTTAGGGATTATTTCAAACTGGGTTGAGAGTGGGAAGTGGTAGTGTCTTGTGAAGATTTTTGCTCTGCCTTCGGAACTCTAGAGATGCCATGCCTCCTCTGGAGAGGATGGAAGCAGGGAGGTTGAAGGAATTCTGAAAAGAAGAGTTATTGATCTCAGAACAATGTGAATGTCCAAAGCTCTCTTCCTTCTGAGGGAAGACCACGCTCCCACGGTTCGCGTCGCAGGGGCAGACCCGTGGATCGAGAGACCTCTCGAGCCCACCCTCGCGCTGCCTTGTGTATTTTAAAGCACACCAGGCTTTTACGGCAGAGTCCCTGGCAAATCCTGCCTGCTCTGCCTCTTTTTGGGCGCGACGCCGCGGCTAAGGTTGCAGAGAAAGTGCCTGGAGGTGCCGTGACGGCTGCTGGGAAGAGGGCCGGCCTGGGAGGGCCGGACGGCAGGTTCTGTAGTCTCCTCGGTAACCGCATGCTACTGGATCCCGCGGAGTGATCCGCGGGTTCCGGCTGGCGGCACGTTATTTATCGGACTCCCCTTCCCCAGAAGTGCTTTCCTTGAGGCGTTTTTTCACGTGGTTCTTGGTTAGCTAGCCTCTCTAGTTGAAAAGCGGTGATGTGGGCCCTGGTAGTCGACGGCGACTGCGGTTCTCTGAGACTGGCAGGAGGCCTTTTCACTTCGAAGTGTCTGGAGTTGGCGCTAGCCCTTCTTGATGCCAGAGAGCTATGTTTCCAGCTGTTGTGTGAGTTGAGTGGGTTGGATGCACCTTCCAGAAAACACATGCTTAGGATTTGAGAAAACTTAGTGCCCTGGATACCTTGTCATAGTTTATCCAAGGCAAGGTTGCTATTTGATTGCTGTCCATTTCTGCCATAAAAGTTAGTTCTTTAAAATCTACTTAGGCAAGTATTAGGGACCTGCTAGCTTGCTAACCCTGAGTTGTGATAAAGGGATCATTCCTAGGAATAGAAAATGCTCATGAAGCCTGCATTAACGAATGGTATTTGGTGAAAGAAGGGGGTGGGGATGGGCTACTATCTTAGGTAAATGCAACTTCGTGCCTTAAAACCTAAAAGCATTTCAGATATATTTTGGAATTTACGTTTCAAATTAAGGGTTGTAGTCATGATAAAATGCCAAGGGTATAGTTTCTGGTACAAAGGAAGTGCTTACTAATAGATAGTGAGTACCATGGCAACCCACTCCAGTATTCTTGCCTGGAAAATCCCAAGGACAGGATCCGGGCTACAGTTCTTAGGGTCGCAGAGTCAGGTACGACGGAAGCGAGTTAGCACGCACGCACACCATTTATTTAATTATTAAAGTTAACCTAATGACGATTAAGAACGGATAGTTGGCTATTTTATTGTCTTTACATCCCTTGCTGTCGTGTTTTCTGATTACTATTGCATGTAAATAATGCTTTTTAAAAGATTTTTCAAATTTCTGGGTCCATTGTATTTTGATGAATATTGAAATTCAAATGAATCTATTCTCTTACAAATTTGAGCTTCAGAAATGTAATTTAACCGCACTCCTGTAGGGAATAATTACGTTAAGGAACAAACTAATATCTCCATGCCTACCTTACAGTAATGCATTTACTGTATGAAAAGTTATGGTTATTTTTAGCAATTTTGAAAATACTCAGTTTAGGTTGACTATCATTTGAATGTTTTGTAATGTTTTGTGTTTTTAAGTAACAGTATTGGTTTGGAATTTTGGTTTACTTTGTTGCAGGGGTTGGGTGGGCAGGGGGTGGGGGGGAGGGAGAGACCGATACTAGTATCTGAATTAGGTAACTAGCTAGTAAACTAACTAGTGTATTTTGTAAGTTGTATGAAGATCGTGGCTTTAGTAGTTACTAAACATTTCCCAAAGAGGTCATTGGTGAAAAGATACTCAGAATAGGTACTCTGGAATTGTAACAGTTTTCTTACGATACTTGACGTATTACTGGAAAACATTCTCTGTGGAATTGCATTTGTGTGTTGATGTGAGTGCCTGCACCTTCTGATGTTGACATTTTCAGAATGTTACTTAGAATTTTCCCAGCCACAACTGAATTTATCTCTGTACGTTATTATTATAGTAATTCTATGTGGATAACTGCTTGATCTTGAAAAGCTGAACTGAAATTTTTTTGAATGCTAAGTTATATCTGTATACCAAAACTGTGGTCTTCCTTAATGCTTTCAGAGAATTTTTAGAATCTTTCTGGAAGGAGATTTATTGCTTCATGAGTAGCCTAAGTAATTTGATTTTTGCAATTGGTTAAAGTTATCTTAGACTTTAGAGTGGTATTTGTGTGTCTGACACAGCTGAATTGCTGAATTGACTATCCTTTCTTAAGAAAATCCAATATTGTATTCCAAAAGCGTAGGCATATTACTTATAGTGAAGTGAAATTCATGCTTAAAAATTGTTGTGGAATAAAATTTTATTTCTTGCCTGTAAACCTTTAGCAACGTATGGCTTAAGATAGACACTATTTTGTTTGTAAATTACATTTTCGGTTTTACACATTTTGATCAATTTATGGAAGAAACTTGACAGGAGGATTAAAAAAAAGACTCTACAAGTCAAAAGTCTGAAAGTTCAAACTTCTTTTGAACTTAATACACACATTTTTACATTTATTAGATACTTGTGTACAGAGTGCAAATAAAGCAGTCTGACTCTTCTGAACTTCATTTTTGTGTTTCGATGAAAGGAAAAATTTGAAATGTGTATATATAATGTAAGTTTAAAATTTACAGTCTCTAAACTGGATTCCCATCAGTAGAATCTTTGATATTTCATTATTATTAATTTTTAAAAGATAGTGATTTTTAAAGCATTGTTTAAAACTTCCTTGTCCACTTTTACCTGTAAAAATCATCTGAAAAATCAAGATTTTTTTTTTTTTTATTAGTTGGATCAAGATTTTATTATTATAGAAGACAGTGTTTAGGAAATTCTGAACTCTTTAATGTCTTCGTAGGTTTGGGATAGCTAAACAGTTTTTTCAAGTAGTTCTTTGCTGCCTGTCTTAAATGCACTTCATAAGTGTGTTTTTGCATAATTGCTTACAAAAATACTTGATTTGTAACAAAACTGAGCTTTATGGACTAAGTACAAGATTAGGAGTTTGTGTTATTTGATTTATATACAGTTTAATTTTATGTTTTTAGCTTTGTTTTATTTAGTTGGAGGATAATTGCCTTACAATGTTGTGTTGGTTTGTCATACAATAATCCTTTTTTTTTTCCCCTCGAATAATCCTAATCAGCCATAGGTATATATATATATCTTCTCCCTCTTGAGTACCTCCCCCCATCTCACTCCTGTAGGTTGATGCAGAACTTTGGGCTGGTTTCCCTGTGTTTTATAGCAGCTTCCCCCAGCTATCTTATTTTACACATGGTAGTGTATATATGTCAATGCTTCGCTTTCACTTCTTGTCTCCCACTCCCACCCCCCACCGCCATAAGTCCATTCTGCATATCTGCATCTCTATTCATATTCCTGTCCTGCGAATAGGTTCACCAGTGCCATTTTTCTAGATTCTGTATATATGCATTAATATATGATATTTTTCTCCTTCTGACTTACTTTACTCTGACAGGCTCTAGGTTCATCCCCCTCAGTTCAACTGACATTTGTTACTTTTTATGGCTGAGTAATATTCCATTGTATGTATGTACCACAACTTTATCTGTTTGACCGATTCTAGGTTCATCTGCATCAGTTCAACTGACATTGATTCCTTTTTATATCTAAGTAATATTCCACATGTATGTACCACAACTTCTTTATCTGTTTTTCTGTTGATGGACATCTAGGTTGCTTCCATGTCCTCTCTATTGTAAATAGTGCTGCAGTGAACATTGGGGTACTTGTGTCTTTTTGAATTACAGTTTTCTAAGGGTATATGCCCAGTAGTGGGATTGCTAGGTCATAATGGTTGGACAGCAGGGAGATCAAACCAGTCAATCCTAAGGGAAATCAACCCTGAATACTCATTGGAAGGACTGATACTGAAACTGAAGCTCTAGTATTTTGGTCACCTGATGCGAGTGGCCGACTCACTGGAGAAGTCCCTGATGCTGGGAGAGATTGAGGGCAGAAGAAGATGGCATTAGAGGATGAGGTGGCTGGATGGCATCACTGATGGAATGGACATGAACTTGGGCAAACTTCCGGAGATGTAGAGGGCCAGAGAGGCCTGGAGTGCTGCAGTCCATGGGGTTGCAACAAATCAGATATGACTAGGTGACTGAACAGCAACAGTGGTAGTTTAATTCCTAGTTTTTTAATGAATCTTCATACTGTTCTCCATAGTGGCTATATCAGTTTACATTCCCACCAACAGTGGAAGAGGGTTCCCTTTTCTCCACATCCTTTCCAGTATTTATTGTTTGTAGATATTTTGATGATGGCCTTTTTGACCAGTTATACACCATTTTGGAGGTATTGGTTTTTATGAACTTTCTGAACTTTACTGTTTTTTGTAAAAGTCACTGTATTTGTGACTTATAAGTCTGGTTAAATTTTGTCTTATCAGTCTCTGATAGATGTTACTTGAACTAGTTTTAGGAAATCAATAAACTTAATTGCCTTAAGCCTGAGGAAGCTTTTGAAAAGAATCATTCTAAATTTTATCTATCTCTTAAACTCCAAATCAGAGGAGAGATTTTTTTTTTTTTACCTTTCCTAAGTATTAGTGCTTTAGTGTTAGAAACGAGGGTTTCTATTTCATATCTAGCCATAGTCAGAAACAATAACCAACCTTTTTTGAAGTGTTGATACTTAAAGTATTATCCTGAAGATAATGAATATTTTAAGTTTTGGAGCCCCCTCCCTACTTTTTGGGGGGATCATGTGGCCAATCCTGAAAGATGTAAAATTCAGATCAGATGCTTTTATTGCTTGTCAGTAGCTCTGATGAAAAGTAAAATTAGACTTTTAATTAAAAAGAGGAACACCAGTAAGTGGCTCAGTTTGATTAGTCAGAAATTACTGACCCACTTAAACAAGAGAGTGTGTGTGTGCGCTAAGTTGCTTCAGTTGTGTTTGACTCTTTGTGACCCTATGGACTGTAGCCTGCCATGATCCTTTGTTGACGGGATTCTCCAACAGTTAAGATCACCAGAGTGAGTTGCCATGCCCTTCTCTAAGAGATCTTCCCACCCCAGGGATCGAACCTGTGTCTTATGTCTCCTACATTGGTAGGTGGATTCTTTACCCCTAGCGCCATCTGGGAAGCCTAGTGATACAGTATTTTCCTTTTTTGTATAAAAGCTAATTGAAGATGATAGCTTTATATTTTGTAGAATATTTAGGTAATTTATTTTTGCATATCACTTCAGTTGAATGTAACAACCTGAGATTTCTTTATAATGGTTTATTGAGATATAGTTCCCATAAAATTAACTATTTAAAACATTTATATGTTTATTTGACTATACCAGGTCTTAGTTGCAGCATGCTGGGTCTTCAGTTGCTGGCATGTGGGCTCTTGGTTGCAGCATGTGGGATCTAGTTCCCTGACCAGGGATTGAGCCCAGGCCCCCTGCATTGGAAGTGTGTCTTAACCACTGGACGAGCAGGGAGTCCCAAAATTCAACATTTTAAAGGATACATTAACTGGTTTTTAGTTCCTGAACATTTCCATCACTCTTATAGAAAACCCCAAACTGTTAACAATTGTCCTAATTAATCCTCTCCCTTTTCACTGTCAACCACTGATCTACTTTATAGATTTGCCTATTCTGGACATTTCTTATAAATGGAATCATACAGTATATGTGTTTTTTTTGTGTAACTTTTATGAATTAACTAATTTAAGGTTTCTTTTTTTGGGGGGGGGGTAGGTTGTATGGTCATGAGATAAAAAATTTAGAAAGTGTCAGAGTATTTTTCCAGCCACCCTGTTTTCCCTTAATAAAGTCAATACTACCAGTTCCTCTTCTGTCTTTGCAGGTAGTCTGTGTCAGGCAAATACATACATATTCTTTTCTTTCTTTGGCTTTTTCTTTGTTTAAACTTATAGAAGTATATAGCATAATCTATAACTCTTTTGAACTTTATGCCCTTTGTATATCTTTTAGATAATGTTAATTTGTCTATAAGATTTATAATTCTCTTTTCTGGCTGCAGAATATCCCACTCTTTCATAGTACCACCATTTATTACAGGTGTGGATGTCCACCATTTATTACAGGTGTGTATGTGTGTTTGCACATAGGTATGTAAGATAAAGTCCTAGGAGAACCATTTTTTCCTGGGATGTATGTGTTTCTACTTTTGATATTTTCTTTTTTTTTTTTTTTCCATTTATTTTTCTTGGTTGGAGGCTAAGTACTTTACAATATTGTAGTGGTTTTTGCCATACATTGACATGAATCAGCCATGGATTTACATGTATTCCCCATCCCGATCCCCCCCCCACCTCCCTCTCCACCCGATCCCTCTGGGTCTTCCCAGTGCACTAGCCCCGAGCACTTGTCTCATGCATCCAACCTGGGCTAGTGATCTTTTTCACCCTTGATAATATACATGTTTCGATGCTGTTCTCTCAAAACATCCCACCCTTGCCTTCTCCCACAGAGTCCAATTGTCTGTTCTGTACATCTGTGTCTCTTTTTCTGTTTTACATATAGGGTTATCGTTACCATCTTTCTAAATTCCATATATATGCATTAGTATACTGTATTGGTCTTTATCTTTCTGGCTTACTTCACTCTGTATAATGGGCTCCAGTTTCATCCATCTCATTAGAACTGATTCAAATGAATTCTTTTTAATGACTGAGTAATATTCCATGGTGTATATGTACCACAGCTTCCTTATCCATTTGTCTTTTTATATTTTCATACTATCCTCAGAGATTCTGTCATCATACACTCTGAGTGGCTGATTAGATGAAAATGCTGGTTGACACACACCTTTTCTAGCACCTTTGACAGACTTTGATTTTTGCCATTCTGCTAGGGTAAAAAGCAGTATCTTAGGATGACTTTAATTCCTTCTGTTCTGTGACTGTGTACATTTTCTTAACCATTTGCAATTCCTGTCCTTTGTCCATTTTGCTATTAGATTTTTTGTTTTTCCAATTTGTATAAAATTCCTTTTTGTATTAGGGAAATGAGTTCTTTATGATATGTTTCAGGTACTGTTTTCCAGTTAGTTATTTTTTTAAATCTTGCATGGATAGTTTTTGTCATATTAAAAACAAATTTACATGATTCTGAATTTATCAAAAATTTTATTGTCTTATTAACTTCTAGGTTTTGTGTACTACTTATCAAAAATCTTTTTTCAAGATTTCTTTCAGAATTAAAAAAAATTTACACTGATTTGGGAGTAGGGGGTGGGATTTAAGTGTTTGGTCTATTGGAATTTTTTCAGTGTAAGGTCTGAGTTGGGGAGCCGACTGTTTCTTTTTCCAGTAAGTTCTGGTGTTTTGTCATGTTTTCTTTAAATGTATGTACTAATAGGGCTTCTTTGATGGCTCAGTTCATAAAGAAACCACCTGCAATGTAGGAGACCCAGGTTCCATCCCTAGGTTGGGAAGATCCCCTAGAAAAGGGAATGGCAACCCACTCCAGTATTCTTGCCTAGAGAATCCCATGGACAGAGGTGCCTGGTGGGCTACAGTCCATGGGTTCCCAAAGAATCCGACAAAACTGAGTGACTAACACTTTCACTTTCATGTACTAATAAGTTAAATAGCATTTTACTTATGTATGAACTCATGCCAGTACTCCAAAGAGGTGAATCTCTGTACAGTGATAACATGGAAATTTGTTAATTTTTACTCAGGAGAATGTGCTTGTAACAGAATCCTCTCAAATTAATTCATAAATTATTGGGGTTCTTTTGGAATGCAGATGACTTTACAATTTAATCTTCTTTTTAAGTCTGCATACTTTTATATTTTCATATAATTTTTCTAAAATGAATACTTTTTATATGAGGTTATTGCATGTATAGTGAATTATTGAAGGATTGGGATATGAGTAACTTAATTAGATTAAAATGAACTTTAAAATAGATAATCAAATATTCCAGAATGAATATCCTTACAGCGATTGAGAGAAAAGTAGAAGCCAAATCTTAGAAGAATTTAGGAATGTATTTTGGGATAACATAATCATTCTTACATTTTTGTTAATAAAATGTTCATTTGATTAAAGTGTTGTGTTGTTTTTTTTTAGGCTGGGAAGGCCATTATAATTATGTGGTAACTACAATTATCTTACTACTGATTTTCCCACTGGAATCATGGAGGAGAAACAGCAGATTATATTGGCTAATCAAGATGGTGGGACAGTGCCAGGAGCAGCACCTACCTTCTTTGTCATCCTGAAACAGCCAGGAAATGGCAAAACTGATCAAGGGATTTTGGTTACTAATCGGGATGCCTGTGCTTTGGCTAGCAGTGTGTCATCACCAGGAAAATCTAAAGGAAAGATTTGCCTTCCAGCTGATTGTACTGTAGGAGGAATCACTGTCACCTTGGATAACAATAGTATGTGGAACGAATTCTATCATCGAAGCACAGAGATGATTCTGACAAAGCAGGGAAGACGCATGTTTCCTTACTGTCGTTATTGGATAACAGGTTTAGATTCAAATATGAAATATATCCTTGTCATGGATATATCTCCTATGGATAATCACCGTTATAAATGGAACGGTCGCTGGTGGGAGCCCAGTGGGAAGGCTGAGCCCCATGTTTTGGGGAGGGTTTTTATTCATCCAGAATCTCCTTCCACAGGTCATTATTGGATGCATCAACCAGTGTCTTTCTACAAACTCAAACTTACAAACAATACACTGGACCAAGAAGGGCATATTATCTTGCACTCTATGCATCGCTACTTGCCACGGCTTCACTTGGTGCCTGCAGAAAAGGCTACTGAAGTGATACAATTAAATGGCCCTGGTGTCCACACTTTTACCTTCCCACAGACTGAATTCTTTGCCGTAACAGCTTATCAAAACATTCAAATTACCCAGTTGAAAATAGATTACAATCCATTTGCTAAAGGCTTCAGGGATGATGGCCTGAATAGTAAGCCCCAGAGAGATGGAAAGCAAAAGAACAGCTCTGACCAAGAAGGGAACAGTGTTCCCAGTTCTCCTGGTCAACGGGTCCGTCTTACAGAAGGTGAGGGGTCAGAGATGCAGCTAACAGATTTGGATCCTTTATCAAGGGGTCAGGAAACATCAGGCAAGGGTTTGGAGACGCCTTCCCTTAATATAAAGCGAGATTTTCTTGGTTTCATGGATATTGATTCAGCACTTGGTGAAGTCCCTCAGTTGAAGCAAGAGGTTTCTGAAAGGTAGGTAAAAACAATTTTCTGTTCTTAGAGATAAAAGGAAGATATGAATTTAAAATGTTGGTTATGTGGACTCGTGACTTTAGGTATTACTGATAATGCAAGCCACTATAAAATACCACACATTTGTGAAGTGATAGTTGCTTTTCCATTCTGCAAAATGATAGTTCATTTTTCTGTAATGAGTATCAATTGGGTTCACAATCTAGAATTGTAGGCAAACTAGATGACTTATCCCAGTGGGAACCTTAGATTTTAGACTTTTTTTAATCATGCATGTCTATTCCTTGTTAATATATAGGCAGCATTTAAAAAATATTAAAATGTAGTTCATATACATTATATATAGACAACTCTTGATTAATTGGATAAGGGAAAAGAATGACCCCCAAATCATAACTGAAACAAGACTTACCCAATGAGGCTCAGAAGAAATTGAAAGTAGACTAATTTATGTCTAGTATGTAAGAATTTCCTGGGACTTACCTGCTGGTTCAGTGGCTAAGACTCCATGCTTCCAGTGCAGAAGGTCCAGGTTCAATCCCTTGTCAGGGAACTGGATCCCACATGCAGGATCCCACTAAAGATCCTGCATGCCACATCTAAAACCCAGCATAGCTAAATAAATAAGAATTTTTTGCCCTATGGACTTCCTAATCCATAAATTTCCTGACTAAAAACAAGCTAAAATAACATGATACACTGTTGCACTTTTAAAATTTGAACTTGTGTTATTTATTTTTATTGAAGGCTTTGTATTTTAAGAGCAGTTTTAGGTTTGCAGCAAAATTGAGAGCAAAGTTTAGATATTTCCCATTACAACTTCTGTCCCCACCCATACATAGCCATTCCCATTTATCAACATCCACCATCAGAATGGTGCATTTGTTTATAATTGATGAACTTATATTGGCGCGTCATAATCACCCAAAGTCCATAGATTGCATAAAGGTTCACTCTTGGTGATACACATTCTGTGGGTTTGGACAAATAATGTAAAGACATGTATCCATCATAATAGTATCATACAGAGTATTTTCATTGCCTTAAAAATCCTCCATGTTCTACCCGTTAATCTCCCATTCCCCTCGCCTCTGGAAACCTCTGATCTTTTTGTTGTCTCATAGCTTTGCCTTGTCTAGAAAGTTGTATATCTGGAATCATACAATGATGATGTAGCCATTTCAACTTGGCTTCTTTCACTTAGTAATATGTATATAAAGTTTCCTCATGTCTATTCATGACTTGATAGCACATTTTTTTGTTTGGTTGTATAATTCAGTTCATTTATTCATTCATCTCTTAAAGGACATCTTAGTTGCATCTCAGTTTTGGCAGTTACGAATAAAGCTGCCATGAACATCTGTTTCCAAGTCTAATGTTCATTTGGATAGATACCAAGGATCATGGTTCCAAGACTGGATGGTAATAGCATGTTTGTTTGTTTATTTGTTTGTTTATTTATTTGGCTGCCCCAGGTCTTAGTTATGGCACACGGGATCTTCTGTCTTTGTTGTGGCATGCCGGATCTTTAGTTATGGCATTTGAACTCTTCAGTTACGGCATGTGGGATCTGGTTCCTTGACCAGGGATCAAACCTGGTTCCCCTGTGTTGGAAACGTGGATTCTTAGCCACTGGACCACCAGGGAAGTCCTGGTGACAGTATGTTTAGGTTTATAAGAAATTGCCAAACTCTCTAAAGTGGCTGTGCCATTTTTTGCAGTGAAAGAGAGTTCTTGCTGCTCTACATCCTTGTCAGCATTATCAATTTTCTGGATTTTGGCCTTTCTAATAGGTGTGTAGTAGTATCTTGTTTAAATTTGCCTTTCCCTGATGACATGATGTGGTGCATCTTTTCATGTGCTTATTTGCCATCTGTGTATCTTCTTTGGTATCTGTTAAAGTCTTTGGCCTATTTTCTAATCAGATTGTTTTACTGTTGTCTTCAGACTTCTTTGTATATTTTGGATAACATGTCTTTTGCAAATATTTTTTGCCAGTTTGTGGTCTGTCTGCTCATTCTCTTGATGTTGTCTTTCACAAAGCAGAAGTTTATTATTTTAATGAAGTTCAGCCTATCAGTGATTTCTTTCATGGATCATGCCTTTGATTTTGTATCTTGAGAAGTCATTGCCATATTTAAGGTCATGTAGGTTTTCTCTTAGGTTATCTTTTAGGATTCTTAAAATTTTGAGTTTTACATTTTGGTTTATGATCCATTTTGAATTAATTGATGTGAAAGTTGGAAGGTCTGTGTCTAGAGTCAATTTTTTTTGCATGTGGATGTCCTGCTATTTCAGCACTGTTTGAGAAGACTCTCTGCTCTGATACTGTCCTTGCTTCTTTGTCAAAGATCAGTTGGCTTTATTTGAATATTATTTGTGGGCTCTCTAGTCTGTTCCCTTGACCTAGTCTGTTCTTGTAACAGTACTGCACTGTTTTGATTATTGTAGCTTTTTAAGGAAGTCTTGAACTTGGGCAGTGTCAGCTCTCCAGCTTTGTTCGTTTTCAATACGTGTTGGCTATTCTGGGTCTTTTTTGTCTCTATATAGTCTTGAGAATCAGTTCAACCATATTCACAGAATAACTTGCAGGGATTTTGATTATTCTTGCGTTGAATCTATAGATCAAGTTGGGAAGAACTGACATCTTAACTGTATTGAGTCTTCCTGTTCATGAATATTGACTACCTCTCCATTTACTTAGTTCTTTAATTGTTTTCATCAGTGTATTTTCATTTTCCCCATATAGATCTTGTATATATTAGATTTATAACTAAGTATTCACTTTCGGGGTGTGATAATGTAAACGGTATCGTGTTTTCCACTTGTTCTTTGTTGATACATAGGAAAACTATTGAATTTTGTACTTTATCCTCGTATTCTGCAGCTTGTTTATTAGTTCCAGAAGATTTTGGGGGATTCTTTGACATTTTCTACCTAGATGATCATGTCATTTGTGAACAAAGATAGTTTTATTTCTTTCTCTCAAATCTGTATTACTTTTATTTTCTTTTATTGCATTCACTAGGACTTCCAGTAAGATGCCAAAAAGGATTGATGAGAGCAGACATCTTTTCTTTCTTTCTTATCTTAGTAGGAAAGTTTCTAATTTAAGTTGAGAAAGTTCCCTTCTATTTGCTAGTTCACTGAGAGTTTTTACCATGAGTGGGTGGTGGTGTTCAGTCACTAATTCGTGTCTGACCCTTTTCAACTCCATGAACTGCAGCACGCCAGGCTGCCCTGTCCTTCACTATTTGCTGGAGTTTTCTCAGATTCATGTCCATTGAGTTGGTGCTGTTATCTAACCATCTCATCCTCTGCTGCCCCTTCTTTTGCCCAGCATCAGGGGCTTTTCCATCTTAAGCTCTTTGTATCAGGTGGCCAAAGTTTTGGAGCTTCAGCATCAGTCCTTTCAATGAATATTCAGGGTTGATTTCCTTTAGGATTGACTGGTTTGATCTCCTTGCTGTCCAAGGGACTCTCAAGAGTCTTCTCCAGCACCAAAAATAGAAAGCATCAATTCTTTGGCATTCAGCCTCCTTTATGGTCCAACTCTCATATCTGTACATTATGGTCCAACTCTCATATCTGTACATGACTATGGGAAAAACTGAAACTTTGACTTTATGGACCTTTGTTGGCAAAGTGATGTCTCTGCTTTTTAATATGCTGTCTAGGTTTGTCATAGCTTTTCTTCCAACGAGCAAGTTTAATTTCATAGCTGCAGTCACTGTCCACAGTGATTTTGGAGCCCAAGAAAATCTGTCACTGTTTCCACTTTTCCCCATCTATTTACCACAAAGTGATGGGACCGGATGCCATGATCTTAGTTTTTCGAATATTGAGTTTTAAGCCAGCTTTTCACTCTCCTCTTTCACCCTCATCAAGAGGTTCTTTAGTTCCTCTGCTTTCTTCCATTAGAATGGTATCATCTTCTTAACTGAGGTTATTGATATTTCTCCCGGCAGTCGTAATTCCAATTTGTGATTCATCCAGCCCAGCATTTCACATAATGTACTCTGCATAAAAATTAAATAAGCAGGGTGATAGTATACAGCCGTGACGTGCTCCTTTCCCAATTTTGAACCAGTCCATTCTAAAGGAGATCAGTCCTAGGTGTTCATTGGAGAGCCTCATGTTGAAGCTGAAACTCCAATACTTTGGCCACCTGGTGCGAAGAGCTGACTCATCTGAAGAGATCCTGATGCTGGGAAAGATTGAGGGCAGGAGGAGAAGCGGACGACAGAGGATGAGATGGTTGGATGGCATCACCGACACAATGGACATGGGTTTGGGTGGACTCCAGGAGTTGGTGATGGACAGGGAGGCCTGGCGTGCTGTGGTTCATGCGGTCGCAAAGAGTTGGACACGACTGAGTGACTGAACTGAACTGATTGTGTCATGTCTGGTTCTAATCGTTGTTTCTTGACCTGCATACAGGTTTCTCAGGAGGCAGGTAAGGTGGTCTGGTATTCATATCTCTTTAATTTTCCACCGTTTGTTGTGATCCACACAGTCAAAGGCTTTAGTGTAGTCAGTGAAGCAGAAGTAGGTGTTTTTCCAGAATTCTCTCGATTTTTCTAAGATCTAAAGGATGCTGGCAATTTGATCTCTGGTTCCTCTGCCTTTTCTAAATCCAGCTTCCATCTGGAAGTTCTTGGTTCATGTACTGTTGAAGCCTAGCTTGAAGGATTTTGAGCCTTACCTTGCTAGCATGTGGTCCCTTCTGGTGGCTCAGATGGTAAAGAATCTGCCTGCAGTGCAGACGACCTGGGTTAAATCCCTGGGTCGGGAAGATCCCTTGGAGAGGGGAATGGCTACCCACTCCAGTGTTCTTGTCTGGAGAATTCCATGGACAGAGGAGCCTGGTGGGCTACAGTCCTTGGCGTCGCAAAGCATCAGACACGACTAAGTGATTAACACTTTTCATACTTTTTGCTAGTATGTGAAATGAGCACAGTTGTATGATAGTTTGAACGTTCTTTCGCATTGCCTTTCTTTGGTATTGGAATGAAAACTGACCTTTTCCAGTCCAGTGGCCATTGCTGAATTTTCCAAATTTGCTGACCTATTAAGAGCAGCACTTGAACAGCAGCATCTTTTAGGATTTTAAATAACTCAGCTGGAATTCCATTACCTCCACTAGCTTTGTTCCTAGTAATGCTTCCTAAAGCCCACTTGACTTTACACTGTAGGCTGTCTGGCTCTCGGTGAGTGACCACACCATTATGGTTACCTGGGTCATTAAGACCTTTTTTGTATAGTTCTTATGTATATTCTTGTCACCTCTTCTTAACTTCTGTTAGGTCCTTATCATTTCTTGCCCATTTCTGGTTTTGATCTTTAGTGTCTTTTTTTGCTTCTTTATTAGGATTTTCATTTGTCTGCTTATGTTGCACATCTGTTCTTACCATAGCCTGCCAGGCTTCTCTGTTCATGGAATTCTCTAGGCAAGAATACTGGAGTGGGTTGCCATTTCCTCCTCCAGGAGATCTTCCCAACCCAGGGGTTGAACCCGAGTCTCCTGCACTGCAGGCAGATTCTTTACCACTGAGCCACCTGGGAAGCCCACGTGCGGTCTACTTTATTTATTAGAATTCTTAGCATGTCAATCATAGTTATAAATTCCCAATCTGGTAATTTCAACATCCCAGTATGATGATTTTGACGGTTGCTCTGTCTTCAAGTTGTGGTTTTTTTTTTTTTTTTTGCCTTTTAGTATGTGTTGTTAATTGTTTATGGCTAGGTGGACAGGATGTGTTAGGTAAAAGGAAGTGCTTTATATAATAGGCTTTTAATAATGTTGTGGTAAGGCATGGATGTGAGGGAGAGGGAAGTGTTCTTTTAGTTATATGATTAGTTCTCAGTTTTTAAATAAGGCTGTGCTTCTGGGCTGTGAACTTCACAGGTGCTTTTCATATCCCTTCTTGCCCCCTTAAGTTGGACAGGATTGGCTGTGGTAGGCTGGAGTTGGGTAAGTTCCCTTTCCCCAGGTCAGTTAGGCTGGGGAAACCCCCAAGTTAGACCACCACCACCAAGTTAGACTCTGGTTAACTCATTTCTCTCTAGAGATTAGGCTTTGTTGTTAAAAGTAACAGAGGCCATCCCTGTGAGCCACCTGCACCCCAGGATTTTTATCATGAGCTGATATTTACTGTGAGATCTTGTCTAGCTCCTAAAGGAAAACTTAGAGAAATATGGGAGTCCCTTATAACTGGGCACCCCTGGAGTTTTAAACTCGGGCTGTCTTACGCTGAGTGTTCAGCAGTTTGTCAGTTACAGTTCAGGTTTCTCTACCCTGGCACTGGTTCCCAAGGTGGGGTCTGTTGTCAGTTACTGCTCCATTAAACCATGGTCCCCTGTGTTTACCTGTCTGTTTCAGCAGTTTGCACTGTCTCTTATGGATTCAAAATAATTATTGATTTTTCAGTCCGTTTAACTCTTTCCTTGTTAGGACCTAGTGGCTGTTTCTAAGCTCCTTATATTTGCTACTGAAAATTTGCCTTATTTCAATGTTAAAATCTAAGTTTGGCAGAAGTACATCCCAGCCCAATACTTGCCAATCAGTCCTTCCAATGAATATTCAGGAGTGATTTCCTTTAGGGTTGACTGGTTTGATCTCTATGCTGTTGAAGGGACTCTCAAGAGTCTTCTCCAGCACCACAGTTTGAAAGCATCAGTTCTTTGGTGTTCAGCCTTTTTTATTGTCCAGCTCTCACATCTGTACACGACTACTGGAAAAACCATAGCTTTGACTGTGTGGACCTTTGTTGGCAAAGTAGTGTCTCTGCTTTTTATTTTATTTTATTTTTAAATAAAAAGTTTTATTGGAGAAAAATAGAACCACCACGTACACAGGGAAAAGAGCACAAAAATTCAACTGATACAGAACTGAAAGTCACAACTACTCAATGTTGTTTGCGATTACTTTACTTTTCAATTTCTTAAATGGCGTCCCTCAGTTTTTTAAATAGTCTTGCCAATTTTTTTCAGCTTAAATAGCATCAAGTTTTCAAAAAATTAAAAGCCTCAGCGAAGGGACCAGCTTTTAAGATAACAAAGGTGACACCAAGAGTCTCCTAATAGGACCAATTCTACAGAAAAATTCCTGAAAAACATAACTACTGAGTCTGGTAGAACAGTAGCTCAGAGACCATCAGGGATTAGTTAGAACACTGACTCAGACGGTCCAGTCTGCAGAGAGGGCAAACAAAAAAGCTGCATTTCCCTGTCAGTTGAGTTCATGTAAGAAAACCAAGGAGGTGCTAAGAAAATACAGGCAATGGCTGCTCAAAATAATTAAGAAGACATTCTAAATACCACATATTATTAGACAACAGTGTGTAAAGTGATGCAATTAGAAAACAGGCAACTTAAAAAAAAAATATGGTCACAGGTCTTTGAGAACTCAAGAAAACAATGGCAAACACAAGAGCTGAAAGTCTCAGCTGAGGGGTGAAAGTGAAAGTGAAGTCACTCAGTCATATCCAACTCTTTGCGACCCTGTGGACTGTAGCCCACCAGGCTCCTCTGTCCATGGGATTCTCCAGGCAAGAATACTGGAGTGGGTTGCCAGTTCCTTCTCCAGGTGTCTCTGCTTTTTAATACACTGTCTAGATTTGTCATAGCTTTTCTTCTAAGGAGCAAGCGTCTTTTAAGTTCATGGCAGCAGTCACTGTCAGCAATGATTTTGGAGCCCAAGAAAATAAAATCTGTCACTGTTTCCCCATCTAAATCTTAAGATTCTGATCTTAAGAGTTAAGAAAATGGTTCAGATTTATGAATGCATAAATATCTGTTACTGAAGAGGAAAAAAACAACTTGATGTGCATGTTCCAAGAAATAGCATTATCTTCTACCTGAAAATGGTATTTAGCTATATGCAGACTTTGTCTTCAGATGCTTGATTTGGGAGCTGAGATTATTTTGAGGCAGGGCTTGTGGTGAGAACTCTTAGGATTTACTCTCTCAGTGACTTTAATATATAACATAGAGCAGTGTTAATTATATCAATCATGTTGTGCATTGTAAACCTAGTACTTACTTACTTTATAATGGAAGTTTATACTTTTCCACCGCCATCATAGTTTCCCTTTCCCCTGCCTGCAGTAACCACAAATCTGATCTCTTTTTCTGAGTGTATATTGAAGTATAATCAACCTACAGTATTGTTCATTCTGGTGTGTAGCATAGGGTGGTTTGGTATTTGTGTACATTACAAAGTGATCACCATGATAAATCTGTTAATCATTTGTCATAATGTAATTTTACATTTTGTATATATTGCATTAATAGTGTATTAATATGTATTACGTTATTATTGGCAGTATTTCCTGCACTGTATGTTTTATTCTTGTGACTCATTTACTTTGTGACTAGAAGTTTGTACCTCTTAATTTTCCTCACCTATTTCATTTATTACTTTTACCTCTCCTCTGGTAGCCATCTAGTTCTCTAAATCTATGACTCTTGTTTCCATTTTGTTATTTTTGTTCATTTCTTTCTCTCTTTTTTTTAAGATTCCACATATAAGTGAAATCATAAAATATTTGTCTTTTTATGTCTGACTTTTTCACTTGGCACAATATCCTCTACGTCCATCCATGTTGTTGCAAATGGCAAGATTTCATTCTTTTTTTTGTGTGTGTGGCTAGTATTCATCTATTATCTTTTTTATCCATTCACCTATTGATGGACACTTAGATTGTTTCCATATCTTAGTTATTGTGAGTAATGCTGCTGTGAACATAGATGTGCATGTCTTTTTTTTTTTTTTTGCATATGTCTTTTTGAATTAGTGTTTTAGTTTCTTTGAAAAAGTACCCAGAAGTTGAATTGCTTGGCAGTTGCTATGGCAGTTTTATCTTTAATTTCATGAAGAACCTCAATACTATTTTCCATAGTGGCTGCACCAGCTTACATACCCACCAACAATGCCTGAGGGTTCCCTTTTCTCCACATTCTCTCCAGCATATCTGTTGTCTTTTTGATAATACCATTTTGACAGGTGAAGTGATAGCTCATTGTCTGTCTCTCTCTTTAGTCGCTAAGTTGTGTCCAAGTCTTGTGACCCCATGGACTCTAGCCTGCCAGGCTCCTCTGTCCTTGGTATTCTCCAGGGAAGAATACTGGAGTGGGCTGTCATTTCCTTCTCCAGGGGATCTTCCCGATGTGGGAATTGAACGTGGGTCTCCTGAATTGCAGACAAATTCTTTACCCTCTGAGCTTTGAGGGAAGCTCTTAGCTCATTGTGGTTTTATTTTTTTATGGTTGCACTGGGTCTTTGTTGCTGTACGATGGCTTTCTCTAGTTGCAGTGAGTGGGGGTTACCCTCTCATTGTGGTGCACAGGCTTTTCATTGCTATGCCTTCTCTTGCAGAGCTATAGCCCTAGGGCGCGTGGGCCTTCAGTAGTTGTCTCACGCAAACTCGGTAGTTGTGGCACATGGGTTTAGCTGTTCTGCGGCCTGTGGACTCTTCTGGGAACAGGCATTGAACCTGTGTCCCCTGCATTGGCAAGTAGATTCTTAACCACTGGACCAACAGAGAAGTCCTCATTATGGTTTCGATTTGCATTTCCCTGCTGATGAGTGATGATGAGCATCTTCTCATGTACCTGTTGCCCATTTGTATGTCTTTTCTGGAGAAATGTCTCTTTAGGTTCTCTGTCCATTTCATGATAAGATTTTTTTTTTTTTATGTTAAATGGATTTTTATATATTTTGTATGTGAACACTTTGTTAGATAATTGTTTGCATATATCTTCATTCAGTAGGCAGCCTTTTCTTTTGTTCGTGTTTTCTTTCCTTGTGCACAAGCTTTTTAGTTTGGTTATTCCCATTTGTCTGTTTTTGTTTTCCTTGCCTTAGGAGACATACTCAAAATATTGCTAAGACTGATAAAAGCATTGTTAATACTACTTATAATTTTCTTCTAGGAGTTTTATGATGTCAAGTCTTACTTTTAAGTCTTCAATCCACTTTGAGTTTATTTTTGTATATCATGTGAAAAAGTAGTCCAGTTTGATTTTTTTGCATGTAATTGTCTAGTTTTCCCAACACTATTTATTGAGAAGGCTGTCTTTTTCTCATTGTATATTCTTATCTCCTGTGTTGTAGATTAAATGTCCATGTAAGTGTGGGTTCATTTCTGGGCTGTTCTGTTTCATCCATCTGTGTCTACTTTTGTGCAAGTATTATATATATATTTTTTTGGTGACTATAGCTTTGTAGTCTGTTTGATATCAGGGAGCATGGTACCTCTAATTTATTCTTCTTTCTCAGTATTGTTTTGGGTAGTTAGGCTCTTTTGGATTTTCATACAAATTTATTCTTCCAGTCTGTGAGCACAGTATATATTTTCATCTCTTGTTGTCTCAGTGCTTTCATCATTGTCTTAACAGTTTTCTGAGTAGAGATCTTTTACTTCCTAGATTTATTCCTGGGTATCTTATTTCTTTTTGATGCAGTTGTAAATGAGATTGATTCCTTAGTTTCTCTTTCTGATAGCATGTTGTTAGTGTATAGAAGTGCAACAGATTTCTGCGTTTTAATTTTGTATCCTGCAGCTTAACAGAATCATTCATTTGTTCTAATAGTTTTTTGGTGGTGTCTTTTGGATTTTCTGTATATAGCATTAGTATGTCACCTACAAACAGTGAGTTTTACTTCCTGCCCAGTTTGGACTCCCCCCCCCCCCTTTTTTTCCTTCTTTTAGTCACTTAATATTGGAAGTCCCAGCCAAAGTAATCAGATAGAAAAGTGGTGACAGTGGGCATCTTGTCTTGTTCCTAATCTTAGAGGCAGTGCTTTCAGCTTTTCACCATTGAGTATGGTGTTGGCTGTGTGTTTGTCATAATGGCCTTTATTATGTTGAGTTATGTTCCTTCTATACCTACTTTGTTGATAGGTTTTATGATAAATGGACTTTGAATTTTATCAAAAGTTTTTTCTGCATTTATTGAGATGATGTGATTTTTATTCTTCAATTTGGTAACATGGTGTTGCCAGATTGATTTGTGGATAGAACCATCTTTGCATCTCTGGGATAAAATCCTACTTCATCAAGGCTTATGATACTTTTAATGTATTGTTGAATATGTTTTGCTCATATTTTGTTGAGGATTTTTTCATTTATGTTCATAAGTGATACTGGTCTGTAGTTTTGTTTTTTTTTTAAACAGTCCAGGTCTTTATTTTTACACCCATCAGGCCATGAATTGGAGAAGGCAATGGCACCCTACTCCAGTACTCTTGCCTGGAAAATCCCATGGATGGAGGAGCCTGGTAGGCTGTAGTCCATGGGGTCGCTAAGAGTCAGCACGACTGAGTGACTTCACTTTCACTTTTCAGTTTCATGCATTGGAGAAGGAAATGGCAACCCACTCCAGTATTCTTGCCTGGAGAATCCCAGGGACAGGGGAGCCTGGTGGGCTGCCGTCTATGGGGTTGCACAGAGTTGGACGCGACTGAAGCGATTTAGCAGCAGGCCATGAATTCATAGGGAATGGGCTCCAACGGTTCAGGTTCCTTTCCATTGGTCCTCATGAAGTGTGCTTCTCTGGGTGGAGCAGGCTGGTGCTTCAGCTGAACCCAAGTCCCTTTCTCTTTGGCTTCCTTCTTTTTCTGATCATTTTCCTTCACATGTTTCAGGAAGCTGTCTCGGCTCAAGAGTGCTTAATATGCTCAATACGCACATTAATTCTCTTGGCAAGAATCTTACCTTTAACTTGTTTGTTTTACAATGATGCCAGTAGCATGCTGGATAACATTGTAGACTCTGTTACCATGCCATGATAACATTTGTGGGGCATTCCTTTTTGAATAGTACCCATTCCCTTCACATCTACAATATCACCCTTCTTGTAGATTCACATGTATGTGGCCAAAGGAACATTCCATGTTTTCTAAAGTCCTAGAGAACATGTAGTGGGTGCCCCTCTTCTTTCCTTTTGTGTTGGTCATTTTGGCGAATTACTGGAAGATGGTGGTTCTGGCCGAAAAGCGGTTGGTAGTTTTTTTTTTTTTTGGAGGTGGTGATGTCTTTGATTTTGGTATCAGGGTAATGCTGATGTAGTAGAAGTTCAGATGCATTCTTTGCTCATAGATGTTTTGGAATGTTTTGAGAGAAATAGTTGTTAATTGTCTAAATGTTTGGTAGGATTCACCTGTGAAGCCATCTGGTCGTGCACTTTAATTTCTTGGGAGTCTTCTAAATCACTGATTCAGTTTTATCATTGTCACAGTAAGTCCCCTACATACAAACCAGTGAGTTATAAACTTTCAAAGATGCATGTGTGTGTTCTTTCAGTATCTGATGTGAGTGAAGTTGCAGCTTACCCTCGATCTTCTATTGCTGAAAATCTTTCAGCTCTGCCATCTTATACCTCCTTCCCTCTTCTAGACAGTAACTCTTCTTGCCTGTTCACTTGATGCTAGCCCCTGTATGCCAGCTGTTTTACTGTACTACTGTACTTTTCAAGGTACTGTACTATAACATTCAGACAGTTTTACTTTTTTGTTTTTTAATGTATTCAGTTCAGTCGCTCAGTTGTGTCTGACTCTTTGCGACCCCATGGACTGTATAGCTATGCCAGGCTTCCCTGTCCATCACTAGCTCCCGAAGCTTGCTTAAACTCATGTCCATAGAGTTGGTTATGCCATCCAACCATCTCATCCTCTGTTGTCCCCTTCTCCTCCTACCCTCAATCTTTCCCAGCATTAGGGTCTTTTCAAATGACTCAGTTCTTCGCATCAGGTGGCCAAAGTATTGGAGCTTCAGCTTCAGCATCAGTCCTTCCAATGAATAATCAGGACTGGTTTCCTTTAGGATTGACTGATTTGATCTTCTTGCAGTCAAAGGGACTCTCAACAGTCTTCTCCAACACCACAGTTCGAAAGCATCAATTCTTCAGCCCTCAACTTTCTTTGTAGTCCAACTCTTACATCCATACATAATTACTGAGAAAACCAAGTTTTGATTAGATGGATCTTTGTCAGCAAAGGAATGTCTCTGCTTTTTAATATGCTGTCTAGGTTTGTCATTGCTTTTCTTTCAAGGAGCAAGCGTCGTTTGACTTCATGGCTGCAGTCACCATCTGTAGTGATTTTGGAGCTCAAGAAAATAAAGTCTATCACTGTTTCCATTGTTTCCCCATCTGTTTGCCGTTAAGTGATGGGACATGAAAAGTATTATAAACCTATTATAGTACAGTACTATACAACCAGTTGTATTAGTTGGATACCTAGGCTAGTTTTGTTGCATGAATTGGACTTATGAACATGCTCTTAGAGCAGAACTGGTTTGTATGTAGGGGACTTACTGTAATTGGTCTCTGTTTATATTTCTTCCTGATTCAGTCTTGGGAGGTTGTACTAGGTGATTATTTCTAGAAGATTATCCAGTTCTCCTAGGTTGCCCATTTTATTGGCATATAATTGTGTTATGTAATCTCTTTATGATCCTTTATATTTCTCTGGTGTCAGGTATTACTTCTCTCATTTTTATTTTTTTGGATCCTCTCTTTTTCTTGATGAGTCTGGCTAAGGGTTTGTTGATTAGGTTTATCTTTTCAAAGAATCAGCTCTTCGTTTCCATCCTTATTTTTTCAGAAAGGAAATTGCGTATTTCATGTACGTTGTGTATTGTACAATGTATGGAAATATAACTGGCCCTTTATATTGATTTTGTATCCTGTAGCCTTGCTGAATTTGTTAACTGGCTCTCTCTATGTGTGTGTGTGTATTATTAAGAATTTTTTGCATATAAGATCATGTCATCTACACTAGAGATACCTTTACTTTTTCTTTCCCAATTTGAATTGGTATTATTTTTTTCTTATCTAATTGTTTTAGTTAGAACTTGCAGTACTTTGCTAAATAGACATGGTGAAAGTGGGAGCATTTTGGTTTTAATTGGCACTTTTTCAAGTGCATTTTCATAATTTCCTCAGAAGGGATGTATGGGATGTAGAATTTTAGAATGTTTAAATAAAATAACTTCGGAGGAAGGTAGTAATCTCCTTTACCGCTCAACAATTTTCTTCTTACTTGTTGAATAATAGCTTTATTAGTATTTTTAATAGCTTTCTTATGCCCTCATACTTTATAAGTATTTTGGTTGAAGGTAGAATTCTTCCCTGAAAATGTGTTTTCAGGTTCCAGTTTTCTGTTGAGAAGTTTGATTCCTGGTGGTTTGTCGGCTCTTAAGATCTTCTGTTAATCTCTTATGTTATGAAATTTCACAATGATGAGCCTCTGTATTGGTGTGGTTCTTCTCATCATTGTGAGAAAACATTTTTTTTTAAACAAGAAATTCATGTTCTTTAGTCCTAGGAACATTGAAGTATATTTCTCTGAAAACATTTTCACTTTCATTTTTTTTTTAAACCTTGATAGTTGACATATTGATTATCTTATATAATCAGTCTTTTCTTTTTGCTCTGTGTTATATGAGATTTCCTTGATTTAGCTTCTAACTTGCTGATGTTTTTATTATAGATATCATATTTCAGTTTCCAGGAGCTCTTTTGTTTTCCACTCTACATTCCCTTTTCCAATAGTTTTCTTTTTCCTGTTACTCTAATTACCAGTTTCATGGGAGGCATTATGTTATGGGTTTATCTGATGTGCATCTTTATATTTCTTAGTATCTGTTAAGTTAAATGACATAATATTGTCTATTTGTCTGTCTTGTGCATTGATTTATGAATTCCTTGAATGTGTGGACTGTGCTTTATTTATTTTGGCAAATCCTTGTGCCCCACAAAATGCATCTGGCACATTATAGGAGCTCAGTAAGTGTTGCTTGAATGAATTTATCCATAGCACTAACAAGCTTTTTTAGTGTGTTTCAGAATGGCTGGTATACATCATATTTGTTACATTGATTGTGTATGCCAACAAAAAAGTAATTCTTTAGATTAATTGACGTGTACAAATCAGTTGTTTTGCTGTATTGTTGATTAGATAATCTTGTAGCAAATTTTTTTGTATGGCACCTTCTTAAAAGTATGAAACTTCAGGATTGTGTACAAAATCCTTCTGCCAAGGAAAAAATTCACGCTTTATGTATAAAGGTTTTATTGGAAGATAAGGAGAGATTCTTTCTGACAACTTTTGTAATTTACCAGATTTAATATCCTGGGAAGATGTGAAAGCAATTATTTTGGTAGCAACTAAGATTTAGCGTCACAAGGTTCTTCGTTACTGCAAACATAATTGAAGTCATATGGCTAAATGAAAAAAAGATAGAGATTATTTACTGCATGTTGGAAGTTCATTCTGTGGAATATGAAGATAATGAAAGAACTGTCATTAAGTGTGAATCCTAAGTTACTTGATAGAGAATGACATTTATGTGTATAAGTATACATAAAAACTGAGATTAATAGGGAAAGGGCAAAAGAGACATCATTGTTTGCCTAACCTTTAAAAACAGGTAAAGTAGGGAATTCCTTGACAGTTGAGTGGTTAGGACTCCATGCTTCCACCTCTGAGGGCCTGGATTCAATCCCTGGTTGGGGAACTGAGATCCCACAAGCTGTGCAGTGTGGTCAAAAAATAAAAAAATAGGTAAATGGGATTGTGGTGATGGCAAAACTATAGTAAAAGTAAGTGAGTTGTCACATAAAATGGGTGGGATTTATGTCAGGTAACTTACATAATCAAGCCATTAAAAAAAAACCAGATAAAGAAATAGCTGTTTTCTCCAGTTAAGTGAAAATTTTGAAAGGGGGAAGCTATTTTAGCTTTTACGTTTAAATCTAGCCTGTCTTGGCTTACTTTTTGTGTATGGCATGAAGTTGGGGGTCAAGGCTCATATTTTTCCATGCAGATACCTATGTGTTCTAACATTATATTGAAAATATTCCTCATTAAAATGCACTGGTGTCTTGGAAAATGAAGTGACTATATATATGAGTGAGTCTGTTTTTGAACTATTTCTATTCCATTTTTTGGTCTGTTCTTTTGCCAATAGTATACAGTCTTGATGACACTATAATAAATGTTTGGTAGTGTAAACTTCAAAAGTACCATAGTATGTAGAAATACAGTTGATTTTTGTACCTTGATCTTGTATTTGATGACCTTGCTGAATTCACTTATTGGTTTGTAGTGTTTAGGATTTTCTGCATACACAATTACGATGTCTGTGAAGTGGTGTCTGTGAACAAAGTTAGTTTTACTTCTTCCTTTACAGTCTTTATTATTATTCTCTTTCTTTCTTACCTTACTGCACAGTTTAACTTCCAGTACTCTGTTGAAACTAAATTTTGAGAATGGTCATTCATGTGTCCTAATTTTAGAGAAAATCATTCAGTATTTTTTAATTGGCTGTTACCCTGTTGGCTTTAGCTGTTTTTGTAATGCTCTGTACCACATTGAGAAGTTTCCTTCCAGTCTAATTTCTTAAGTGTTGTTAAGAATGAATGTTGAATATTTATCAGATGACTTTCTTGTATCTGTTAGGTAGTTAGAATAGGGAAAAGGAGTCCAAAATGGCGGTGGCTAAAAGACAAGGAAGGGAAAAGCCGAGAAAATAGAACAGAGGAAGGTCAAAGGAAGGTCCGAGGACCGGAGTGAGGACTTCAGGTAGAACAGCGCTCCTGCCTAAGCCCAATTTGCATAGGGCAGGCCCAGGGGGAAGAAAAAAACATAAAAAGAGGAGCCAAAGGGCTCTCACTCTCTCTCCCCCACGAGTGCGTACCCTCTTTCTCTCTACCCGTGCCCCCCCCCCCCCCAACCCCGCGCGCTGGCGCGCTCCTCCTCTCTCTTCTCTTCTTCGAGGATGAATTCTCCTGCTATCTTCTAAATAAAATAGAGCTGTAACACTGATTTCTCTAAGAGCTATAACACGCTCCGTTCGAGACCTGAGAGCTATAACACGGTCTGTCCAAGACCCAACAGCTGTGAGGCTCCGGGGGCTCTAATACTCCTCACTCCAAATCTTTGTTGTGACGAGACAAAAGAACCGAGGAGCATACACTTGGCTGACATATCCATTGAGATTTTGTTTTTCTCCCTGTTCTTTGTTAATATGGATAGTTAATTTCTTTTCTTTTTTTTTTAAATGGTGGGGTGGCGGCTCTTGTGGGAATGAGGGCTAGAAATGTTCTAACATCTTTGCATTCCTGGGATAAATACTACTTGGTTTAAAGAACATTGTTTTTAATATTGGATTCAATTTACTGATATTTCACTGAGGATTTTCCTCTGAATTCACGAAGGATATTTTTATTTCTGATACTTTGTATTCAGGGATTTGTTTTCTTCAAAGTTGTAAAGTGTTGGATTCTCCAGTATTTTCTGAGTTTGTGCAAGATTGGAATTTTTTCACTATGTGTTTGCTAGATTTGAGGGAAGCCAAGGAGTTTTTCTTTGTTGGCAGGTTTCAACTCAAATTCAATTTCTCTGTTCTCTATTTCATTGAACTGTTTCCTCTTAGCACTTGTTCCTTCTTTCTGCTTGCTTTTGTTTTTATTATTTATTTATTTGACTGCTCTGGGTCTTAGTTGTGGCATGCAGGATCTAGTTCCCTGAACAGGGATTGAACCAAGCCCCCCTGCATTGGAAGTCTAGAGTGTTAGCCACTGGACCACTAGGGAGTTCCCTTGCTTTTGTTTTAATTTGCCTACTTCAGTTCAGTGGTTGGCAGACTTAAGACCTGTGGACCACACCTAGCCTGCCATTTTTTTGGTTGTGGTGTTATGGCCTGCAAACTAAAAATATGGTTATTATATTTTTTAATGATTGTGAGGGAAAAACAAATAAGAGATTATCACATGAAAATTATATAAAATTCATATGTCAGTGTCCATTTGTTGGGGCACAACTATGTTCATTTGTTTATGTATTATCTTGTGGCTTCTTCTATGCTACAGCGGTAGAGTTGAGTAAAGGTTATACAGACTTCAGAGACTAAAATTTTTATATCTAGCCCTTTATAAACAGTTTATCAATCCCCAAGATACTGATTTTTTTTGAAAAATTTATTTGGCTGTGCACAGCATTTCATTTTGGTATTTTCTGTCATCTGTTCTGGTATTTTCTGTCATCTATTCTTTGATTATCTTCCCCTGTTTTCATTTGGATTGAATTAAAAAAAATTCCATCCACATGGTCTGTTGGTTTTTTTTAGCTACACCTCTTAAGTTTTTTTTTTTTTTTAGTGTTTATATTAGTCTGCTTAGGTTGACATAATAAAATACCATAGACTGAGTGACTTAAACAATGAAAATTTATTTTTTCATGTTTCTGGAGTCTAGAAAGTCCAAGTAATGGTTTTGATAAGGTTCAGTTTTGTTGGGAGCTCTTATCCTGACCTGTAGACAGCTGCTTTCTAGCCTTTTCCTCATGTAGAAAAGAGAGAGGTGACCTATATGACCTCATTTAACTTTAATTACTTCCTCAAGACCCTATCTCTGTGTACAGTCACTTGAGGGTTAGGGCTTCAGTTTATGAATTTGGGAGGGGACACAGTGCATTCTGTAGCAGTGGTTATGGAGATAAGTATGTCCATTCTTAATTTATCAAGTAGAATCAGATTAATATTATAACAGTTCATGACCAGCTAATGTCTTTGTTGTTCATGTCCTTAGATATATGTTATAAACCCCCCCAGATATTGTTACTTTATTTGCTTTGAATAGTCATTTAAATAAATGTAGGAAAAATAGTCTTTTATATTTAGTGACATGTTTATTTTTTCTGGATCTTTTCATTCATTCCTGGATTCATTTTCATACTAGTTCATTTCCTATCAGTCTGAAGAACTTCCTTTAGTATTTTTTTAAAACTTGGTTAAAAAAAAAAAAGATGTAGTTCACTGCTATATAAATCACCCTTTAAAAGTGTTAAGTTCAGTGACTTTTATATATTTACAAAATTGTATAGCCATGACTAGAGTCATGTTAAGAACATTTCATCACCACAAAGAAAGAAACCCTGTGTCCTTGACTGATCACTCCTCATTTTCCTTCAGCTGCTGTTCCACCACATCCAACCATATGCAGCCACCAGTCTCTCTCTTGTCTCTGGATTTGCCCATTCCGGATATTACATATAAATGGGATCATGTAATATGTGGTCTGTTGTGCCTTGCTTAGCATAAAGTTTTTAAGGTTCATGTTGTAGCATGTATCTGTACTTAATTTCTTTTGTTACTGAATTATATTCTGTTATGTGGATATACTACATTTTATTTATCCATTTATTAGTTGATAGACATTAGGCTTTTTCTTTTTGACTATTATGAATAACATTGCCATGGACATTTGTGAAGTGTTTGTGTTGAATAAGTTTTGGTTGTTGATAAGCCCATTCTTCCCTCACTAAGTTGTCTTGGCATCCATGAATTGAATTCAGTTGAAAATCAATTGAGGAACTTTCCTGGTGGTCTAGTGGTTAAAATTCCTCACTCTCAATGGGGCACTGGTTCCATCCCTGGTGTGAGAACTAAAATCCTACATGGCGCATGCTGTGGCCTTTAAAAAAGAAAAGAAAAAATCAGTTGTTACAAATGTGGGCATTTATCATTGGACTCTTAAGTTCTGTTCAGTTGAATGGTATGTTTAGCTTTTCAAATGACTCATTGGAAAAGACCCTGATGCTGGGAAAGATTGAGGGCAGGAGGAGAAGGGGACGACAGAGGATGAGATGGTTGGATGGCATCACCGACTCGATGGACATGGGTTTGGGTGGACTCCGGGAGT
Organism: Cervus canadensis; assembly: GCF_019320065.1. Classification (NCBI taxonomy): domain Eukaryota; kingdom Metazoa; phylum Chordata; class Mammalia; order Artiodactyla; family Cervidae; genus Cervus; species Cervus canadensis. Next base: position 38,049,885 of record NC_057391.1, read on the forward strand.
TGGTGATGGACAGGGAGGCCTGGCGTGCTGTGGTTCATGCTGTCACAGAGAGTCAGACACGACTGGGTGACTGAACTGAACTGAATGTTTAGCTTTATGCTGAGTACGGTAGCTTTATATAAGTTTTGAAATTGGGAAGTATGTGTCCCCATTTGTTTCTGTTTTTCAAGATACTTTGAGTTATTTCAGGGTCCCTTGCATTTCCATGTGAATTATATAAGATCAGCTTATCTCTTTTACAAAAATCTCAGGTGGGGCGTTGATAGGGATTGTGTTGAATCTGCATTTCACTTTTGGGGAGTATTGCTGTCTCACCACTACTAAGTAAGTTGTCTTAAGTTATGTAACTGTGGAGTATTTATCCTCTTTTTAAAGGCTGGCTTTAATTTTGTTTTTTCCCCCAACAGTTTTGTAGTTTTCTATGTAGAAGTCTTAGTATTTTGGTTCAGTTTATTAAGTAGTTTATTGTTGATCTATTGTAAATAGGGTTGTCTTCTCAATTTCATTTTTGATGTTTGTTCCTAGTGTGTAGAAAGAAATACAGTTATTTTGGTATGTGTTGATCTTGGATCCTGCGATCTTGTCAAACTCATTTATTCCCTTAGTTTTCTTTTTGTGTGTGTGTGTGTGGATTTCTTAGGATTTTCTGTTTTATATCCACAGAGTTTAGTATCTACGGGGAGTTCTGGAACCAGTCTCCCTCAGATACTGGGGGTGACTGTATGCAAGATCATGTCATCCACAAATAGAGGTTTTTTTTTTTTTTAAACTTCTTTTTCAATCTGGATGTCTTTTATTTCTTTTTCTTGCCTGATCACCCTGGCAGAACCTCTAGTATGGTGGTGGTGGTTTAGTTGTTAAGTTGTGTCCTACTCTTGCAACTCTGTGGACTGTAACTCACCAGGCTCCTCTGTCCATGGTGTTTCCCAGACAGGAATACTGGAGTGGGTTGCTATTCCCTTCTCCAGGGGCTCTTTCGGACCCAGGGATTGAAATCAGGTCTTCTGCATTGCAGGTAGATTCTTTACCACTGAGCCACCAGGGAAGCCTGAACCTCTAGTATAATTACATAATTAGAAGTGTTGAGAACTAATATCCTTGTGTTGTTTTGGTCTAAGGAGGTAGTATTTTTTGTGACATGTGAATTCTTTCAGATGTCTGAAAATGTCTTTAGTTTTGAAGGCTTCTTTTAAACCTACAACATCACATTGACTCTTTAAATGCTTTATGATGGGTGTCATTCCATTGTCTTCTGTTTTACATTGTTTCCCACGAGTAGTCAGTCTGTTGTTACCATCCTTTTTCCTCTAGCCTGTTCTTTTTTCCTTCCCTTGTAAGGTTTTTCTCTTCATCTTTTTTTCAGCTGCTTGATCTTTATGTGCTTAGGTATGACTTTTTTTTGATGTTGCTGAGCTTCTTGGACCTGTGGATGAAAATCTTTCACTTTGGGAATATTTTTGTTCAATTTCTCTTCCAATGTTTCTCCTTTCTTTCTCCTGCCATTTTGGAGGTGCTGCTACCACTGTGTTAGATCATTAGATGTGTCCCACAGGTCTCTGACACTTTTTGTTTTTTTCTCTATCCTTCAGTCTAGGTCCCCAACCCCTGAGCCACGGACCAGAAAAATTATCTTCATGGAACAGGTCCCTGGTGCCAGAAAAGTTGGGGACCACAAGTCAAGATGATATACTTTAATAAATTTCTGCTCACTTCAGTTTCTGAATGATTTACTTTAATAATCTTAGCTCACCTCAGTTTTAAGGGTCGGATTGAACTCTTCTTTCAGACAGGGCCCTGGAATCTTAAGTGCTGTGACACTAAGTTTCTGTTTTTAGGCCAAGTTTCTGCATCACTGGAAATTCTGCAGAAGTCCCCTAGAGGATAATTGATGGTAGCAAGACTTGTTTTCTGTTGAGGTCAGGTTTTAGTCTGCCCATACTCAGGTATTAAAAGTTTAGTTTCTCTGTGTTCCAGCAAAGATTCTTTGCCTATAGCATCCTTTTTCTGTCCTTATTTGTACTTCAACCAATGTAAATGCCTTGTAGGGTTGAAAGCACTAGCAGTCTGTGGTCACTTAGAGATGGCTGGTCCCTCTCTGGAATTCAGTTTATTTAGACTTATTTTGTACCCAGAGGTATTCAGAGGCTTTAAAGAAAGAATAGAATTTTAAATTTATTTAGTGTTTTGTCACTGTATGTTCTTTGTGAACTTCTATATTCTAACTGGAAGTCCTTTATTGAAGAATTTTTGAGTGAGGTCAAGATCTCAAAAGTCAGTTTTTCAAGGGGCAAATAGCTACACATTGATTTAGTTGCTGCTTTTGCATATTTGAGGTAAATGAAAGATAAAGTGACTTTAATTGGGTTAGTGAGTTGTGCTAACATGTTCTCAAGATACATTGGTATAGTTTATATGTGTTCAGTGATGAATTAGGCAAAGTGGGAAACTAAAAAGTTGATTTTAATTTTGATGAAGTATAAATACTGAAGTCTGGACAGATTATATATCCTTGCCTTCATCCACCTCCATCCTACCCTCCTCTTTTATTTTGGAAGAACTAATGCTGGATTGTTTACATTGAAAGTGACTTTTTCAGTTTTCAATTTGAAAAATCACCTGGCAGCAACATTGTGACTGCAGTGGGAAAACTATTAGCTAGTACATTTTAAAATGGCTAAAATGTTACATTTTATGTTGTATGAATTTTATCTCAATTAAAAAAAATCAGTGGGCTGTTTGAAAGGCCCTTTCTGATGTTTATTTAAATTTTTAATCATAATGGATGTTTGTTTGCTTTTATTGGCAGTTGTTTGTTAGTCTGTAGATTTCAAGAGTTTGATTTTGTATCAGTGCCAGCTAACTTTCAAAACTGAATTCATCTGAAGAATACTGTTAGGTTTGATCTTAGCCAAAAGGCTGAGAAACGATGAAGAACACTATTAAAAAAATAAGTGTTACAACATATCTTGCTTTTTGATTTAGTCATGAGAGTTATTTATTAAAACTTTACCCTTTATTTTATATATTTTTCACGAGAAATTGATGGAATATGTAAAAGTGTGATGTTGGTAAACTGTTGAGAAGCTTGTTATGTTATACAGAGTTTTTTTTTTTTAAATGAATGGCTCTTGAAATCTGATGTGATTTTACTTGGTTTTCAACAATCTCTTTTTCCACCTTTCCCTTCCTGAGTCTTATTTATGGATGATTCTGTCCTTTTTAATCCTCCCTACCCTGTCTCTCCAGCCTTGGCAACAGTTTTGAAGATGGCTCCCATGTAACGTCACCATTAAACCCAAATGAAAACTTCAATGTTGTCATTAAAGAAGAGCCTCTGGATGATTATGAATATGAACTTGGTGAGTGCCCAGAAGGGGTCACTGTGAAACAGGAAGAGACAGATGAGGAAACAGATGTATACTCAAACAGTGATGATGATCCTATACTAGAGAAACAGCTGAAGAGGCACAATAAAGCTGATAACCTAGAAGCTGACCATCCATCTTCTAAATGGCAACCAAATAGCCCATCAGGTGTTGCTAAAGCTAAAATGTTCAAATTAGACGCTGGAAAGATGCCAGTAGTCTATCTGGAGCCCTGTGCTGTCACCAAAAGCACAGTGAAGGTTTCTGAGCTCCCTGACAACATGCTTTCCACATCTTGGCAGGATAGATCTTCTCTGTTGACAGAATTAGACTATTTGCCTGCGTACATTGAAAATTCTAATGAGACTGGCTTCGGCTTAGGCAGAGAATCAGAAAATGATCTTGGAAGCCATTCACCAGATACCAGAGTGGTACAAAAATATCCCTCACTTAAAGAAGCTGAGTGGAAATACCCTGATATATCTGGCAGTGTTAACACAGAAAAACTACTTGATGGTTCAAAGAGTTCAGTTGAGGACTCGTTTTTAGGAAAAGAGGACTTGGGCAGAAAGAAAACTATGCTTAAGATTTCAGCGGCTCCCAGAATTGTGAATGCTAATCAGAATGCCCCTCCAAATGTCCCTGGAAAAAGAGGAAGGCCACGAAAACTGAAACTGTCTAAGGCAGGGCGGCCACCTAAAAACACAGGAAGATCTTTAACTTCTACAAAGAACACTCTTACGGGCCCTGGGAGTACCTTTCCAGATGTGAAACCTGATCTGGAAGATGTAGATGGTGTTCTCTTTGTTTCCTTTGAATCAAAGGTAAGATTGTCATTTTCAGCTTTCTTTCTAAGGCCAAGTAATCATCATTAAGTTGTATACTAGCTGCTAGTTATCTTAGAATGTGGTTACTGTGAATGCATCCATTATATGAGGTTGTGTGCATGGGAAGGGGAGTATCTCCAAAATATTGGGTTAGCAGTATTAACCCAGCGCTTCAACTAGATTATTTTTCTTTTAGAGTTTTAGAGAAACCTGGTCTTTCTAAATTGACTACACAGAGGTTGAATTCTCTCTGCCTGTTTTTTTCCTCCCTCCTTGTTAATTGCTGAGTAATGTATCTTTATTTACACAGGGGCTTTGCAGGTGGAGCTAGTGGTAAAGAACCAACCTGCCAGTGCAGGAGACATAAGAGACATAGGTTTAATCCCTTGGTTGGGAAGATCCTCTGGAGGAGGTCATGGCAACCCACTTCAGTATTCTTGTCTGGAGAATCCCATGGACAGAGGAGCCTGGCGGGCTACAGTCCATGGGGTCACAAAGAGTTGGACACGACTGGAGCAACTTAGCATGCACGTAGAAGAAATCAGTATACAAATTGCAATAAATGGGCATAAATACAGTTCTAAGTTAGTTAGCTGAGTGTATTACATTTAACTTATTTGCTTTCTTCCCACTATTAAAGTGATGTTAATGTAGAATATTTAGAAAATAGTGAAAAGTATCAACATGGAAAAAAATGCCCCTGGTTTACTTTTAAATCCTTAGAAGTGACATGAACCACTTTTTTTCTTTCTTTTTTGTTTTTTTTTTAATACAGGAAGCTCTAGATGTTCATGCAGTTGATGGAACAAATGAAGAATCTTGTAGTCTTCAGGCATCAGCTGCAAATGACCCAGGTATTATATAATAGAAAGAGAGAGAGATGGAGAATTTGGCTCTAGAAGTGAAAGAAGCAATGTGTAGTCTGCTGTAGTGTATAGCAGCTTATTTTTATCATTGTTTTCTGAGTAGGTTGCAGAGCAAGAATTTCCCACTTGGAAAAGGAATTGATAGAAGATTTGAAGGCCTTGCGGCACAAGCAGGTCATACATCCTGGTCTTCAAGAAGGTATAATTCTCTAAAAACTGTGCAAGCCTTGTTTATTTTTGTTGTTGCTGTTCTTTTTTATTCTTGTCCTTTTTCTCTCTTCCCTTTGCCCCTTCCCCAAACCTTTTCTGTTTTCCTCCTTTCCTGTATCTTGTGATTCCATTTATTTTAGCACTTCTCTCAGCTTGCATTTTTTTCTGTTCTCTCTGTTCATGATTTTTTCCCTTAACTAAAAAGCATGCCTAGGCCTTTTGTATCCTAAGAGAAACCTTTCAGACTCTGAGGATACTGCTCTATCGTTGGTGATAATATATTATGCATTAAAAATGTATCATGGTAAGAAAGTGGAGTTTTTCTTACAAAGAAATTTTGGTCGCTTTTGTTTTGGGGGGTTTTTGAAGGTTCCTTTGTTTTGTCTTTGGAGGGGAAGACCCTACTTTTTCTTATGTACTTGGTAATATATTTAGCTGTGTAAAGAGCATACTTATTTCTCATATGTGACTGTAAACATTTTATATATTTCATATATTGCTTGGAGTGTAGTTTAAAATTTTCATCATTACCTATTTTGTTGAAATAGTTTATCTTGGCCTTGATTATATGGTTTAATCCTTTTTTAAAGAATAGCAAAATTTACTGTACCTATGCCATTATAATTAACTACTGACTTTCCTCCCTGTTTGCACTGTAAATAGAAGGACTGTAAACCATGCCTCAATTTTTAGTTTTCTCATATCTTTTAGTTTAGGTACACTTCTTGGAGTAGTTTATTTTGAGTTTTGCCTTTTAGTCAATTTTCAAAGGACTGTCTAAGCTGATTCACATTGTATAGTAGATCATTTATATGAAAGTCTAAGCATTATATGCCAACAGAACATTGATTTATAAACAGCCATTCAGTTTCTAAATTCAGTGGTAATATTTGAACTTTTCGCTTTAATGTGAGACTATGTAACAGTATGGTGTTAAAATATGTAAATTTCAATCCAAGTAATCAGGACTGTGGGTTGTAATGGAAAATCAGTCATGTCATATTAGTCTTGCTGGTAATAATGTTTGCTGTCCTTTTGTTTGCTTTCATTTCTGCTATTTTATTTAAATAATATTCTTTTCTTATCAGTTAACTTTTCTTTTTCCCCCCACTCCTACATTTTTTTAAGTACTCTTTATGTTTACATTGTGTTCTTTCAGCCTAATCACCACATTTATTTTATTGTCTTAGTTCTAGAGTTAAATATATTTAGTGCTCCCTGCTGATCTTTTTGCTCTGTTTGTTAATTTTTTGGCTAAAGTTTGAGTTTTTTCCTTTCCTTATAGACATTTTAGTCAAATCTGTGATTTTTTTCCCTTTGTGTAATGGGCCTTCAAAGGCAAATGCTTATGGGAACTAAGCAGGAAACATATAGTGAAATTAGCCTGAATTTGTGGGTGGGGTTGAACTCTGGTTGGCTGGAGCCAGAGGTTCTTTTTCTAAAGGGTCATCCACATCAGTTCAGTTCAGTTCAGTCGCTCAGTCATGTCCGACTCTTTGCGACCCTGTGAACCGCAGCACACCAGGCCTCCCTGTCCATCGCCAACTCCCGGAGTCCACCCAAACTCATGTCCACTGAGTCGGTGATGCCATCCAATCATCTCATCCTCTGTCGTCCCCTTCTCCTCCTGCCCCCAATCCCTCCCAGCATCAGGGTCTTTTCCAATGAGTCAACTCTTCACATCAGGTGGCCAAAGTATTGGAGTTTCACCTTTAGCATCAGTCCTTCCAATGAACACACAGGACTGATCTCCTTGAGGATGGACTGGTTGGATCTCCGTGCAGTCCAAGGGACTCTCAGGAGTCTTCTTCACATCAGTGAATTGTCAAATAGGAAAATAGGCCCATTATTTTCAGAAATTCCCATTGTGGTGTAGAAGATAAAGTAAGTATTTTAATGTAAAATCTATCCGTTGTAAGTGATGGCAGCTGATACAGTTTTTTTGGACAGAAAAGTGCGAGGCATCAGTTTTCACTTACTACACAAATGATGCATTTAGTGTTCAAGTTTGTACTTAATCCTCACATTGTTAAGGTTAATTCAACTACATTCTTATATAGTTTTACAGTTAAATCTGTAATCCATGTGTACTTCTAAAATCCATGAGGCACTTTACATAATGTATGAGGCAGAATTACAGTTTGGAATTTCTCCTCTTATTTTATTTTGGCAGATGTCTCCCCCAGCCCCCAACCTTTGCTTAAGACTTAAAATATTAAAAGAATTAAGTTAGTTTGACTAAATGTTTACAGTAACTTATGGTGCCAACTAAGTATCTGCAGATAGTGAAAATACTCATCTAGATTCCTTTCAAAGAATTGATGCTTGAAGTAATTTATTACATTTCAATTCAGTAATATCATGTTTCTTTGCCTTTTTGTCAACTGTAGTGTTTCATTATTTCTTAGAAAATGAGCACTTCTAAATCTAGAAAGTTTTTGAGCTGGAAAAAAAAAAACTTGTGAACTTCCTTTGTAATTGTGGAAGAAATGTTGATTTAAGCCTGAGAAAATGTTTTTATTGTTGTTGTTCATAGTTTTGTTGCTAAAATAAGATTCTTAATTTTGTTTTCCACAGTGTGATATTTTTGTCTCATACTTTTCTTTGCTACTCCAAATTGGTTCATTTTCTAAGTCCATCAACCTGAAATTACAATTTTAAAGAGGTATTTTTATAAAAGTGTTTTCTACTTCATTGCTACCAAGTGAATTAATTCTATGTCAGTTGTTACATTAATGTTTTATTTTAGGTGAGTATTAGATTTGCAGAAATATTGGAACCATAGTACAGAGTTCCCATATACTCAACATCCAGTTTCCCTTGTTGTTAACATCTAACTTTAGCGCAGTACATTTGTTACAATTAGAGAACCTACTGATATACTATTATTTACTAAAGTGCATACTTTATTCAGATTTCCTTAGTTAACTTTTTATGTTTCAGGGTATCACCTAGGAAAATGTCATAGTACTGCATTTAGTAATCATGTCTCCTTAAGATCCTTTTGGCTGGGATGTTTTCTCAGACTGTTTTGTTTTTAATTATCTTGACAGTTTTGAGGAATACTGGTCAGGTATTTTGTAGAATGACCCTCAGTTGAGATTTGTGTGATATTTTTCTCATGGTTCACCTGGGACCATATGTTTAGGAGGAAGACCACAAAGGTAAAGTGCCATTCTCATCTTACCATGTCAAGGGTACATATTATCAACATGATTTGTCACTGACATTTTTTTCTGTAATTTTTGGAAGGAAGTCACTGTGTAGTCTGCACTTAATGAGTCGTAAGGTATGCTTCTCTTTCTTGAGGATGGAGTATCTGCATAAATTACTTGGGATTTTTCCGCAGCCAGAGATTTCTTTTTCCCTCATTTTCTTTCAGTCTTTTATACAGTATGAACTCCTGTCAGTTTTTTTTTTTTTTTTTTGGTTAAATTCCTTAAATGACAGTATTGCCAGGGCACTCTCTCTCTCTTTTTAGTTACTTAAAAAAATCTCTGAATGTAGTGTTAAATCAGTGGTTAGGTAGAGTTTTTCTTTTATATATCTACATCTACTTTTCTGTGTTCACTAGTTATACAGGTTTTTCTTTTGAGTGTATTTTTGTGGATACCTCCTTTTTTTTTTTTTTTTTTTGCTACAGTTTATCATCTTAGGTGATTCTGCCTTGAACCTAGAGGGTTATCTGTTTTTGTTTCTTTCTTTATGAGTCTTTTTTTCAATGGTGTGATAATGTGTTCTTAAGAAGTTTCTCCTAATATGAAAAGGCAGAAGCATTTAGGGGTATGATTTAAACCATCATGTGCAAAGGGTTTTGTGCTTTTACGGGGATATGTTAAGAATTATTTAACTTATTTTTGCAAGCTAAAGTTATTCTCATTCATATAGAACCGACTAAGTCTGGGTCTTATGGCAAATAAGTCTTCATGGCAAATAGATGGGGAAACATGGCAAGTAGATGGGAAAACAATGGAAACAGTGAGAAACTTTATTTTTTTGGGCTCCAAAATCACTGCATATGGTGACTGCAGCCATGAAGTCAAAAGACGCTTGCACCTTGGAAGAAAAGCTATAACCAACCTAGGCAGCATATTAAAAGACAGAGACATTACTTTGCCAACAGAGGTCTGTCTAGTCAAACCTATGGTTTTTCCAGTAGTCATGTATGGTTGTGAGAGTTGGACCATAAAGAAAGCTGAGCACCAAAGAATTGATACTTTTGAACTGTGGTGTTTGAGAAGACTCTTTGAGAGTCCCTTGGACTGCAAGGAGATCCAACCAGTCCATCCTAAAGGACATCAGTCCTGGGTGTTCATTGGAAGGACTGATGCTGAAGCTGAAGCTCTAATCCTTTGGCCACTTGATGCCAAGAACTGAGTCATTTGAAAAGACCCTGATACTGGGAAAGATTGTAGGTGGGAGGAGGGGACGACAGAGGATGAGATGACTGGATGGCATCACTGACTCAATGAACATGAGTTTGAGTAAACTCTAGGAGTTGGTGATGGACAGGGAGGCCTGGCGTGCTGCAGTCCATGGGGTCACAAAGTTCAGTTCAGTTCAGTCGCTCAGTCCAACTCTTTGCGACCCCATGGACTGCAGCACACCAGGCCTCTCTGTCCGTCACCAATTGCAATACTTTGGCTACCTGATGTGAAGAACTGACTCTTTTTTAAAAGACCCTGATGCTGGGGGAGATTGAAGGTGGGAGGAGAAGGGGACGACAGAGGATCAGATGTTTGGAAGGCATCACTGACTCCATGCACATGAGTTTGAGCAGGCTCCGGGAATTGGTGATGGACAGGGAAGCCTGTTGTGCTGCAGTCCATGGGGTTTGAAAGAGTCGGACATGACTGAGTGACTGAACTGAAACTGAAAGTCTGGGTCTCAAGTACTTGTTTCTTGGGGAAGGATTTTCTCTAAGGACGAACATTTCAAGATGTGTAGGTAAGCTACATGATGTTTTTAGGATCACTTGATACACCTTTTGGGGGAAGATGGCAGTTCAAAATATTAGCAAATGCAGACAAGAAGATATGTAGGGAAAACAGTCTGTAAATTTGATTGTTCTGGTCTAGATTTTGCATGTCTACCTACCTATTTGGCTGTATGGATGCATTTTTAACAACTTAATTCCTTTTTTTCTGTTTTCTCTGTAGGCTCAGGTAGTTTCTGTCTGTAATAATAATGTGTTTCTCTTTTCAAAGCGCTACAGTATCTAATTTTATCCTTTGTGTAGGATTCAGTGTCCCTGGAATTTCTGCAGTATTTTGCATTCTGCTCCACTCTGGTTCCACTCTGCTCTGCTTCCCCACCTTTCCTAGTTAATTCCTACTTACTCTAACGTAAAAATTACACTCTCTGTACAGTTTTACCAGGTTGCCTTGGGCTTTTCAAGTATCATTTCATTTGCCTCTCACAGGATTTTTTTTACTCTATTGTAACTACTAATGAGTCAGTTGGGAAAACAACACAAAAGCTCCATGAGGTCTGGGAAATGTCTTTTATCTCTGTCATCATCTATATTGCAGAGCATTTCAAAGAGAAGGTACAGTTAATTCTTAAAACATAAAACTCAGTGCAGTGGATTGATACTTACTTCACTGATGAGAAAGCAGAAGCTAAGAGAAATTTAGCCCAAAGTCAGGATTAGAAAACAGTTTTTTTGACCCATATTAACCTGCCTGCCAAAGCAGGAGATGTAAGAGACACGGGTTTAATCCCTGGTTTGGGAGGATCCCCTGAAGGAGGGCATGGCAGTCCAATCCAGTATTTTTGCCTGGAGAATCCCATGGACAGAGGAGTGTGGTAGACTACAGTCCATAGGGTCGCAAAGAGTCGGACATGACTGACACTGACAACACACACGCACACATTTTTCTCCCTAGTTGATTGAAACATAAGGAAAATACTTTATTGATGTTCATTTTAATCACATTATGTGATTACATAAAATAAGCATGATAAAATGATACTTATTTTAAAGAACTAGAATTACAAACTAAAGCCAAATTGCCATCTTTTGTTTATTAAGTTTTATGTGGAGTATATACAAATCAACCTTAAGAGAACTTGAAGCTTGTAACCTGACCAGTGTCTTCACCTTGCAGGAAACCAGTACTATGTAAGCTTTTTATTGGAAACCTGTACCTGTGACTTCTAGTAGTTAATACTAGGATAGTTGATGCTTTGAATTTCTTTCTTTCTTTTTTTTTTTTTTTGATGCTTTGAATTTCTATTTCAGTTTTGTTCAAATTTAAGTTAAATACTTTCCTGCTCAGTAATGTGAAGCCAGTAATTGCACAAACAAGGAAATCCAAATTAAAAGCTTGTCACTAGTAACAGTAAAAGTTCAAATTTAAGAACAATAGGATGTAGATTTATACCAATAAGATGAGGACAGTTTTAAAAGTCCAGTGATATAAAATGTTGGTGAGGATGTCGATCAGCAGTGACTCTTAACGCTATTGGAAGTATAAATGGAGAGTTAATTGGCAGTCTAGTGAACAGCTTCCCAACTAGTGCAGTATTGCATGTGGTTATCCATGATTGTGTGACAGGTATGCTGTTGAAACACTTGGTCTCAGAGTGGCCAGACAAGACCACGGAAAATTAACTGTAACTGGTTGCCGCTTTCCATAAGCAGCCTGATGTTTATTCCAGTTTGTTAAGTAATTACTGTTTTCTTATTTCCCATTAAATAAGAAAGATTCAGAATAACTAGGTGTATCAGTTAGAATTCTTAATTGCAAACATCAGAATCCACTTACTCTGCAGGTGAAATAGGGTATAAATTTATTAAAGAGTATCAGATGATTTACAGAGAGAATCTCCTGAAAGGCCAGAGAAACAGACTCTAGGACTATGCAGTCAGGAAAAATGTCCAAATTATATTCCCTACAAGCCCATACAAGCAGTCTCACAACACTGAACAGTTAATACCATTTTGAACATAATACACTGAACACAGTATACTACAGCTAGGACGTTGATTACTTTTACTTCTAAAAGTTCTTAACTTGGCCAAACAGTATCACCCTCATTAACACAATTCTGCATAGTATTCCTTTGCTTATGGTCCTTTCTTCTAGATTGAAGCCTTCTATGGCTACATCTGTGTTTTAACACGTCTCCGTTGAAGAGGTGGGGGTTATAATGTGGAAAAGGAATAGCTTTTGGAAAGGTTCTCAGAATATTTTGGGCAGCCAAATGTATGTCAAACAATATCCAGTAAATTAAAGATGAACATATCCCATTATATAGCAGTTCCACTCTTGAGGAATTGCGATAAGGAAAAGCTAAATGGACTAGAGAAGCTTTCATACGTGTTCATATTTGTGATAGACTTTTTTGTACAAGATGTACAATTACACTGCAGTATTTTTTTGTAATAGTTTAAAATAGGAAACAGCTTAATTCTCATCAAGAGGAGAATGGTGAATAAATGAGAGTCATTCATAATCTGGGATAGTGTACAACAGTGAAAATAAATCATGTAGACATAAACCTGTCAACATAGACAAATCTTTGATGTAAAATGTTAAGGGAAAAAAGGTAAAAAATATAGGTAAAATAAATGCTTTCCCAGTACCTACAGATAAGCCATAATATTTATAGGCTCCATTAACCATAAATGTGTTAATAATAACTAAAGAATTAATAGCCTTTACCAGGCCAGACGCTCAGACTATTGCATGTTTGTATTAGAGGTCCTAGAAAATCTCTGGGCTATAAAGTATTAAAATAGAGAAGATCTGAAGTCTGCTATGTTTATGTATTAGTTATCTATTGCTGCTTAACAGATTGCTACAAACCTAGTGCCTTAAAACAACGCACTTACTGTCTCAGGGTTCTGTGGGTCAGGTGTTAGGGCATAGCTTAACTGGGTCCTCCTTTTAAGGTATCACAGGATTGCAATCAAGATGTCAGACTTGCCTCCTCATCAGAGGTTTGACTGGGGAGGGATCTGCTTCCAGTTTCCCTCAGGTTGTTGGCAGAATTTTTATCCTTGCAGCTCTAGCAGGATGGATGACACACTTACTCTTATATTATCACATACACATAATCATGTACATCCTATCCCTTTTGCCACAAGTTAGAAGCAAGTCACAGGGCCCACCAACATTCAAGATAGAAAGGGGAGGATTTTGTAAATATATAATACCCAGGAGGTGAGGATCATGAGGCCACCTTAAAGTCTGTCTGCCACTTTCAACTTTTATTTCATCATTACTGCTCTCCACTTATTCTTTATTATACCCCTCCCTCCCCCCTCCCCCCAACCAGAGATTAAAAAATACCCAATGTGATTCTTTTTGTTTTTTTTGTAGTGGGTTTAAAATTGAATTCAGTGGATCCAACAATGAGCATTGATCTTAAGTACTTGGGAGTGCAGCTACCTTTGGCTCCAGCCACTAGCTTTCCATTCTGGAACCTTACCGGAGCCAACCCTGCCTCTCCTGGTGAGTGCATAGTATTTGTAAAGTCAAACAGGTTTGTGATAAAAATAAAATGCTACCATTGTTAGAGACATTTAGGATACACTAATTAAATCCTTTATCTAGTGGTGAGTCTTAACTATGATTTATACATTTTAGATGAAATCTTAGTAATTAATTAGATATTAAATATTGGCTTCGTGGAATTTTGATCGTCTCTTTTACTTTTACTTTTATAGATGCTGGATTTCCCTTTGTTTCTAGGACAGGGAAGACCAATGATTTCACCAAGATCAAGGGGTGGAGGGGAAAGTTTCATAGTGCTTCTGCATCTAGGAATGAAGGTAATCAGCTTTTTAAAAATTTAAAAATACATTCTGAAACATGTGGCCAAAGACTCTTGTTAAAAGTAAACCTTGGTTGTTTTTCTTTATCTCTTCTTTCCACGCTTTAAAATAAACTGAAAATAATTATCTTGCCTTTTTTTGTTCATTTTCTGTGTCCTGTAGTCCCTGTCCTGGGGTTCAGTCCCTAACCATGTCAAACTTAAATAATCATTGAAGCCTTTTCAAACTGTACTTCCTTTCTATTCCTATAGTTAGAAAAAGCATCATTGTCAAGCATTATTTCAGAACTGTATACTTCAGAGCTGTATAGTGATTTCCAATAATGTTATAGTCCTTCAAAGTAAACTTCTAAATCCAATCTGAAATCTAAATTTTGATTCTGTGTCTGTTGGTCTCTTTTCTTAGTGCTTCTCCTTTCACACTGCAGTTGTTTGCAGTTACACTCTAACTAGATAAATTTATCATTTGTTCAATATAATTTTTCTCTTTGAATCTTTGTACAGTATTATAATAGTGTAATGCTTGTCTCTGTTAAACTTGCTTTTTCTTATTCCTTAAAAACTAAATTTTACACTCCTGTTTTTGTGCCCTTAGCTTTTTCCCTTACTTCTGAGGAGGGACAGTTTGGAAGATCTGGTAGCTTATAAAGGAATGCTCCTGGCCTTTTTAAGTGTATTTTTCTAAAGACATAAATATCTGTCTTACATTTCTTTAAGTTTCTGTATATCTTTATTTCTAGGTGGAAATTCTGAAGGTCCATTGAAAAACCGTTCTGCTTTCTGCAGTGATAAGTTGGATGAATACTTGGAAAATGAAGGCAAGCTGATGGAAACAAGCATGGGTTTCTCTTCCAATGCTCCCACGTCGCCTGTGGTATACCAGCTTCCCACCAAGAGTACCAGCTATGTTCGAACACTTGATAGTGTGCTGAAGAAGCAGTCTACCGTTTCCCCTTCTACCTCTTACTCTTTGAAACCTCATTCTGTACCCTCTGTCTCTAGAAAGGCAAAGTCTCAAAACAAACAGGCAACTTTCAGTGGCCGAACTAAATCATCTTATAAATCCATTTTACCATACCCTGTTTCACCAAAGCAGAAACACACTCATATGATTCCCGGAGATAAAATTACCAAGAATTCTTCAAGCACCACCTCAGAAAACCGGGTGAATAATTTGATTGTGCCAACTTTAGATGAAAATACATTTCCAAAGCAAATTAGCTTGCGGCAGGCACACCAGCAGCAGCAGCAGCAGCAGCAGCAACAGGGATCTCGCCCCCCAGGCTTGTCTAAATCTCAAGTGAAGTTAATGGATCTGGAAGACTGTGCACTTTGGGAAGGAAAACCAAGGACCTATATCACTGAAGAGCGAGCAGATGTATCCTTAACAACTCTGCTTACGGCTCAAGTAGGTATCTTTTGTTTTCCAGAAGTATATTAGTCTTGTCGAGAAAAATTAGGTCGTTAGGAGAAATGGGAATGGGGCTTTTTGGCAGGAGGATGGGGTGTTTAGTTAACTTAGTGACAGCTAAGGAAATGTCTTCCACATTTGTTCTTCTTTATCAACTAGACACTAAGTGTAGATTCCTCCTGCCAGCAGAGAGAGATTGTACAGTCGTGCTTTTGAATTGTCCCTCTCCTTTATAAAGGCAGCTGACTATTCTGAACGTTTCTAATTTCATTCTCCAACATGTGGGCAAGTACATTTACTGTCTTGTTAAAACAGCTTTGAAAACTCTGCTTAGAAGGTATTAAATCCCAGAAAATGCCCCAAGTTATCAACCTACAGAGAACACGGTTTTGTCTTTTATAAAATTACATATTAAGAAATTTTCATTAATTGTTGATTCACCTATGGTAACATAGGTGAATGGTATGTCATAGCCTTGGTGTATGTGAAATGATACAGCAGCATGTGGGTAAGTTTTCTGTCATGAAACTTCTGTAGTTTACCTTCCATATTTTAAATTCTGTGACTAAATTCTAGAGCTGAAGATCATCAGATATTGGGACTAAATATAAATTTTATCTTTAAAATCAATCATTCCTAAAGACTTTTAAGTTCAGTCACTCAGTCATGTCCCTACCCTTTGCGACCCCATGAACCACAGCACGCCATGTCTCCCTGTCCATCACCTACTTCCGGAGTCTACCCAAACCCCTGTCCATTGAATTGGTGATGCCATCTAGCCATCTCATCCTCTGTCGTCCCTTTCTCCTCCTGCCCCCAATCTTTCCCAGCATCAGGGTCTTTTCAAATGAGTCAGCTCTTCGCATGAGGTGGCCAAAGTATTGGGGTTTCAGCTTCAACATCAGTCCTTCCAATGAACACCCAGGACTGATCTCCTTTAGGATGGACTGGTTGGATCTCCGTGCTGTCCATGGGACTCTCGAGTCTTCTCTGACACCATCGTTCAAAAGCATCAATTCTTTGGCGCTCAGCTTTCTTCATAGTCCAACTCTCACATCCATACATGACCACTGGAAAAAAACCATAGCCTTGACTAGACGGACCTTTGTTGGCAAAGTAATGTCTCTGCTTTTTAGTATGCTATCTAGGTTGGTCATAACTTTTCTTCCAAGGAGTAAGCGTCTTTTAATTTTATGGCTGCAGTCACCATCTGCAGTGATTTTGGAGCCCAGAACAATAAAGTCAGCCACTGTTTCTACTGTTTCCCATCTATTTGCCATGGAGTGATGGGACCAGATGCCATGGTCTTAGTTGTCTGAATGTTGAGCTTTAAGCCAACTTTTTCACTCTTTCACTTTTTCAACTTTCACTTTGATCAAGAGGCTCTTTAGTTCTTCTTCACTTTTTGCCATAAGGGTGGTGTCATCTGCGTATCTGAGGTTATTGATATTTCTCCCGGCAATCTTGATTCCAGCTGGTGCTTCCTCCAGCCCAATGTTTCTCATGATGTACTCTGCATATAAGTTAAATAAGCAGGGTGGACAATATACAGCCTTGACATACTCCTTTTCCTATTTGGAACCAGTCTATTGTTCCATGTCAAGTTCTAACTGTTGCTTACTGACCTGCATACAAGTTTCTCAAGAGGCAGGTCAGGTGGTCTGGTATGCCCATCTCTTTCAGAATTTCCCACAGTTTGTTGTGATCCACACAGTCAAAGGCTTTGGCATAGTCGGCAAAGTAGAAATGGATGTTTTTCTGAAACTCTTGCTTTTTCGATGATCCAGTGGATGTTGGCAGTTTGATCTCTGGTTCCTCTGCCTTTTCTAAAAACCAGCTTGAACATCTTGGAAGTTCACGGTTCATGTATTGCTGAAGCCTGGCTTGGAGAATTTTAAGCATTACTGTACTAGCGTGTGAGATGAGTGCAGTTGTGCGGTAGTTTGAGCATTCTTTGGGATTGCCTTTCTTTGGGATTGGAATGAAAACTGACCTTTTCCAATCCTGTGGCCACTGCTGAGTTTTCCAAATTTGCTGGCATATTGCATGCAGCACTTTCATAGCATCATCTTTTAGGATTTGAAATAGCTCAACTGGAATTCCATCACTTCTACTAACTTTGTTTGTAGTGATGCTTCCTAAGGCCCACTTGACTTCACATTCCAGGATGTCTGGCCATAGGTGAGTGATCACACCATTGTGATTATCTGGGTTGTGAAGATCTTTTTTGTGCAGTTCTTCTGTGTATTCTTGCCACCTCTTCTTAATATGTTCTGCTTCTGTTAGGTCCATACCATTTCTATCCTTTATGGAGCCCATCTTTGCATGAAATGTTCCCTTGGTATCTCTAATTTTCTGGAAGAGATCTCTAGTCTTTCCCATTCTGTTGTTTTCCTCTATTTCTTTGTATTGATCGCTGAGGAAGGCTTTCTTATCTTTCCTTGAAAGTCTTTGGAACTCTGTGTTCAAATGGGTATATCTTTCCTTTTCTCCTTTGCTTTTCACTTCTCTTCTTTTAACAACTATTTGTAAGGCCTCCTCAGACAGCCATTTTGCTTTTTTGCATTTCTTCTTCTTGGGGATGGTCTTGATTCCTGTCTCCTGTACAGTGTCATGAACCTGCGTCCGTAGTTCATCAGGCCCTCTGTCTATCAGATCTAGTCCCTTAAATCTATTTCTCACTTCCACTGTATAGTTACAAGGGGTTTGATTTAGGTCATATCTGAATGGTCTAGTGGTTTTCTCCACTTTCTTCAATTTCGGTCTAAATTTGGCAATAAGGTGTTCATGATCTGAGCCACAGTCAGCTCCTGGTCTTGTTTTTGCTGACTGTATAGAACTTCTCTCCATCTTTGGCTGCAAAGAATATAGTCAATCTGATTTCAGTTATGCATGTATTCTTCTGTTCTCTTTTTATTAATTACCATAGAGTAGGGGTCAGTAAACAATTTCTGTAAAGGGGCAGATAGTAAATACTTTTGGCCTTGTAGGCTTTATAGTCTCTGTTGCAGTTTCTCAACTCTGCTGTTGTAATGCCATAGATGTTATGTAAATGAGTGGACCTGGATGTGTTCCAATGAAATTTTACTTAGGAAGCAGACTGAATTTGGCCCTTGGGCCTTAAGTTGGGAAACCCCTGCTCTATAGCATTATGTGTGATGTCTGTTGAGAATAAGTTTATCCTTGTTGATATTTTGGCTCATAATTAATTAAACTATTGGAGAGGGGAATGGCAGTCTACTCCAGTATTCTTGCCTGGACAATCCCATGGACAGAGGAGCCTGGCAGACTACAGTCCGTGGGATCGCAAAGAGTTGGACCTGACCGAGTGACTATCACTAACACTAATTAAAATATTTGTTCTCTTATCTGTGCTATGCATTTTAGAATGGGAGATTGCTCAGACTTCTGGTTATATTCCTACTTTGTCTTCTGAATCTGAACTAATCTTATACTGTTTGTACTGAGTGCTCGGAATAGAAGGCGGCAGACCAGTATATAATCGTAACTTGTTAGAGGATGATTTAGTAGATTTATAATTTTCTACTCTTAACTTTAGGCATCTCTCAAAACTAAACCCATCCACACGATCATAAGGAAACGAGCCCCTCCATGCAACAATGACTTCTGTCGATTGGGGTGTGTATGTTCAAGTCTAGCTTTGGAGAAGCGCCAGCCTGCTCACTGCCGCCGACCAGACTGCATGTTTGGCTGCACCTGTTTGAAAAGAAAAGTTGTACTTGTTAAAGGGGGATCCAAAACTAAGCATTTCCAGAGGAAGAGTGCTCATCGTGATCCAGTATTTTATGATACTTTGGGTGAGGAGCAAAAAGAAGAAGGAGAAGAGGGAGTCAAAGAGGAGGAAGAACAATTGAAAGAGAAAAAGAAGAGAAAGAAGCTAGAGTACAGTGAGTATTAAGAATTAAGACAGTACAGTTTTTTTTTTTCCAAATAGTATGGTTATTTGAAAATGTATCTCAGGTATAAATTACTTAAATCTTCTTAATCAGTGATCTCGTAAGAATTTAATTCTTATTATTCTTAAAATGCTCTTTGTATATGGCATGTGTGACATACACAGACCTGCACTCATATGCTTTTTTTAATTGAAATTTTCTTTTTTTTTTTTTTTGAAATTTTCTCTTGAAGATAGCTCTTCTGTGTTAAATTCGAATCTTCTCTCAATTTCATTTTTTCCTTTTCTACTATATCTTTTTATTTTGTTTAAATAGATTGACTAATTTCACCATGTAATTAAAGTTTCTTGCTTCTTAGTTTATTGGTGGATTCTTTAGTGTTTGAGCCACCAGAGAAACCCTCTTAGTTTATTAGAGGATTAATATTCCAGTTTTGGCAGTTTATGTTTACATTTGCTTCTGTGTGCCATGTACTTTCTTCAGTCAGATTGGATGATTAATATTTTGATATATGTTCTTCCAGTATTTTCTGTTCATCTACTTGTGTGTGTATATATTTTTTATAGAAATGAAACTTCTGTATATATGGTAACTTTTAGAACTTTCTTATCATAAAATCATGTTCTGCTTTCTGTATTAACAACTGTAGCTCTATAATTTTAGTTTTAATAGCTTTGTATTATTACAGTTCTTTTGGTTGGATATTTAGCTTTTCTGGGTTTTCAAATAGTATGGTGATGAACATTCATGTTCAGTATAGGCTATTAAAAGTAGAATTGCTGTGACAATGAGGATTTTTTAAACATTTTTAAATGTTTCTACAATTGTACCAACTACACAATTACCAGTAGTTGGATAGTGCCAGTTCTATGTTCTTGTTAGATATTAAAACTGATAGGCAGAAACTGATGTCTTATCTTAAATTTATATTTCTATAGTGATAGGTTTATCTTTACTAACTTTTATTGGAGTGGTTTTGTTTTTTTCCCATATGTTTCCATGAGCTTTATTTTTCTCCAGGTTGTAATTTTGTAATTTACATTTTAATTTTCTTCAGAGTTCTTCCCATCTCCCTTAGGCAAAGGAAAATCAGAGATGACATGGTTAGGTCTAGTAGTCTCTTCTTTTTATGATTTTGGTTCTTTGGAATCTTAGAAAGTCTTTCTCTATCCTCAAGATTAAAAAAAAATTTAGATTAGTAAATGGTCTTAAAAAATTAAGTTGTTAATATATCTGGAATTTATGTGATATTTGTAGTAGGGCATCATTTCTCCCTCAAATGGCTAGCCAGCTGTACTGTTATTTGTTGAGAGTAAATACTTGACTTACTGGTGTGAAATGTCATCTGTGATACAGGACATGAAAATATACCAGTGTTTGGGTCTGTTTTTAGTCTCTGCTGTTCATTTTGTGACCAGTGCCAGGCTATTCTAATTGCTATTTCAGTAGTCAAATAAGGTACTCTACCTGCATGAACTTGTTGCAAATATGATTTTAAAAGTTTAGAATGAAATATAATACAAAGTTATTAATTTAGTTTTTCCCATATCTACTTATTGAGTTTACCCCATCTTGCACTTACAGCAATACGTTTCCATTTCAAAGCAACGGAAGTAAGTTACAAAAACCACAGCAGGAGGAATACTGTATATCTGTTAGGTTTATTACTTTGCTTTCTTGGTAGAGACTTCACCCTGTGTCTTAATTAGAGTTAAACTCCAGAAGCTAGCCAATTATCAAAGTATATTTTGGTTTTCTCACTGGGATAGTCCTTAATAAAAGACATTGTCTACTATGTTCTAGGAGCCATTAAGTTTCTTGTACTGTTAGGGAACAATGGGGAGAGGAGGGAAGATATTTTTGTAATGATTGCTCTGTAAAAGGAGTAGAAATAGGGAAGAGTTCTTGGAGGCAGAAGTGTTGCTGAGACTGAAAATAAAGATAAATATAGAAACTGGAAGAAGTTGAAATCTAGCAGTGTTCTGCAAAAAGATAGGTGGAAAATGAGAAAAAAAATTGCCGATGATTAAAAGGAGTTGGAGAAAGTTAGGAGAAAATGAAAGAGAAATTACTGGAAGATATGATGGTAGAGGGTCTTGCCTGGTGGTGCAGTGGTTAAGACTCCACGCTTCCGCTTCAAGGGGCACACAAAGTCTATCCCTGGTCAGGGAACTAAGATCCCATATGCCATGTGGTACGGCCAAAAATAAATAAATAAAAGTAATAGGGTAGAGTAGAATAGAACAGAAGTGGTGATAGAAAATGTCTCAAAATTGAAGAACATGACAATTCTGATTTAAGGGGCCACTGAATTCCAGGCAGTTAAGAATTTTAAGGTGACTATGTAGACACGTTCTTCTGACATTTCAGAACACTGAGAGTGAAGAATATATCCTGAACTCTTTTTAGAAGAAGCCACTTTTACTAGGAGGGATTTCGAATCAGTTTGATGTCAAAGAGATCATCAATAACACTGGATGTTTGAGTAATATTTTTAAAGTCAGAGTTGAATAGGGATTGGATGAATTTTTAATCTAACACTCTTGGCCAAATTATAAACCATAATTTATAATTATGCATGAAATAGAGATATATTAAAACATCAGGATGCAGGAAGTTGATCTGTTACAGATTCTTGGTTACTTTATTGAGGTTGTGCTCCAGAAAATTGAAAAAAAAAAAAAATTAAATAAGAGATAACATCTAGTGAGTTATGAACACAACCCAAGAGAAAACAATCTTATGATGACTGCTATAGACCAAGACTATAAAGCAAGCAGTCTAATTTAACATAGAAAAATCAGAAGATGTGAGAAGACTACCTTTAAGAGTATATTAGTTTTATTTTAAGAAATGACATGGTTAAGAGCCTGGATGATTCATGATTAGGTGAAAGTACATGCCAACTTCATCAATTAACAAAAGAATTGAAAACACAGGAAGGAAAAAAATTGTACAGTAAAATTATGGTCCAACTATTGTATGAACCAGTAAAGTTTCAAGCAATTAAGAAAAGAGGGACTTCCCTCTTAGTCCACTGGATGAGAACCCACCTTCCGTTATGGGGAACACTGGTTCAGTCCCTGATCTGGGAACTAAGATCCCACATGCTGCATGAAGAATAATAATAATATTAATAGTAAGAAAAGAGGATCTATTGGAGAATTTGAACAGATTTAGTGGTATAGAATTACGTTTTCTTCTCCTTAGGGGTCAGTCACGTTAGTTGATTCTACAAGGATTGATAGGGCTTCCCTCATAGCTTAGTTGGTAAAGAATCCGCCTGCAGTGCAGGAGACCCCAGTTTGATTCCTGGGTTGGGAAGATCCCCTGGAGAAGGGATAGGGTACCCACTCCAGTGTTGTTGGGCTTCCCTTGTAGCTCCGGTGGTAAAGAATCTGCCTTTAATGCGGGAGAGCTCGGTTTGATACCTGGGGTGGGAAGATCGCCTGGAGAAGAGAAAGGCTACCCTCTCTAGTATTCTGGCCTGGAGAATATACAGTCTGTGGACTGTATGGACTATACAGTCCATGGAGTCCCAAAAGATCGAACATGATGGAGCTACTTTCCCTTTCTTTCACAAGGATTGATCACATAAACATAATTGACTAAGCAGATGTATGGATATTTTGATTTTTAGAATCTGCACATACAAATTGTTGAAGTTCCAAATTTTTACGATGGAAATTAGTACCACAAACCATGACAATGTGAAAGTAGCTCTGTAGCTGATGGAAGTTGAGATATGGGACAAGTTTAGGATGCTAATTTCCTTATCTTGCATCACACTGAGTCCCTAGCTAATGCTAAAAGCATGGAGTTGAGTATAAAGTGTTTCATTTAGGATTATTGAGATAACCACCAAAACTGAACACAAATGGTTGAAAGTAGTCACTGGTGGGACTGTGACACGGTGTGGTGGAAGACCTGCCTTTCATTTTTGTGTCATTTTGTATAGCTTGAATTTTTAGTGTTTTTGAATTTATTCTACAGTTAATGTATAAATTAAATATTAGTGTTTTTGATGTGTGAAATGTAGGCATTTAAGAATTGCTTTTTTTGGTCATTGTAATAGACTTAAATTTTTTTCTGTGATTAGCAGCCCATTAATTCATTGATGTGGAGAGAGGGATGCTAACAGTAGTTCAGTTCAGTCGTTCAGTTCTGTCCGACTCTTTGTGACCCCATGAATCGCAAAACGCCAGGCCTCCCTGTCCATCACAAACTCCTGGAGTTTACTCAAACTCATGTCCATCGAGTCGGTGATGCCATCCAGACATCTCATTCTCTGTCGTCCCCTTCTCCTCCTGCCCCCAGTCCCTCCCAGCATCAGGGTCTTTTCCAGTGAGTCAACTCTTCTCATGAGGTGGCCAAAGTATTGGAGTTTCAGCTTCAACATCAGTCCTTCCAATGAACACCCAGGACTGATCTCCTTTAGGATGGACTGATTGGATCTCCTTGCAGTCCAAGGGACCTCAGAGTCTTCTAACACCGAAGTTCAAAAGCATCATTTCCTCGGCACTCAGCTTTCTTCACAGTCCAACTCTCACATCCATACATGACCACTGTAAAAACCATAGCCTTGACCAGATGGACCTTTACTGGCAAAGTAATGTCTCTGCTTTTTTAATATGCTGTCTAGGTTGGTCATAACTTTCCTTCCAAGGAGTAAGCGTCTTTTAATTTCATGACTGCAGTCACCATCTGCAGTGATTTTGGAGCCCCCAAAAGTCTGACACTGTTTCCACTGTTTCCCTGTCTATTTCCCATGAAATGATGGGACCAAATGCCATGATCTTAGTTTTCTGAGTGTTGAGCTTTAAGCCAACTTTTTCACTGTCCTTTTTCACTTTCAAGAGGCTTTTTAGTTCCTCTTCACTTTCTGTCATAAGGGTGGTGTCATCTGCATAAGGGTGGTGTCATCTGCATATCTGAGGTTATTGATATTTCTCCCGGCAATCTTGATTCCGGCTTGTGCATCTTCCAGCCCAGCATTTCTCATGATGTACTCTGCATATAAGTTAAATAAGCAGGGTGGACAATATACAGCCTTGACATACTCCTTTTCCTATTTGGAACCAGTCTATTGTTCCATGTCAAGTTCTAACTGTTGCTTATTGACCTGCATACAGGTTTCTCAAGTGCAGGTCAGGTGGTCTGGTATGCCCATCTCTTTCAGAATTTCCCACAGTTTGTTGTGATCCACACAGTCAAAGGCTTTGGCATAGTCGGCAAAGTAGAAATGGATGTTTTTCTGAAACTCTTGCTTTTTCGATGATCCAGTGGATGTTGGCAGTTTGATCTCTGGTTCCTCTGCCTTTTCTAAAAACCAGCTTGAACATCTTGGAAGTTCACGGTTCATGTATTGCTGAAGCCTGGCTTGGAGAATTTTAAGCATTACTGTACTAGCGTGTGAGATGAGTGCAGTTGTGCGGTAGTTTGAGCATTCTTTGGGATTGCCTTTCTTTGGGATTGGAATGAAAACTGACCTTTTCCAATCCTGTGGCCACTGCTGAGTTTTCCAAATTTGCTGGCATATTGCATGCAGCACTTTCATAGCATCATCTTTTAGGATTTGAAATAGCTCAACTGGAATTCCATCACCTCCACTAGCTTTGTTCGAATGTTCCCTTGGTATCTCTAATTTTCTTAAATAGATCTCCAGTCTTTCCTATTCTGTTGTTTTCCTCTATTTCTTTGCATTGATCACTGAGGAAGGCTTTCTTATCTCTCCTTGCTATTCTTTGGAACTCTGCATTCAAATAGGAATATCTTTCCTTTTCGCTTGTCTTTTTTTCACAGCTATTTGTAAGGCCTCCTCAGACAACCATTTTGCCTTATTGCATTTCTTTTCCATGGGGATGGTCTTGATCCCTGTCTCCTGTACAGTGTCATGAACCTCCATCCATAGTTCATCAGGTACTCTATCAGATCTAGTCCCTTAAATCTATTTCTCACTTCCACTATATAGTCATGAGGGATTTGATTTAGGTCATATCTGAATGGTCTAGTGGTTTTCCCTACTTTCTTCAGTGTAAGTCTGAATTTGGCAATAAGGAGTTCATGATCTGAGCCACAGTAAGCTCCCTGTTGTGTTTTTCGTATAGAGCTTCTCCATCTTTGGCTACAAAGAACATAATCAATCTGATTTCTGTGTTGACCATCTGGTGATGTCCATGTGTAGAATCTTCTCTTGTGTTGTTGGAAGAGGGTGTTTGCTATGACCAGTGTGTTCTCTTGGCAAAACTCTATTAGACTTTGCCCTGCTTCATTCCATACTCCAAGGCCAAATTTGCCTATTACTCCAGGTGTTTCTTGACTTCCTACTTTTGCATTCTAGTCCCCTATAATGAGAAGGACATCTTTTTTGGGTATTAGTTCTAAAAGGTCTTGTAGGTCTTCATAGAACTGTTCAACTTCAGCTTCTTCAGCGTTACTGGTTGGGGCATAGGCTTGGACTACCGTGATATTGAATGGTTTGCCTTGGAAACGAACAGATCATTCTGTCATTTTTGAGACTGCATCCAAGTACTGCATTTCGGACTCTTTTGTTGACCATGATGGCTACTCCATTTCTTCTAAGGGATTCCTGCACACAGTAGTAGATATAATGGTCATCTGAGTTAAATTCACCCATTCCAGTCCATTTTAGTTCACTGATTCCCAGAATGTTGACATTGACTCTTCCTGTCTCCTGTTTGACCACTTCCAATTTGCCTTGATTCATGGACCTTGACACAGGGACCAGTCTTGTCTAACTCAGTGAAACTAAGCCATGCTGTGTGGGGCCACCCAAGACGGACAGGTCATGGTGGAGGGGTCTGACAGAATGTGGTCCACTGGAGAAGGGAATGGCAAACCACTTCAGTATTCTTGCCTTTAGAACCCCATGAACAGTATGAAAAGGCAAAATGATAGGATACTGAGAGAGGAGCTCCCCAGGTCAGTAGGTGTCCAATATGCTACTGGAGATCAGTGGAGAAATAACTCCAGAAAGAAGGAAGGATGGAGCCAAAGCAGAAACAATACCCAGTTGTGGATGTGACTGGTGATAGAAGCAAGGTCCGATGCTGTAAAGAGCAATATTGCATAGGAACCTGGAATGTTAGGTGCATGCTAACATTATTAGATAGTTTTTATGAAGAACACTCTATAAGGGTTATGTTATTTAAATCTTGAAACTTTTTGTGATAAGGAGGTTTCTCCATTTTACAAATACACTAATTGAGTGCTTAAGCATTTGAGTGGCTTGTTCCTCAAGGTCACATTGCTGTTAAGTGAGCAATAGGGAGTTGAACTCAAGTTTTCCAAATCTTTGTGTTTTTTCTACTGTGTAAGATATTCTGAAATTTGGCCTTCACTTTGATCCCCTGTTTACCCTTTTGTCTGTCTAAAAATACTGCAGACAGTATAAAAGCACCACTGAGCTGCTGTGGGGCAGTACCATGACAAAGGATGAAAATCTGGTACTCCTGCTTTCTCAGCCTGCTTTGGATTTTGTTGGAAATGTGTACCTGCAAGTTAACTTGATGTAAAGAGAAGATCAGTAAAATTGATATCTGTAGGAAACTGATTAGGAAAAATGGAGAATACACCAATTATCAATATCAGGAATGAGAAGTGACATTACTACAGACTTTCAAGGGATAATAAGGAAATATTAGAAACAACTTTATATCAATAAATTGGACAACTTAGATGAAATGAAAAAGTTTTTTTGAAAAACTGCAAAGCTGCCAGACTCACTGAAGAAGAAGTAATTGCTTGGCCCTATACCTGTGAACTTGTAATGAAAACTCCCACAGTGGCACGAGTTCCAGATGTCTTCATGGTGACATCTGCAAAACTGTTTAAGGAAGAAATAATATCCAGTCTCTACAAACAATCCATAAAATGGTTTCATTCTGTGAGACCAGTGTTACCCTAATACTCAAACCAGTTATGAACATATATAAAAATTATAAATAAAAATTTAGCAAGTCACATCTATGTATATTTTAAGGTTAGATATGTCATGGCCTAGTGGGATTTATCCCAGGTCTGCAGGGTTGATTTAAAAATCTGAAAATAATTACTGTAGTTCACCATTACCATAGCAAACTTTTTCTTTTTTATAGCACTTTATATATATAAAATATGATTTCAATAGATATTTTGAAAAATTGAGAAAATCCATTTCTGGTGAAAGTCCTTAAGCATGCTAGCAATGGAAAGAAACTTCCTCAACCTGATAAGAAGCATCTATATAGCACTGAAACAAGTATACTATCAAGAGTGAAACAGATCACCAGCCCGGATTGGATGCATGAGACAAGTGCTCGGGGCTGGTGCACTGGGAAGACCCAGAGGGATGGGATAGAGAGGGAGGTGGGAGGGGGGGATCGGGATGGGGAACACATGTAAATCCATGGCTGATTCATGTTAATGTATGGCAAAAACCACTACAATATTGTAAAGTAATTAGCCTCCAAGTAATAAAAATAAATGAACAAAACAAAACAAAAAGACTTTGGAGCCAGTGTACTAATTTTGGTTCAAGGCTGAGTACTTTCTCCCAGAGATTAGGAATGAAGAAGATTGTCCTCTTTCATCATGTCTGTTTAACGTCATACCGCCTAGCCAGCCATTAAGTCATGAAAAAGAAAATGCATCCAGGTTGAAAAGAAGAAATAAAATTGGCTTTTTCATAGATAGGGAAATTCTAGGAAATCTACAAAACTACTAGAACTGTAAGTTAGTTTAGTGAGGTTACAGCATACAACAATATCAAGATGCAGTGTATTTGTATATATGCCAGTGAACAACTTGAAATTGAAGTTAAAAATACCATTTAAAATAGTATACAAAGAAACGAAATGCTTATGGATAAATCTGAAGTTGCAAAAAATAATGTCCTTTATACTAAAAAGTGCTGAGTGCATGCAAGTGTGCTAAGTCAGTTCAGTCATGTCTGACTCTTTGCAAGCCTGTGACTGTGTGGCCTGCCAGGTTCCTCTGTCCGTGGGATTCTCCAGGCAAGAATGCTGGAGTGGGTTGCCATGTTCTTTCTCCAGGGGATCTTCCCAACCCAGGGATCAAACCCGTGTCTCTTGCGTCTCTTGCATTGGCAGATGGATTATTTACCACTGTGCCACCTAAGTAAATGGAGAGGTACACAGTTTTAATGCATCAGAATACTCTTGGTAAGATACAGTTTTCCTCAGACTGATTTATAGATTTGACTCTGTTCCAGTCAAAGCCTCAATAGCCTTCTTTTGGTAGAAATTGGTGAGTTGTTTCTAAAATTTATATGGAAAATAAAGGACTTAATAGTAGTCCTTTGATAAACAAGGACGTAGTTGGTAGACTTATACTACCTGATTTTAAGGCTTACTGTAAAGCTGATGTAATTGGGATAAACAAAGACACTCAAAAGCATACCTCATTTTATTGTAATTTGAATATATCGCAGTTTTTATAAATTGAAGGTTGTGGCAGTCTCTGTCCGGCAAGTCTGTTGGCGCCATTTTTCTAACAACGTTTGCTCCTTTCATGTCTCTCTGTCATATTTTGGTAATTCTCAACATATTTCAGATTTTTTCATTATTAGTACACCTGTATGAATTGCACCAATACAAGATGGCAAACTTAATGAATGTTGTGTGTATTCTGACTACTCTAGCTACTATTTCCCATCTCTTTCCCTCTGCTTGAACCTCCCTGTTTCCTGAGACAACAATAATGGAATTAGGCCAATTGATAACCCTGCAGTGGTCTCTTAAGTTTTCAAGTGAAAGGAATGGTCTTACATCTCTCATTTTAAATCATAGCTAGAAGTGATTAAGCTTAGTAAGGAAGGCATGTCAAAAGCTGAGATGGGCTGAAAGCACCATCTTGCACCAGTTAGCCAAGTTGTAAATGCAAAGAAAAAGTTCTTGAAGGAAACTAAAAGTGCTACTCCAGTGAACATATGAATGATAAAAAAGCAAAACAGTCTTATTGCTGACACTGAGAAAGTTTAAGTGGTTTGAATAGAGTATCATACCAGTCACAACATTCTCCTAAGCTAAAAGCCCATAATTGTCTTGAATTCTGTGAAGTCTTCTGAGAGAGGGTGAAAAGTTTGAAGCTAGCTGTGTTTGGTTCTTAAGGTTTATGGAAAGAAACTATCTCTATGACATATAAATAAATGCACGGAGAAGCAGCAAGTACTGGTATAGAAGCTGCAGCAAGTTATTCAGAAGATCTATGTCACATATAACAATGACTGCTACACTAAACTGCGGGCATTCAATGTAGGCAAAACAGCCTTATGATGGAAGAAAATGCCATGCACGACAATTTTGTCAGTTTTTGCTTCATGTATTTTGATGGTCTGTCATTAGGTGTATGAATGTTTGTAAAAGTTATTTCTTCTGGATGTGTTGAACATTTTATTAGTATATGACATCCTTCTTCCTTGGGCTTCCCTGGTGGCTCAGATGGTAAAGAATCTGCCTGCAATGCAGGAGACCCAGGTTTGATCCCTGGGTCAGGAAGAAGGGAATGGGCTTCCCACTCCAGTATGCTTGCCTGGAGAATTCCATGGACAGAGAAACCTACTGGGCTACAGTCTCTGGGGTTGCAAAGAGTTAGACATGACTGAGTGACGAACACACACACATCCTTCTTTGTCTGTTTTTTGATTTGATGTTTACTTTGATCTTAGTATAGCCATCCCTGTTCTTTTTTGGTTACTGTTTGCATGGATTATCATTTTCTGTCACTTTCAGCCTGTTTGTGCCTTTGGATTTCAAATGAGTCTCTTGGTGACAGGATATAAATAGATCATGGTTTTTTGTATTTTGTTTTTTTTAAATCAATTCTGCCAGTCTTTCTTTTGATGGAGATTTTAATCTATATTTAAAATAGTTATCAATAAGAAGGATCTTCTGTCATTGTGCTGTTCCTTTTCTGTATACTTGGTAACTCTTTGGTTCCTCGGTTCCTGCATTACTGTGTTATTTGTTTTTAGTTGGTATTTTGTTGTGAAATGTTTAAATTTTTTTCTCATTTCCCTTTGTGTGTTTTGTGTAGCTTTTTTTTTTTTGGTTACCATAGGGGTTACATTTACCATCCTGAAGGTATAGCTCTCTAAATTTATACCAAGTTAACCTGACTGACATTAAAAACCTCTCCTCCTTTATAGTTATACTTCCATACCTTTTGATTGCTAATGTCACAGTGTTACATATTTACACATTGTGTATTCAGAATCAAATGATTTTTAAAATGCGTTAATTTCTTAAGTTATGTAGAAGATAAAATTTAGAGTTATAAACTAAAAATAACAGTAATACTAACTTTCATACTAATGATTTTTCCCTTTAAATGTGTATTAGTCTGTCAAATTCTATAGAAAATGAAGATTACAGTTGCAGACTATTGTTATAATACTAAATTCTCTCTCTCTCTTTCTCTCTGGAAGAACAATTTTGCTACATTTAGGTTTCTTGGTTGATAGTATTTTTCTTTTAACACTTTGGATAGATAGGATCACTGTCTGGTGGCTTCCAGAGTTTCTGATGAGTCATCTACTCATTTTATTGAGGATGTCTTGTAAGTGATGATTTGCTTCTCTTTCTGCTTTCAAGATTCTTTGTCTTTCTCTTTTGAAAGTTTGATTATAATGTGTCTCACTGTGGGTCTCTGAGTTCATCTTACTTGGAATTTGTTGAGCTTTCTGGATGTTTATATTCTTGTCTTTCCTTGCAATTTGAAAGTTTTCAGCTGTTATTTTTTCAGAGATTCTCTCTGCCCATTTCTTTTTCTCTTCTCCCTCTAGAATGCCTGTGATGCTTGTACTTGTCTACTTGATGGTATCACCCAGGTCCTTAGGTTCTGTTCACTTGTCTTTTTTTTTTTTTATTTTATTTTATTATTATTATTTTTTAAATTTTTATTTATTTATTTATTTATTTTTGGTCATACATTGATATGAATCAGCCATAGACCCACACGTATTCCCCATCCCGATCCCCCCTCCCACCTCCCTCTCCACCCGATTCCTCTGGGTCTTCCCAGTGCACCAGGCCCGAGCACGGCCATACCACCCTGAACGCGCCCGATCTCGTCTGTTCACTTGTCTTTAATCTCTTTTATTCCTGTTCCTTAGACTCCATGATTCCCGTGGTGCTATCTTCAAATTCACTAATTCTTTCTTTTGCCTGTTTGAATCTGCCTTTGGGTCCCTGTAGTTAATTTTTCATTTTAGTTACTGTGCTTTTTAGCTCCAGGATTGCTTTTTGGTTTATTTTCAGGTTTTGTGTCTCTTTATCAGTATTTCCATCTTTCTCACACGTTATTTTCTTGACTTTCTCCACATCTTCCTTGATTTTTTTTTAAGTATCTTTAAGGCAGTTCTTTTAAAGTCTTCGGTATATCTGTCTTTTGGTCTTTTTCAGGGATGGTTGATTTATTTTTTTTCTTTCAAATGGGCCATACTTTTTTTTTGTATGCTTTGTAATGTTTTGTGGAACACTGGACATTTGAATCTAATAATGTGCTAATTCTGGAAATCAGAGTCTTTTCCTTCTTCAGATTTTTTTGTTGTTACTGTTTTTGCTTTTTTCATTCTTGTAGGCTGTCTTTATGTCAAGAATCAGCCTTGGTGTGTTCTCAGGTCTTCTCTGAGCCTTTCCTTAGGCATTCATGTGTGTGCTTAGTCGCTCAGTTGTGTTCGACTCTTTGCAACCCCAGGGACCTCTGTCCCTCCAGGCTCCTCTGTCCATGGGGATTCTCTAGGCAAGAATACTGGAGTGGGTTGCCATGCCCTCCTCTTGGGGATCTTCCCAACCCAGGGATCGAACCCAAGTGTCTGAGCCGCCTGGGAAACCCAAGAATACTGGAGTGGGTAGCCTATCCCTTTCCTAGGGCAGCTTCCTGAACAGGAATCACACCAGGGTCTCCTGCATTGCAGGCAGATTCTTTACCAGCTGAGCTATGAGGGAATCCCTAGGCATGCATAGTCCCTTTCTAATTTTCCTTGTATATGCAGGGTTTTTTTCCCCCCAAGTGTTCTAGTCTTTAGTGTCTGTCTCCTGTAAAGGGGGATGAGTGAAAAGTGAAGAGAGGAAAGGGTGCTGTCCTTTTAAATCCCCTCAAAGTTACCTAAGACAGAGGGATGAGGCCTTGCACCAAGTGGGTAGCTTCAACAGCAGTGGCTTCCTGCCTCTTTGCACCTCCATGGCCAGAAGCAGCAGTCAGAGCAGAGATCCCTGATATTTAGAGGGCAAGGTTCTTTCTGCCCACCCTGGCTCCCACTGTGTTGTAAGCTGCTCCAGGAACACGTGCACAGCTGCTTGCCAGGTGACCAGGTGATGAGGAATGAGCAGCTGGTATTGTGCCGAGAACTGTAATTGAACCCGATGAAAGTTTACTGTCTCAGTCCTCCCCTGAAAGGTGCAATTCTTCAGAGTTTCAAAATATATCAGATTCTGCCAGTACAGTTATTGTTCACATCTAGAGTCATATATCCTGGTGCTGCCTACTCCATCATCTCCCCAGAAACTCCTCAGTATCCATTCTTAAACAACAACAACAACAACAACCCAAAACCCAAAAGACTCCTAGCAAGCAAAACTGAATATTGTAATGGTGTTTCTTCTCTTTTTCATCTGTAATTTCATTGCAGTTCTAATCATTGCGATCCTAATCAAAATTGTGACAACTTTTTATGTGAAACTTGGAAAGCTGATTCCAAAATTTATATGAAGATGCACCTAGAGATAGCCAGGGCAGTCTAGAACAAGGCCGTAAGTCTTGCTTGCTGAATGTCAAAAGTTACAGAACTCTCATTTTAAGATGGGATGGGGACTTCCTTGGCAGTCCAGTGGTTAAAAACTTCATACTTCCAGTACAGGAGGCGAGGGTTTGATCTCTGGTTGGGGAACTAGGATCCCATGTGCCATGTGATGTGGCCAACAACAAAAAAAAGATGCTTCTGGCTTGAGTATCAACTGAATAAATAGACCAGTAGACAAAATAGAGAGGCCGCACTAGACTCAAACACATGAACAGTTGATTGACAAAATTGGCAGAAGAGTAAGGAAAAGGATGATCTCTTCAGTAAATGTTGGTGGAATCATTGAATATTCATATGGGGAATATATGAAACTTTATTCCTCACACTATCCATAGAAATAATTTCTACATAGATTACAGACCCAATTGTCAAAGCTAACCAACACAACTTTTAGAAGATAATGTTTAAAAAAGTATGTGTGTGTGTGTATGATCTCATATTAGTAGAAGGGGTCTTAAGTGTGACAGAAGAAAATATCAGTCCTTTTTGGGTTGGCCAAAATGTTAATTCAGATTTTTCCATAATATCTTACAGAAAAATCCAAACAAACTTCTTGGCCAAGTCAATACATATGATGAGTTAAAAATGAGAAACTCAGGTCTTAAAGACATTAAGCAAGTGAAAATGTAAGCTGCAGTGAGAAAATAGATACTTGGAATATTTAGGGACTTGTATCCAGAATATATAGAGATAATTGGTACAGATTAATCAGAATTAAACGGTCCCGTTAAAAAAGGGCAAGTCTGGGACTTCTCTGGTGGCCCAGAGGCTAAGACTATGCTTGGGACCTGGGTTCGATCACTGGTTGGGTAACTAGATCCCGCATTCCACAACTGAGATTTCACATGCAGCAACTATAGAGTTCTCATCCTGTAACTAAAGATCCTGCATGCCACAACTAAGATTCAGCATGGCCAAATAAATGTAAATATTTTTTTTAAAGTGGGGGCAAGTCTTTTAGAGGCACTTGAGGAGGGATGTTGACCATCTTATTTATAATTGGAAATGCAAACTACATCCACAGCAAAATTCTACTGCATGCCTGCAAAAATGGTTATAATTAAAATTCTCTGATGATATCAGCTCTTAATAAATGGGAGCTTTGATGTACTGTTAGTGGGAATGTAAATTGATATAAGCACTTTGGAAAGTAGTTTGACAGTTTCTACTGGGATTGGTGATTCATGTGCCCTTAGTCTAGTAGTTTGACTCCAAAGTAACCAGCAGAACTGCATTCTACAACAGTGTTTTGGCACAATGACTCACAGTAACTAAAACCTGAAAACAAACCCAGATATCTGATAGCATTAGAATGAATAAATAATAGTATGAATAATCAGTGGATAGTATATACCACAGTAAAAATAAATGATTTATGTGTAGCATATAGATATATTTTACAAAAATGTTGAGTGAGAAGGAAAAGGGCTAGGCAGGGAACACATCTCTGTAATTAATTTCAAAAGGAGACAAAATTAAACTGTGATGTTTAGTGGTGATGTTTGGTGTTAAAAAGGAATGCAGAGAGGTGGGTAATAATTTAAGCGAGTTGCTTGTAGGAAGGGATTATGATTGAGAAAGGCATGCAAAGGCTTCTGGGGTTTATGGCAATATTTCATTTCTTAACATTTATAGAGTTTACATGGTTGTATATTTGTTAATATGTATTGATATTAAGTTATATATACATTGTTTCTGTACATATGGGTATTATATTTCACAATAAAGAGGTTTAAAATGCCTTCAGAATGGGAGGGAGATGAATATAGTATGCTGATGGTTAGCATAGCAGTTTTCTGGGACTTACATGCCCAGCACTTCATTCATGGAGCAAATAGTCTGGGCACTGCTGGAGTGAGAGGAGTTAAGATATAGACAGTTAAAACTAAGTCCGTCTGGAAGAAGTTACTGTCAATTTATGAACAGGTAAACATGTAGATATATATTTATGATAATTTTAAGTGCCACAATAACAAAAGTGCCATGTTTTAAGTATCATGAACAAAAGGCTTTTTGAGAACTCAGAAGGCAAAATGATAATGCTACGGAACCTTGGGAAGATGGTGTGTATTAGAAGGCATTTGAATAGAAACAAGGGGATATTACTATTTTCTTGAAACAGGTTTCTGTTCTTGGCTTCTGTGAGTATATGCTACTCTGGCTCTGCCCTCATTGTGCCTTTGCTAGCTTCCTTTATCTGGGTTTCGGATGAAAGGTAGGAGTATCTCAAGTGTACTGTGAGGGGGGAAAGAGAAGTATTCAGTCTTAGAGTCCAGACTGTGTAAAGGAGTCAAGTGGACAGCGGGGTCGAGGATTGTGAGGAAGTGGACTGTTGTTTAGGTTCTTGTGTGGAGTCTGTCCATTTTCATGGTTTCAGGTGTAGTCTCTGCCAATGGTAGTCTTAATTTTTAATGCTTACCCTAGTTGCTGTCATTCCAATATTAACACTGCCCTCAACAGAACTCAATTCAATAGATTTTGTGAACTCTCCTATTTACTGGAGGCACGATTTCTGTTTTATCCACAATTGAAAATTTAGAGTTGTTTTTGATCTCTGTGAGGAATTAATATGTTTAGAGATTTTAAGGGGTTTTCTTCTGAAGTATTGTGAAGTTATGAGCTATTATTTTCAAAAGAAAAAAGATGAAAAGAGTTCTCAGTAAATCCTTAGTTTATGGAGGCTTAGAAAGTCCTTAAAAGATGATTGAAAGAGGTAAGACAGTATTGCTTGACCTGAAGCCTTTTATTTATCTAGTAAAATTAATATGTGTGAAATAATTCATAGAACTAGACAACAAAGCTTTAACTAAATGAGTGGTAGAGGCTCTGTATACACCACCTTCTTTGTAAGGGCACCCTGGTTACCCTTTTAAAAATTGCAGCCACCCCCCTTAAAATATATACTCATACATACTCACTAAACAGTTTACCAGTACTTCTCTCTGCTTGGTTTTTTCTTATAAGCACTTGAAAATCCAACATATTTGCATTATTTTCCCTGTTTATTGACTGTCTTACCCTCTTTCCTCTACAACTTAAATATAACCTCCATGAAAGCAAGATTTTTTGATCAGTTTTGTTCATTACTATGTCTACAAAGTCTGATATATACGAATGTTCACTGGGGTCTTGAATACCTGAATGAATACTGGGGTCTTAACAGCCTTTGTGAATCATGTAATAATAAGCTAAGTTATAAAAGTTGGATAACAGAGGCTGCTAAGTAGCTAATGAATTAACTCAATCACATTCTAGCTCAGAAGGTTTTTCCTCCCTTGGTATTTTAATCTTTAAGCCTTTATTCAGTATTTTATAGTTACACTCCGTATGATGTTAGCCTTAGGAGACTTTAGACAAAATTATTCATCAGTAGTGGGGTCTTAGTGTTCAGAGCAAATGGACTTCTTATGAGATCAGGTAGCAGTTTGGATACTGCTTTATTACGCAAGATTAAGTGTTAGTTGCTCCATTTATGTGATTTTAGGCAAAGATTGTGGGTCTTTGGTTTAGAGCTATACTCTCTGAGCACTGATCATTGAAATGCAAAACACAGTGTTTGCTTCTCTTGTCTTATTGATGGGAATAGGCAATTTGCTTTTGAAAAAGAAGCCTGTTAACCTAGATCCTCCATTTAATTTGGTTAAGAATCAGTGCATGTTTTCCTTTGTGTAGAACTTGTTGATGGTATGATTTCATCTTAGTCAGGTTTCATTGCTTTCCGGTTGATGGATTTTTGCTTCTGTGCTGAGTTCAGGCTATCTTCTGAATAGAAGTTGTCATCAGAAGGCAACAGTAACAGCTGTGGACCCAGACTGACTGGGTTTGATCCAGGTTCTGCCTCTTTTTATTGGACTTCCCTGAACCTCAGCTTTTGCAAAGTATCAGTTCAGTTGCTTAGTCATGTCAGACTGTTTGCGACCCCATGGACTGCAGCACGCCAGGCCTCCCTGTCCATCACCAGCTCCCACAGTTTACTCAAACTCGGGTCCATTGAGTCGTTGATGCCATCCAACCATCTCATCCTCTGTCGTCCCCTTCTTCCGCCTTCAGTCTTTCCAGCATCAGGGTCTTTACAAATGAGTGAGTTCTTCGCATGAGGTGGCCAAAGGGTTGGAGTTTCAGCTTCAGCATCAGTCCTTCCAGTGACTATTCAGGACTGATCTCCTTTAGGATGGACTGGTTGGATCTCCTTGGTGTCCAAGGGACTCCGAGGAGTCTTCTCCAGCACCACAGTTCAAAAGCATCAATTCTTCGGTGCTCAGCTTTCTTTGTAGTCTAACTCTCACATCCATACATGACTACTGGGAAAACCATATCTTTGACTAGATATACCTTTGTTGGCAAAGTAATGTTTCTGCTTTTTGATACGCTGTCTAGGTTTGTCATAGCTTTTCTTCCAAGGAGCAAGAGTCTTTTAATTTCATGGTTGCAGTCACCATCTGCAGTGATTTTGGAGCTCAAGAAAATAAAGTCCGTCACTGTTTCCCCATCTATTTGCCATGCAGTGATGGGACCAGATGCATGATCTTAGTTTTCTGAATGTTGAGTTTTAAGCCAACTTTTTCACTGTCCTCTTTCACTTTGATCAAGAGGCTCTTTAGTTCTTCACTTTCTGCCATAAGGGTGGTGTCATCTGCATATCTGAGGTTATTGCTATTTCTCCCGGCAGTCTTGATTCCAGCTTGTGCTTCATCCAGCCCAGCGTTTCTCATAATGTACTCTGCATATAGTTAAATAAGCAGGGTGACAATATACAACTGTGACATACTCCTTTCCCTATTTGGAACCAAATGGGAATAATAATATCTCAAGGACTATTGTTACAGTTACATGAATTAAAACATAGTAAGTGCTTAGAATCTGTAGATAGTAAGGTTCAAAAAGTACTTGTTAGTTGTAAAATTAAAAAGGATAGTACAGAATGATTATCTTTCCAGGATAATAGAAGAAGCCTCTTCTGATCATGTTAATTATAATAGCATCTCCTCTTAACTCCTATATTTATCCATCTGTATTTTTCTATGTTGTTCTTATTACTTGATACTATATGTTTATTAGATTGTTTTCTCCTGTGGATTATAAACTCTGTGAAGGCAAGAACTTTGTTTTAGTCATAGCCGTTTTTACTCTAGGATCTAAAACAGTGTCTGATTTATAATAGGTATTCAATAAATACTTGGGTTAATAGATAAATTAATTAAGGTTCATGAGGGCCAACTAAAGGTTTCTTAGGGGGTATCTTATCTGTTTGATTATTTTAATGAGTTAATGCTTTGTATGAGGGCGAATATTTTGTTTTGACAATGCCTCAGTGAACTTTTGTCTTACCCTTCTTTTTGTTAAGCTATCTGTGAAACAGAACCTGAGCAGCCTGTCCGACATTACCCACTCTGGGTGAAAGTAGAAGGTGAAGTAGACCCAGAGCCAGTGTACATCCCAACGCCTTCTGTCATTGAGCCTATGAGACCTTTGTTGTTGCCTCAGCCAGAAGTTTCATCTACTACTGTGAAGGGCAAACTGCTCACTGGAATTAAACCTGCGAGGGCATATACTCCCAAACCCAATCCTGTGGTAAGCTTGGAGTTACATCTTTTATTGAAAGTTATAAAAATCATTTGTAAAGGTAATGGGTTTCAACCAGATTTTTGGTTTGTATTTTGTGAATCATGGTGCTTTCAGGTAATATGTCTGCAAGCCATCTCCCTTTTCTGATTTAGTCAGTTTAATTGATGGCATTTAAAAAGTGTCATAAAAGTTGACAGAAAACAGCAAAATTCTGTAAAGCAATATCCTTCAATAAAAAATAAATTAATTTTTAAAATGTCATAAAAGTAGAGTGAATAGTAGTATGATTGACCCTTGAACAACAGGGAGGGTTTGGAGTGTAGACCCTTTGTGCAGTCGAAAGTCCGCGTGTAATGTTACAGATAGCTCTTTGTGCCTGTGGTTCTGCATGTGTGGACTCAACCAACTGAGGATCGTATAGTACTATAGTATTTACTACTGAAGAAAAGCTGTACATGGACCTGTGCAGAATTACTATAATTCTTAAAGATAGCTAAATCTCTCTTTAGGAGGATCATATCAAATTGGCTTTAAAAAAATGACTTGGCAAAAGTCTTCTAAATGTTCTGTTACTCCTGTAGTATAGAATATTGAGTGATTGAGATGTAGTACACACCATCAGAAAAGTATTAGGAAGAAACTTTAAAGAGTAACTGTTCTTTTTAAAGCAAATTGTCTTTATATACAATAAAGTTCAAGGTTTAAAATAATAGTTGCATGACCAGGTGAAGACCATAGGTAGAAGATCTGATGCTTCTCTTGTGTTAATAGTTTAAGCAGCTCTGATTATTAGTAAATCTGTGCCACAAGTTGATAGAGGAATTTTAATCTATTAAATCTAATACTGAAAAACTTGATCTTTGTTTTCCTAGTAATTTATTTTACTGTCTTTTCCAAAAATATCTGTGTGTGACAGGTAATTAAGAAATTTATCCTTCACTGCAGATAATTTGAGAAGCAGTGCTGTGGTCTGCTGAATTTTCTTGAAAGAGAAACAGATCCTTTCTGACTGCCCCAAGAGGCAGCACATACAAACCGTAATTGTACTATTTAAAGTTTGCATTAAAAATTTTTAAGTGTTGTAATAAAAGCAAAGATTACATCCTTTTCCTTTTGGAATCCTGGAGACTTTTCCCCCCAATATTTGGAATGTTTTGTTGTATGAAACTTACAGATTCGGGAAGAAGACAAGGATCCAGTCTACTTGTACTTTGAAAGTATGATGACTTGTGCCCGAGTTCGAGTGTATGAACGAAAAAAAGAGGAAGAGAGAGAACCATCACCATCACCATCCCCATCATTTCAGCAGCAGGACTCATGTCATTCTAGTCATGAGAACTGTAGTGTAAAGGTGAATTCCTTATGGCATAGATTTCTCTTTTTAACTTCCAATTCCTTATTGCTAGTATTAGAATTTGTTACTGTTGGAATAGTATGAAGTAATTCTTTAGGGGCAGAGAAGGTTTACATAATGTGCATATCAATTTATGTTTCTCTGCATACCTGTTCTAGAGCATATTCCCTTAAGGTCATTTTAAAAGCATTACTCTTTCTGATGTTGGAGTAGTTTTGAAAATTTAAACATTGTTGGTTTTAATAATGTGGTTTATTAGGATTTGCATCTTTCTGCATTGGTGAATTTTCTAAATAGTTGAAACTTGTTTCATTAAACAGCAAATATTTTTCCTTCTTTATTAGAATTACACTATAAATGCAATGTTAATTGTTTTCTTGGTAACTCAGTCACAGACGTTAAACAGCAAGACTACTTGTTTTTATGGTTGTATAGTGTGGTGGTAATGCAGCTGTGCATGTTGATGTCAAGATGTCCTTTGAGTACTTTAATTTTTATATTAGTTTAGGCTTTCTTGAGAGATTTAATTCTTATGTCCTAGTCTCTTGATATTAAATATATGTTGAATTGAAGTATTTGTGGTGTTCTTTTTGTCAGGAGCCAGCTTCTGAACAGCAGCCTTTGAAACCACTCACTTGTGACCTGGAGGATGATTCTGATAAATCACAAGGTCAGAATGAAAACTATGACTTATCATTCAATAGTAATTATTAATATATAGATCTGGATTATACTAATAATGGGGGGGAACCCCCAGAGCATGTCTACCTACCTTGTTTCTAGTTTTGGTAAAAATAGAGACTGTAGGTAAGTTTTTCCCCAGTTATTTGCTGTGTTTATCACTCCTGTTTTAAGAAATACAATTTGTTGGTATTTGTGGTATGGTATGTTGTAAGAAACATTTAGGATGAGGTCGGTGATTTTTTTTAAAACTTCTTTACAAACCTCAGCAATATTGACATCATTAGTTAACTGAAATTTTACCTGAGATTCTCAATAGTTGCTGCAGTTGGAGAATACAGAGGGAGAAAGGAAGGAGTATCACTGATTTATCTAGATTTAGTTACTGCTAGAATTAGTATGATTAAGGTAGTGTCTAGGGATTAACTATTTGTTTTTGATTTTGCTTCTTAAGACATCAGACATTTAAGCAGCAGTGTTTCCTAAACTTTTTATGGCATGATAAACATACAAAAATGATAACGTTGCTAGCACATTGAGGCAAGTGGAGGGGGTGCCTGTTAGCATGATCACCCTGAAGGCTGAGGGGATGGCTATCCTGATGTATCGATAACTGTAGCACATTGGTTGGGAGATCCTGCTATAGAAATCTAGCTAGTGAAATGTATATTTAGTTAATGTGTTGCCATGAATGTAAATATACTTGAGTTGAGTGGTCTTGCATCAAATATAGAAGTGGAACAATCATATCCAGAGGCACAGAAGTAGTTCAGAAATATTTGCAGTGGAAACTAGAGGTGTAGAGTGTAGGGTTTTTTTCCCCAACAAAAACATGATCTTTCTTGCTGTTTTTTTTACGATTGACTCTACCCCTCACATATATATATATATATATATATTTTTTTTTTTTTTTTTTTAAATTTATATCACTGCAACCAGTCTTATTCAAGGCAGGCATGACTTCTTAGTTGCCAGTAGCATGTGAGATCTTAGTTCCCCAGCCAGGGATTGAACCTGCATAGCCCCCATTGCAAGGCAGGTTCTTAACTACTGGACCACCAGGGAAGTACCCTACTCCTCACATATTATAAAGCATCTTGCAAGTATCTTTGCTTTGCTTATGTGGATAGCGAGTACACTATACTAAGTAAGCCTAACCCTGGTTATATACTTTGTTTGCAAGATAGTACCTTCTTATGTAATAGTTAATGGCTTTTTAGAGCAGTCTCAAGAGGGATTCACTTTTATTAAGAGAGCCCAGTGAATAGAATAGTGAAGACTATTATAGTCTGATTTTCTGAAATCTTTTTCTGTTTTTCATGGAAAACTCCCAAATTGTGTCAATTTACGATTGAAAGTCCCTGGGAATGGGATACTGGGCAACTGTTGAATATCTATGCCCCTGGCACTTTTCTGAGAACTCAGGAAAAATGAAAATCTTTGAAAGTTCAGTACAAAATGCTATAATACAGAAATATCTTTCAATTTCTTATCAGAAAAGAGCTGGAAGTCTTCCTGCAATGAAGGGGAATCAGCTTCTACCTCCTATGTGCATCAGAGGTCACCTGGTGGTCCCACCAAACTGATCGAGATCATCTCAGACTGCAACTGGGAGGAGGATCGGAACAAGATTTTGAGCATCTTATCCCAGCACATCAATAGCAACATGCCACAGTCACTTAAGGTGGGCAGCTTCATCATTGAGTTGGCTTCTCAGCGAAAGAGCCGGGGTGAAAAGAATCCTCCTGTTTATTCTTCTCGTGTGAAAATCTCTATGCCATCATGTCAAGATCAAGATGATATGGCTGAGAAATCTGGATCAGAGACTCCTGACGGTCCATTATCCCCTGGGAAAATGGATGATGTCTCTCCCGTGCAGACAGATGCCCTGGATTCAGTGAGGGAGAGATTACATGGAGGCAAAGGTCTGCCCTTTTATGCAGGGCTTTCTCCTGCAGGGAAGCTTGTGGCCTATAAACGTAAACCCAGTTCAAGCACATCTGGGCTTATCCAGGTGAGAATTATCTTTAATCTGGATGTAGCACTTTTTTATACTTAGGTACCACCTTGATTTTTCAGAGCCTGTTGTGGGCCTTACATTATTTATCTTTGCATTCCCTGGGAACTGGGTGACAAAATCGTCATCTCTTTTTGTAATAGGCCTAGGTTAGATTCATATCTATGGTGAATTTTTGGCACATTTACAAACGGAAAGGTAGAGCCCTGTATTAGCTTATAGTTTTCTTTCTAGCCTTCCTAGAAAGTTGCCCTTAAGCTGTTCTACCTAGGCTATAGTGATATTTTGACAGTCAAGCAAGAATAGTAAGGGATTCAGTCTAGTTCTTGGGAGTATTATTAGCAGATAACTTTTAAAATAAAATGAAGTGAAATTAATTTTTAAGATAAGCAGTATATGTTTGAAAACTTGGGAGAAAATTTAAATTTAGGAAGATGTATTCAAATACATAAATTTTTAAAAAATCAAGCCACAGTTTACATGTTTTATCTTTATTTGATTCATAGAGTTCTTGCCAGTCTAATCTTTGTTATAGGGCAAATATCTATATCCTTGCTATTTAGTACTTCAGGCAGATATATTAGTAAAATTACACTGGCATGTAAAAAACCTTTTTGAAGGAAAGTTCTGAGGTAAAATGTAGTCATAGGTCCAAAAGAGTTTCTCCTTTTGTTCAGTGACATTAAATGCACTTTTATATCAGAGTACCAAATGTGGGGTCGTGTCTGACATTACTGTTAATTTAAGGTTACTTGACTTTACTAGATCAACTGCTTCTCTGGGTTAAGGACTGTGTCACCATTATAACTGATCTACCTAATTAAAAACTTTCTATTGCAGTTACTATATAACTGCTTCTGTTGATATTTCTTAAACTCTTAATGACGAGAGTGTTTTCTCCTTGTTTCATTTACTGATTGATGCTTTGAGAACAGCAACTTACCTGATATTTTAGTGAGACTAGGGCCCCTTCAAATACAGTCATAGAAATTTTGTGTTCTCCTGTCTAGGACTCAGAATGCCCCCATAAAATATGAACCTGCATAGCAGTCAGGCCACTGTAAGGTATGCTTTGGGAAAGCTGCTGAGTAGTCTTCAGAGCAAGTCCCAAAAGAGAAGACAGGAGTATCTGATCCAGACTCCACAGAGCCTGGAAAACTGTGTAGGAAAGTTTATTCCAGGATGGAAAGATCATATTCTTTGGCTCAAACTCGGGGCAAATATATACCTGATCTGTCTGGAAATAACAATTTTACCTAAGTAACAGAGTAATTTTGTGTCTTAGAAGAGGGAGTAGCTTGGTGTAGCTATTCTCCTTACTAGTTCTGTATTAATTTAGAGAGTAGGATTTTCTCTGCCTTATTCCACTTCCTCACCCCCTTTAAATGATGGAAAAGAGAGATGGAAAAAGATTTCTTCTATAGTCATTTAGCAATAAGACATAGAGAACTTAGGTAAGAAACTTGGGAAGTTTTGTTTTCTTTC
This sequence comes from Cervus canadensis, assembly GCF_019320065.1. Classification (NCBI taxonomy): domain Eukaryota; kingdom Metazoa; phylum Chordata; class Mammalia; order Artiodactyla; family Cervidae; genus Cervus; species Cervus canadensis. The sequence goes on from NC_057391.1 coordinate 38,094,189, forward strand.
TTTTTAAAATGATTCTCCTGTGTAAGATGGGCAGTCTGTCAACTCAGGCAATAGAGAAAAATCTTTACCTCATTCATTGATTCACTTTCTTCTGACAATTTAGTGGCAACTTAAAAAAAACTACAATAAATTTCAACTAGCATTTGAGTCCAGGTTTTGTGCAAAAGATGAAGACAATTGTCTTCAAAATTGACTTTTTTGAAAATTGGAAACTAAGGTGACTTTGTAGCTTAGGTATTTGTAACAGTGACTTTCTCATAACTTAAAGCAGACTTCCATATATTTTTCAAATATGAAGGACCCTTGTGAGAAAGCTTCATTATGCCTCTGGTCTCATCAGAGAGATTCTGTGGAACACAGTTACTCATTTTTATGCCGATGATTATTAATAGCTCAACCATAATTGCTTATTGACAAGTAGAACAATTGGATGATTCCTTAGATTTGACTGTGTCTTCCACAAATCTAGAATGCAGGTATGATGAGTTTCTAAGATTCTCTGTTTTTAAACTTCCAAAATGAAGGAGATGTGATTAGTTGAGAATATCAGATGGCAGCATATTTTTTCATCTCCTAAATACTCAGATTATACCAAATGGGAAAAGTCCATTTCTTTTTCCCTTTAAATCTGAAAAATAGACTTTTAAAATCTTGTAAAAATGAAACCCTTGTCAAGGGAGATGAGTTAGCCAGAGAATTTTATCTTTACAGAATTTCTCTTTGCCACTTGTTTCAGGTTAATGGTAAGAGTTACCCGCAGGCTAAGTTGCTATTGGGACAGATGGGGGCATTGCATCCAGCCAATAGGCTAGCTGCTTATATCACAGGCAGGTTGCGACCCTCAGTCCTGGACCTCTCAACCCTCAGTACTGTCATCTCCAAGGTAGCATCCAATGCCAAGGTGGCTGCATCCAGGAAACCACGTACCCTGTTGCCTTCAACATCCAATTCCAAAATGGCATCATCTTCTGGCACTACAACAAATCGCCCTGGGAAGAATCTGAAGGCGTTTGTCCCAGCGAAAAGACCAATTGGTAAGTTGGACTGTTTATATGTTTTGGGAAGGGTTGTGACTTGGTGCTGGGCCAGTGGATACAGATATGGAGGTTGTAAAACTTAGAGAAATATAGAAATTGGCACTTTTTTTTCTTGATGTTTATCTTGCCTGAATTTAACTAATTTTTTAGTAACTCTTCTGATGACCTACAAAACTAAATAAATTGAATTATAGTTAGTTTTATAGTTATTTCCCAGACTTTTAGACTGGTTTTGTTAACGTGGAAAAGACTTAGCTTTTTAATTTTGTTTTGCAGAAGGGAATACATATTCCTAAGTACTTTCCCTAATTTACTATTTCTCCAATGAGGACTGGTGTTTTTGGTAACCAATCGTATGTATGTTCCTCGAATTTATGAAACCAAGGAGCTAGCAAAATCAAAATGCATTGAGTTGGTATAGACTTAGAGTAGAAGACTCTTGTAAAACATAATTCTGGGAACATTGCTTTATTATATTTATCCCTATTCTGTGAGTAAAAACCTAATTTATTTAACATCTCAGAGTCTGTAATAAATTGCCTCCTTGAAATCATTTGTGTTTTAGAATTGATAGTATATACAGTTGATTTTATTGGATTCCTCTTTTTGTTTTTTTCACATCTGTTTAGAAATGTTAAGTAAAAATGTTTGCTGTGTTTTTATTCCTCTTAATAGGAAATTGAAATCTCTGGCTAAATGCTGGAGTTGTGTGAAGATGGAGTATAGGCATTGCCTTAAAAAGAACTCTTTCTACCTCTTGTTAAAAAGGTAGCTTTAACTGGTGATTTAAAAAAAAAAAAAAATTGTCTTATCCTGCCCTCTTCTGAAATGTCTTTTTGCATATTTCTAAAATGCAAAACTTCACTGTCTTGTAAAAGGACAGCAATAAAGAGGTAGAGGTGCTGTGACAGAAGGAAGTGGTGCAAACAAATTTTAAAATTAGAATTAGGAATACAACTTCCTTATTTTCTTCCTCTGTTTTAGATGATGAAGTTGCGTGCTGCTGTGCTATACAGTCTTTTTAGTGTTTTGGCAGTTTGACTGTATTGCATAACCAAAGGAATTTCAGAAGGAACATCCAATTTTATTCCCTTTAGTTGTTAGAATTTTGAAAGTTAGGTTTGGGTGGACAGGTATGTTTGACTACAGGTAGGTAATACCTGTAAGAAATAGACCCAGTGGTGCACAGTAAATGTTGATAAACACAATCACTACAAGGATGAAATATGAGAACTGAAGATTTTTGACCTGCAAATTTTTATTTGCAGCGGCTCGACCCTCTCCTGGTGGTGTGTTCACACAGTTTGTGATGAGTAAAGTTGGAGCCCTGCAGCAGAAGATCCCTGGAGTTAGCACACCCCAACCCCTAACAGGGCCACAGAAGTTCAGTATCAGACCTTCTCCAGTAATGGTCGTCACACCTGTGGTTTCTTCTGAGCCAGTTCAGGTGTGCAGCTCTGTGACTGCTGCTGTCACTACCACCACCCCTCAAGTGTTTTTAGAAAGTGTTCCTGCTGTGATACCTACGACTGCTCTATCTGACGTGGGAACTAAAGAAACTACTTATTCTTCTGGTGCCACCACTGCAGGGGTTGTTGAGGTCACTGAAACTAATACCAGCACCCTTGTAACACCTACCCAGTCTACAGCCACTTTGAACCTTATCAAAACGACTGGGATAACTACCCCTGTGGCTTCAGTTGCTTTTCCTAAGTCTTTGGTAGCATCTCCTCCAACCATAACTCTTCCTGTTGCTTCCACTGCCTCCACCTCCATAGTCGTGGTGACCACAGCTGCATCTTCTTCCATGGTGACCACACCAACTTCATCTCTGAGCTCTGTTCCCATTATACTCTCGGGAATTGATGGGAGTCCACCAGTGAGCCAGAGACCAGGTAAGGCCTAGATGTTACAAGCTGGTTTACTTTATAGCTGGTTATATAACTTTGTGGTTCTGATAGAATTATAGGTATATATATCAAGTGTTTCTGCTATAACAGAAAAAAAAAACTTTACATTCTGCAAAACTGAACACTAAAACTAATGGACATCATGGTAAATACAGGGTTAGGACAATCAGTGAACATCTGTGCAATTTTGTAACCAGTGAGTGAGTGAAAGTGACTCAGTCATGTCTGACTGTTAGTGACCCCATGGACTCTAGCCTGCCAGGTTCCTCTGTCCATGGAATTCTCTAGGCAAAAATACTGGAGTGAGTAGCTATTTCTTCCTCCAGGGTATCTTCCCAACCCAGGTATTGAACCCAGGTCTCCTGCGTTGAAGGCAGATTCTTTACAGTGAGCCACCAGGGAAGCCCCAGAATGCTAATAAAACCTGTTACCTTCCAGATAAACAGCCTTAACAGATGGTTTAGTGGGGCTAGAGATTTTCTCAGGAAATTAAAAATATTCAAAAGCATTAGAATGGAAATGCTACATATGGGAGTGGAAGTCTGAGCCAGTAGAGCAGCCATTAAAGTGGGTGGAGGAGGAAGTGCAGCTCTTGTGTGTTGAGAGCTAAGGGCTCACATCTCTGAGGGAACCAAATGTAGGTGTGCCCTGTTTTGGGAGTGGGAGGGCTGCTGCTTTATATTTAAAAAGGACAGATCAGTGGGCTTCTGCTTATGTTGCAACCAAGCTGAGGGCCTTTTCTCTCCTTGCTTAAGATTAAAATTCTAGGTCCTCTTGCCTAGTAAAAATCATTTGTGAATCAGCCCAACTCCTATATTACTATTGACATTCTCTTAATTGAAATAGAAATAAGGAAGCATATTTCTTTGTTTAGGACTCTGATATTTTATATGTAAACTTTTTAGTTAAAATTAAATTTTTTCTCTTGTTGGCTTAGTTTAAGTGAATTTGAAATAGAAATAGTTCACACTTTGGTCACTTTTATATCCTAATTCAACCAGCTAAAGTAAGTTGTTACCTTAGTAGACTCAAAGAAGAATTAGTATGGAAAGGAGTGTGAGAGATGAGGCTTTGCAGGATATAGTGTGTGTGTTAGTTGCTTAGTTGTGGCCAACTCTTTGCGACCCTATGGACTGAGAGGCTCCTCTGTCCATGGACTTCTCCAGGCAAGTGTACTAGAGTGGGTTGCCATTCCCTTGTCCAGAGGATCTTCCTGACCCAGGGATTGAAGCCGGGTCTTCTGCATTGCAGGTAGATTCTTTACCATCTGAGCCACCAGGGAAGCCCCTACAGGATATAAGGGGGAATAAAATAACTGACAACAGTTCTGTCTTGGTTATTGATAGTTTTCCTACTAAATATTTTTGTCTTCAGGGGCATAGTTTAAATCCCTGTAGATATTTTAGGAAAGAAGGGATGTGTAAATTGAAGTGCTGTTGAAAGGAAAAGTGGATGACTGTCAATTTTGTTGTCTTTTGTTACTTCCTATCAACACACATACCAAAAAATGGCTAATATTATTTCAAAAGTAAGATTGTTGTTGATGAAGCCTTTTTGATTTTCTTTTGAAACTCATAGTTCACATCTTGTCATATTTTAACTGGTCACGTCTTCTAAATCATGTATTCTAACCTTTCTTTATATTGTTAATTATGTCATGAAACTGTGAAGTTGTTTACCTTTTGTAGTTCATTTTCTTTCAGATTTCAGTCACTCAGAACATATGTTCAGGTATTTTGCTCTGATTCCCATTTATATTCTTATATAATTGATTTACTATTTTTATTTAAATCAAGCCATTTGTTCACTTAAATATACTTTTAAAAGGAGCAGTATTACTGTAATTGGAAACCAACATTATTTACCAGAATGGAGGGTAGTCTCTTAAATAAATAAAATGAACCAATAATAATAAAAAGTATCAAATACTAGCCAGCTCCTGTGTGTTTTTAACATGTGACCTGCTCTCTGTTAATGAAGGAAGTTAGAAAATACTGGCATAATCTTTTTTAATTTTAATATTAAAGACATAATATCAGAGACATAATTTCTTCTGTATTTAATCAAAAGATTAAAATTCTGACAGTATAATATGATGTTATTCTATATGACATACAACCTAAAAGTATCTTCTGTAATATTACTTGAGGAAATGCTAGTTGCATATTTTCTTATCTGCTCTTCTATAAATGGAGCTGACTCACATCACTGCCAACTTCTAAGGAAGTATGTGATTTTGTTACAGGTTCCTAAAGTGGATCCCAGCTCGGGGATTTAGACCTCTGACTTTGATTTGACTTTCCATCCTTTGTCTTTCCCTTCTTCCCCTCATACAGTGCAATAAGTAATCACTTACTTAGTGTGTATGTTAAAGGCTGCTTTGGGAGTAATTTGGTTTTGAATCATTCTGTAAAACAATTTGAATAGAAATTTTCAAGAAATTAAGAATGCTTTAACATGTTTCTTAATCACATAGGATAGACGATTTTTTTTGTTTCTTTAAAAAGTTGCACACTTTTTTTTATCAGTTTGGTCTTGTGTTATTTCTTTTTCAAAAGTAATCTTGTATCTTCTATAGTAATTTGTCATGTAAATGTTAAGGAGTGTCACTTTCTTTTAGAAATTTGATACCTTTTTTGGGCAAAGTGCATATTACATATTAAAATCTTTGTTTTGTTTGGCTTGTTAATTTTTCTGTTTAGTGACAAACTGATGAAAATTTTTATTTAAAAATGTCAAAAAAAGAATAATTGAAAATAATAATATTAAAGAAGTTCAGTAATTTGAATGGTAATATTAGATCACTTTCATTTATGCTTACTATTATCGTTATTCCTACTTGTTTATTCCTGTGACCAAAAACACATACTGTTTTTTCCCATATCCTTGGTGTTTTCTTCCAGACATTGAAGTGCATCTTTCGGCACTATTAATGTTTTGAAATCTCTTAATTTGCATCTTCTGCATTAAATTTCTGCCTTTTCTATTTCAAATCTATGTTTTGCCTCTTCTTAACCAGGCTTTATTTCCCTGCTTCTTTGATGTCTCTTAATTTCAGTCCATTTGGGGGGATATGTGTGTTTTTTCCTTCTGAAAAATAATTTTCACAAATCTGTATGCTTTGCTTATTCATCAATGAACTTCAAAGGTCAAGAGGTTTTTTGGTACCTTGTGATTTTTAGTCTTTGACTTTGTCTTCCTTGAGTAAGACCTGTTAAACTAAGTCATAGCCTGTTAAGTGTTTGACAGCCTGAATTTTTAAGTTGAACAGAACATTTAGTTGAACTTTAATGAGATCCAGGTTTAGAGGCCTGCCCATGTTCTTTCATTAGGCAGAAGTATTATCTCTTTAAATGCACCTCTTGACAGTTGATACTTTCTTTTTTTACCTGTCTAAATGTAAGGCCCTGTAAAGTCTGGTTAATACTTAAGTTTAAAGGAAATTGTTCTCAGCCATAAGTCCTGTAAGTCATATATCATGGACATACAGAATTTTGCCAGCTCTGTAATTTAAACTTGTACTTATTTGTAACATGGTTAGATTCTTTGTCATAATTATTTTTTCCCAAGTATTAAAGGGAAATTCTGATACTATGTTTCCATTTCCTGTTTTTTAGAAAATGCCCCTCAGATTCCAGTGGCTCCTCCACAGGTTTCTCCTAACACAGTGAAACGTGCTGGACCTCGATTGTTGTTGATTCCAGTGCAGCAGGGTTCTCCTACTCTTAGACCTGTCCCAAACACACAACTTCAGGGACATCGGATGGTCTTGCAGCCTGTTAGGAGTCCAAGTGGAATGAACTTATTCAGGCACCCTAATGGGCAGATTGTCCAGCTTCTCCCTTTGCATCAGCTTCGAGGATCTAATAACCAGCCCAACTTACAGCCTGTCATGTTTCGGAACCCAGGTATAAAGTTAGAGATATTTTTGATAAGTTTCTCTTTTTTCTTGAATCATTTGGTCATGTGGTATATTAATATACCAGGATTGGTCTTACCAGTCTCTTGAAATCACCTGTTAGGAAAAAAATATGTACTTTGAAAGTCTTTGATGTGGGCAATGGTGATTTAAAATGCTTTTTTTCCCCTCACCAGGGTCTGTGATGGGAATCCGTTTACCCACTCCTTCCAAACCTTCAGAGACTCCACCTTCTTCGGCTTCGCCTTCTGCTTTCTCCGTTGTGAATCCTGTAATTCAGGCTGTTGGATCTTCTCCAGCAATGAATGTTATCACTCAGGCACCATCCTTGCTTTCTTCTGGAACTAATTTTGTGTCTCAGTCTGGTACATTGACTCTGAGGATTTCCCCTCCTGAACCACAAAGTTTCACAAGTAAAACAGCCTCTGAAACCAAACTGACCTATAGTTCAGGAGGGCAGCCTGTTGGTACAGCCAGTCTTATTCCTCTCCAGTCTGGTAGTTTTGCCTTGTTGCAGCTCCCAGGACAAAAGCCTGTTCCCAGCTCCATTCTTCAACATGTTGCTTCACTTCAGATGAAAAAAGAATCTCAGAATGCAGACCAGAAAGATGAAACAAGCTTTTTAAAAAGAGAGCAAGAAACTAAGAAAGTTCTGCAGTCAGGAGGAGAAGCTGTAGAGCCTGAGACTAATATAATAAAACAAAACTCAGGAGCTGCTGTCTCAGAAGAAACTTTGAATGATTCCTTGGAAGATGGGGGTGATCATTTGGATGAAGAATCCCTTCTAGAAGAAGGGCCTGCAGCTGTTAAACCTTCTGAGCATGTCTATAGCACTGGCTCACACGCAGGTGAAGACTATAAAGATGTTGAGGAAGAATATGGGGTTAGGAACCGTAACAGTTCCAAAGAAAAACTGACTGTTCTAGAAGTTAAGACCATTTCTGGAAGAGCCAGTAACATGACAGTCCAAAGTGTGAATAATGTGCAACTTAAAAAACTTGGTGATGTGAAAGTGGAACAGCAGAAAGGCTTAGACAATCCAGAGGAAAAATCAAATGAATTTCCAATTATCTCTAAAGAAGAAAGCAAAGTTGAATTTTCAGGCAGTAGAGTTGTGGAGCAGCAATCTAATCCAAAGCCAGAGGCCAAGGAGAAGGGATGTGGAGAGCCTCTGGAGAAGGACAGCATTAGGGAGAGGTGGAGAAAACACCTAAAGGGCCCTTTGGCCCAGAAATATGTTAGAACTTCACAAGAAGGCAAGAACAAGACAAATGAGCAGTTAATTAAAGAAACAAAAACTTGTAAGGAAAATTCAGATGTGTTTCAACAAGAACACAGTATCTCTGATTTACTTGGAAAAAGTGGAACTACTGAGAATGCCAGAATTGTAAAAACTGAATGTGATTCTTGGAGTAGCATTTCTAGTCCTACAACCTTCTCCATTGTCCCCAGGAGAGCTGCCAAAGGGAGCAGAGGGGACGGACATTTTCAAGGTCACTTACTGCTCTCAGGAGAACAGATAAAACCAAAGCAAGAGAAGACGGGTGGGAGAAGCAGTACTGACTTCACTGTCTTGGAGTTGGAAGAGGATGATGAAGATGAGAATGAGAAAACCGATGATTCTATTGATGAGATTGTGGATGTTGTTTCTGACTACCAGAGTGAGGAGGTTGATGATATAGAAAAGGTGGTGAGCCCATTTTTGTTGTGACTGAAACCTCAAGAATTTAAATGATTCATTAGAGACAATAGTTTTTCCAGAAGATAACTAAGACCTGATACATTCAGTTGGATGCCTAGGTTTAAATCATGGTTAAATGACTTTGTAGTTTTTAGGCTGTGTCAGTCAGGTAACATTTATTGAGCTTATATTGTGTTTTGAGACTTGTCTGATATTATACAGGAAGGCTGGTTTAAGCCTTGGGGGAATAGATGCTTTGAGAGTCCCTATCAAATTAGGTTTTGTTTTTGTTTTTTTTTTTTAAATCCTGAAATCACTATTCCCATTTGATCTCAGGTGTTTTTTTTCCCACATTTTTTATGCAAAGTTGTTCTAGCTTATCTGGTAGATATATATAAGAAACAGGGAATGGGTGGCCTTAGAACTGGAAGATAATTTGTCTATCAGCATTTGTAGAGATGTTTTTTGTTTTGGAGAGAAATGAAAAACATCATTTAATATTTTATTATCACCCTGCCTAAAGTTGCTTTCTAACCATGTCCTAAAATTGAATAATTAGTGTCTAGAATTTATATTCTAACCTCTGGTCATCTTCCTTTGTAATTTGACCTTTATAATTTATTTTTATTTTTTTATTTTGCTGAAGCCATTTTTATAGACTTCTGTGTAGAGTTGTATTTGCTGAACTAAGTAATTGAGCATCAGTATGATATAGGGCAGGAGTTGGGCAAACTTTTTTGTAAAGGGCCAGTTTGTAGATATTTTAGACTCTGCAGGCTAGGTGACTTGCTTTTGCAGCTACTCAGTTGCTGCTGTGGAGGGAAAGCAGCCATAAACAGTAGTAAGTGAATGAGTGTGGCTGTGTTCCAGCAAAAACCTCAGTTATAGAAACAAATGGGAGCCTGTGGTGTGCTGTCCCCTTCCCCTGGTGTAAAAACATAAGGAGGTTATAGCCATCTGCCTGTGGGGTATCCCTCTGTTCAGGAGCAGATAATACGGCCCTTTGCAATGATTGTCTCGCATGGCAGTTTTAGAATCTCACTCCTTTTGAGATTCATTTGTTCTTTGTGTTACCTGGTCCTCCTCTGTTAATGCCTAACTGTCTTAGGCAGATAAAACATAGCAAAAAGGTTTACATTTAAAACTAAAATGTCTACGTATTGAAATGTTTCTGTGTCGTTATTTCTGAACCTCACCTGTCTCATTTGTAAATGAGATGGATAATTCTATATGCATTTGCCTCGCGTTCTATCTATAACCTCATCTTTTTGAGGACTTAGATCTGTAGGTTATTTAGGAGTTAGATTGCCAATCTTGTTGCACTTTTTGCAGTCTCATAAGTCAGCCTAGGTAAGCATCAGACCAAAAACAGTCCAGCTTTATTTTAATTAAAATTTTTTTCTATTATGGTTTGTTACAGGATATTGAATATAGTTCCATGTACCATACAGTAGGATTTTATTGTTTATCCATTCTATATATAATAGTTTGCATCCAGTCCATCCCTTACTCACCACTCCTCCCCCTTGGCAACCACAGGTCAAAAACAGTCCTGCTTTAAAGTCAGTGAAAACTATTGCTCAGTAGAACTGACTTAATGGAACCTTTAGAGTGTCTTAGTCATACAGAGTAGCATTGCTTGAACTTCCAAATGGGAAATCTGACAGGTACACTGGCCATTTTAAAGTAAGGGCGTTCAAATTTAAATTCTACATTGTATTTATGTATATGTTGACACCTATGATAGCTTTATGCCTGTATTAAGCATTATATTGGAATAGTGTAAGGAAAGTTGTGAGTAGCCTTTTTAATTTAAATCTTCCCTGATTAAGTTAATTGGATATTATTTACAAAGCCTCCAATTAAAGCCATGTAATACATATTCTTCAGTTTAAATATTATAAAGCATCTGCCTACATTAGCATTCAAACTTTTGGGGTTCTGTTGGTTTAGATTCCCAAAGTTAATTTTAATATGCATTGATTAATACACAATATTTAGGTGATGATTAAATTGGGGATCATAAATGATGTCATTTATGTCTGTTAACCATAGGGAGCCTGTAATTTGGGAGTAAGTAATTTTTCCGGTGAGATTAAAATAGAACTAATAAAGTGATAGGGATGCTTCATTTTGAGTTGTGCTTCTTTGGTACAGTACAGTTATAGATGACATATACTCTGTTTAGTTTCTGGCATAATAAATACTATTTTTAAAGGTGGACTTAGAAATTCTATCCGCATAGCCCATAATCCATATAGTTTGTGTGCATGCTAAGTTACTTCAGTTGTATCTGATTCTTAGTGACCCTATGGACCATAGCCCACCAGGCTCCTCTGTCCATGGGATTTTCCAGGCAAGAATACTGGAGTGGGTTGCCGTCCCCTCCTCCAGGGGATCTTCCCGACCCAGGGATTGAACCCATATCTCTTACATCTCCTGCATTGGCAGACAGGTTCTTTACCAGTAGTGCCACCTGAGAAGCCTCTCATATAGTCCTCTGTTGTGAGTTTCTTTGGTAGGTGCTCAATAAATGCTTACCGATTGACTCCTCTTTTGGTATAATAAGCAGTACAGCAAGCCTGGGCTTCTTTTGGTATCTGAAATTCTTCAAAAGCTCTCATTCTGTGGGATTGAGATACTTAGAAGATTGGGCTATATTCTGTTTCCATATCTACCTTGAATGTGTTTTTGTGGGTGTTTAATATGGGGTTAACCATGAAGCACTTTTTTTTTTTTTTTCATGAAGCACTTTTACACTAGAACTTGAGTTTTTCTGCTTTCTACCTTCTCCCTCACCATGTTTTATTTGATTGCTATTTAATCTTTAGATTTATGCAGCTTTAATATATCTGTACTTGAATTTGTCCACTTGCAGTAATATTGAAGCATCAACACAGCCCTTTGGAGACTCTTGTCTCTTTAGTCTAATCATGTCTGATGTTGGGTTGTCAAAAAAGTTTGTTCAGATTTTTCTATACCATCTTGTGAAGAAACCTGAATGAACTTTTTTGGCCAACTCAGTATATCTGTGACTTATAATGTAGTTCTTAGTTGTTAGCCCTAACCATATGCTGTCTATATGACTTATTTCCATTTTAAGATTAACAGGTTTAAGGTTAGCAGTACTCATGGTTTAAGATCAATGTTTGGCACTGGTTGGCTTTATAAGGGAAACAGTTGAAAATTTTAGTTGTGCTTGCTTCCCAATGCTTTATTTACTGTTGGACTGCTGTATTTCAGAATAACTGTATAGAATACATTGAGGATGATGAAGAACAAGTGGATATTGAGACTGTAGAAGAGCTCCCTGAGGAAATTAATGTCGCCCACATGAAGAGCACAACTGTCCATACAGAGATTTTGAAACAGCCGTAAGTCTTATTTTTCTTTGGATTGTTGTTTTTTGTTGTAGTTTTGTGACCATAAGCAAAACTGAATGTTCTAGTCAAGAGTTCTGGGTAACTGACATAGTTCCTTTATTTCTCTAGCTTTTTTTCTTATTAGTAGATGAGGAAAGGAGCTGAAATTCAGAGGTAATTAACTTCCTTGTTATTGCTAGGAAACAGTATATAAATGTGAATAACATGCTTTCTGAGCCTGATACATTGGCATTAAAATACTAATTTTGCTAGTTTGTAGCTATTTAACCTTGGGCAAGTGTGTAATCTCTCTGAATCTTAGATTCTTTACCTATGAAATGAGGAAAATGTCCTTTTTAAAGGGATTAAATCAGATAATATATGAAATAACTAGCATAACTGATACAGTGGACTACTCAATAAAGTTCTGGTTGTAAATTCTAAATTTGGTTACTTTGCTAGTTGAACAGGTGAGGTATGGTTAGAAACATTTTCCTGCCTGTTCAGCTGATGAAATGAAAATACAGAGAGAATGATAAGATGACTTAGGAAAAAATGTTATGCTTTAGTAAACCTTATATTGATTAGGAATTGGGCTATGAGAGAAAGAAGGTAAGAGTTCTTTTGTGCCAGACATTGTGCTTTTCAAGCTATTGTATCATCAGCTACCTAAAGTAGCAATGAGTTGAGAAAGAGTAATTATTCATTCCTACTGGGAAAGTCGAAGGTAGGGATATGGTGGTATTTTTCTTCACTTCAGGGCTATTTGGAGGGTCCTTCAATTACCTGGACTTCCCAGTTAGTGGTAAAGAACCTGCCTGCCAGTGCAAGCGACACAGGTTCCATCCCTGGGGTGGAAAGATCTCCTGGAGTAAGAAATTGCACCCCACTCCAGTATTCTTGCCTGGAGAAAACCATGGCTAGAGGAGCCTGGCAGGCCACAGCCCATGGGGTTGCAAAGAGTTGAACATGACTGAGAGCACACACAAACACCTCAGTTGCCTGCTGGTTATGATTGGAAGAATTTAAATCTCTTAAAAACTTAATTAGACTTAAGTTCAGTAATATTGCAGGATGTAAGTTCAATATGCTAAAATTGAGTTCTAAAACAATAGCAACAAACAAAATATAATTAAAAATACAAAAAAGCTGTTTGGGATTTTTGATAGAAGTTGTGTGAGACTTTTATAAAATGTTATTGAAAGACATTGAAAAAAATTGAAAAAAAAAAACAAAAACATTGACGAAGATTTCAGTAAATTTATGGACTGGAATAATAAAGGACCAAGAATAATCAACACTTAAAGAGCACAAACTGTAAAGGAACAAGTTGTTAAAAATTTGTCAGTAAAAAGGCGATTTCAGACTGTAAGGAAAATATTTGCAATGTGTGTTAGAGGATTAGTATCAAGGATATAAAATAATTCTTACAAGTCAGTAAGAAAACGGTGATCCATGGGCTTCCCTGGTGGTAAAAAAATCTGCCTGCCAATGCTGGCAACATGGGTTTGATTCCTAATCCAAGAAGATCCCACATGCCTCGGAGGAGCTAAGCCTGGGGGCTACTACCATCAAGCCTGTGCTCTAGAGTGCGGGAGGTACAACTGCTGAGCCCATGTACTGCAAGTATTGGAGCCCATGCCCTAGAGCCTGTGTGGAGCCTAGAGCTTCACAACAAGAGAAGCCACTGCAATGAGAAGCCTGCACACCACACAACTAGAGTAGCCCCTGCTCATTGCAACTAGAGAAAAGCCTGTGCAGCAATGAAGACCCAGCACAGCCGAAAATAAATAAATAAAATTAAGTAAATTTTAAAGAGATAGGAAAGAACAGTATGATCCAGTAGAAAAATAAGTAATGGATATCGTGGGCAAATCACAGAAGAGGAAACCTGGACTGCCAATAAACATACATAAATTTGTTCCCCCCTCACAAGTAATTAGGGAAATGCAGATTAAACCACAATGACTTTACGAAATTATACCCATAAGTTTGGATGAATTGAGATTTCTGAAGTATTGTTGTCTAGTTGTGGAACAATGGGAACATACTATAGGTGGGGTAGGAGTATGAGTTGTTATTACCTCTTTGGGTAGCAGTGTGATGTGACTACAGTTGAAGATGTGCATGCATTTCTTCCATCCATCAGTTCCACTCCTAGATATAGATCCTAGAAGGGTTCACACACATGTACGAGGGGTCATGTGTGGGGTTGTCCATTCAGCATTTGCCATTGTGAAAATTTGGATGCAACGTAAATAACTACTAACATACTAAAAAAATAAAATTTAGTCACACTTCGGAATACTATATAGCAGTTAAAATGATCAAACTACAAGTATTAACATATCTCATGTAATGTTGAATGAAACAAATCAGTTGAAGAAAGATACACATTACATACAAGCTTAAATTCTACATAATATTTTCTTTTTAAAGATGAATCAGTACATTCCTAGTAAAACTACATGAGAAGGAAGGAAGGCGATGAATGTGCCCATATTTTGGAGATATTTTATTTCTTAGGCTGAATGACAGATACCTGGATGTTGATTATGTATTTTGTTTGTACAGTTTTATATGTTTGAAATGTTTCACAATTGAAAAACGTAATTTGCAGTTTTAGGGTTTTTTTGGAGACTTTGAGAAAAAAGGGTATTGTTGAATAAATCATATTGCCACAAATGGGAATATGGGAAAAGAAGCCAGTCACAGTTTAGACAATTAGGGATGGTTTGGCTTTATATAGATTTGAAATAGGTCTTAGATTATTGAATTTCAATAAGACTTTGGAAAATACTGTCTTTATTTAGGTGCCGTACGCCTGTCTCTGCAGATGAAAAAGCTACTGAAAGGAGTCGAAAGGTATTTACAGTATATTTAATGATAATTGCTCATTTAATAAAATTGATAACATTTGTCCTTACAGGTAAAACAACATTAGTTATATTAATTATGACTTTTCAGGGCTGTTTTTACCAATGAGTTAATATAATCAGCTTTTTTGCCCCTTAATGAAATTATACTACTACTGTTTTTTTTTTTTTTTCCTAATTCTCCCCGTCGCGCTCCCCCCCCCCCCCCCCACCTAGTTGATAGAATAATTTAGAGGCATTAAAATGGGCATGGGATTTGTGAAACTTGATTTGCTTATTTGAAAACTAATTGTATAATGTAATGATGTGATGTGAAATAGGCTAGCATTCTTTCTTATCTAGACTCCTGATTTTTCCAGTGACCTAAGAAATTGCTTGTTATCTGAAATAATGGCTGACAATTCAGGGAGCCATGAGATTATAAATTTTCTTTGATTTTCTTAATATATTGTGTAGGATATCATGGTACCATGATTAAGCAAGATTTTCTCTTTATCCTTACTAACACTGTGGAAGAATTAATTTCAATTTTGAAAAATGTAGAAGTACAAATTACAGATTTGGGAGGTTTATAAAAGAGGGAAGAAGAAATAAAGGATATGAGTACTGATACCCTCATTTTACAGAGACACTGTCTATTGTGGATGAAATGAGAAATGGAGATAGAATTATATTCTAGTTGCAAAGGGATCAATAGAAGAACTAAATGATTTATCTGTATTAGGAAGATGGGATGGTGAGATGCAAGAGAGTGGTGAACTGAATTCTTTTCTGCATAGCAGGAAGTAAATAGTTAAAAGTATCATTTTTAACTTAGGATATAGACTTAAGAGGCAGAAAAAGCAACTCAAAGAATAAAAGTGGTTGTTTCTAAGGATCCAGGTATAGGTGCAAGGCACAGTTGCTTTTCATTATAAGCTCTTTACATTTTTATATTTTAAACCCTGTATGCATCTACTACTTTAAATGATTTAAAAATAGAATTAGAATAAATAAGAGAGAAAGGAAGCCTAAGGCATCCTGAGAGTTAAGGAAGACTTTCCTGAAAAATGCAAAGGTTTGTGTTTAATTGTTAAGTCATAAAGGAGGGTGGAAAGGGATAGGTGCAGGCAGCAACCTGTGTAATGACAGGGAGGTGTGGGATTATAGAGTGCTTAGGAAATGTACAGCACTTTGGAATGGTTGGAGACAACAGTGATTTAGGAAGAGTGGCAGTTGATCCTTTCCCAAATTGTAAAGGGTCTTCCAGTATTTAAGAAAAAATTTTAAATTTGTTTTCCACTAGTCAAGTTTTTCATGAAATTTGTGTCATAAAAGCAACTCTCAATAATAAATTATACACATAAACTTTTTAGAGTCCCTTTCTCAATCCCTCATTTGAAAACTGTTGAAATTTGAGCTGAGAAGTGATATCACATTAGCATGTTTTAGAATTTACACTGTTGATTTGGAGAAAAGAAAGACTGGTAGTAAGAGGACCAACTGAGAGGCTATTAAGATCCTCTAGGCAGAAGATGGTTGGTGTCTGATACAGAACAGTGCCATTTGGTGTGGTAGAAGAGGGTGGGTAGATGTGAAAGATACTTAGGAGGCAATCTTTTGTTTGGATAGGCTGCACAAGTTCCTCTAAAGCTAAAACCTGATTATTGGAGTGAAAAACTACAGAAAGAAGCAGAAGCTTTTGCGTATTATCGCCGGACACACACTGCCAATGAACGCCGCCGCCGTGGTGAAATGAGAGATCTCTTTGAGAAGTTGAAGATCACATTGGGGTTACTTCATTCTTCCAAGGTTTCCAAAAGTCTCATTCTTACTAGGGTAAGTCTGTGTAAATGACAGACAAATAAGAGCTTGACTAAAAGAATCTTCTTGAGATACATGAAAGGAAAAGGAAGAAAATTGAAATAGAACTTGTGTTTATCATTTGAATGTGGACTAGTGAGTGTCCAATAAATCCCTTAACAAGAAAATCTTTATGTTCAATCAGAGTTGCTTTTCATTGAAAGTCAGATTCTGAACCAGCAGAGTTAATTATTCATTTTAAAATAAAGTTAGAAACTGATAAACTCTGTTTACAACAATTTCTGTAAGTTTGTTCTCCATAGCACTTAGAAAAGTTTGTCATGGTGAAAGACACAAGACAACTACTATTTTGACATACTTCTTAATGGTTGACAGTCACTTTAAAGGAAATTGTAGTTTTCAAGCTAGCAGAAGTTTTAATTTTGCATGTAGAATAATAGCTAAGGTAATTTTGTTTCAATTGCTTATAATTAAAGGTTGGAAGAGTATAAGGCAAGCATTTTATCCCTCTAGAACAAGGTGGTTTCAACCAGATTTTGCTTAGAATAGGAGTTGATTTTAAAGTTGATTATTAAAATCTAAGCAGAGTAAAAAATGTTTTGTATCTCCTTGCAGTAGTGAAAATACCACTCAGTGGTGCTCTTCGTAAATAATCACTTTCCCTAGAAGTAGAAGCCAGAAAAGCCGCCTTTTTGGAATTGACTTTTTTTCCCACTTGTATACTTTATTATTTACGTTTTTATTAGAGTATAGTTGATTTACAGCGTTGTGTTAGTATGTTAGTTAGTTAGCTGTGTTAGTGAACCAGTTATACATATACATTGTTGTTGTTTAGTCCCTAAGTTGTTTCTGACTCTTTGCGACCCCATGGACTATAGCTCTCCAGGCTCCTCTGTCTGGGGGATTTTCCAGGCAAGAATACTGGAGTGGGTTGCCATCTCTTTCTCAAGGGGAACTTCGCTACCCACAGATCCAAATTGTGTCTCCTGCATTGGCAGAGAGATTCTTTACCGCTGAGCCACCAGGGTAGCCCATACATATATATATACGTACATCCACTCTATTTTAGATTCTTTTCCTGTACAGGCCAGTTACAGAGTATTGAGTAGGGTTGCCTGTGCTATAAATAGTAGGTTCTTACTGGTTATCTGTTTTATATATAGTAGCATGTATATGTCAGTCCCAGTCTTCCAGTTTATTATACCTCCTACCTGTTTCCCCAGTGGTAACCATAAATCATACAAACCATATTGTTTGTAAAACAATAAAAATCATTTTAAATTACATTATAAAGTTCTCTAAAATATTAGATTTAAAAGTTTTTATTAAACAAATTTGTGTAGACCTCACCTGTTTTTCAGAAAAAGCAAATTGATGGACATGATATTACTATTTCTCTTCTAGGCATTCAGTGAAATTCAGGGGCTAACAGATCAGGCAGACAAGTTGATAGGACAGAAGAATCTCCTGACTCGCAAACGGAATATTTTGATACGGAAAGTATCATCTCTTTCAGGTGAGATAATGGTGAATGATCTCTGGTAAAGGCCATAAATATAGCTTTAGTAAGGGAAATCCTTAGTAGATTTTTCAAATACTACTTCATTTGAGTCTTGGTTCCCAGAGTTAACATCAGAATTATCTTTTGATTGGGTGGGACATTTTTCTTTGGATTATAATTACTCTTGACTGCCATAGTTTTGGGGGATATAGTTAAATCAACTGGATTCTATTTCTCATTATTGTGTGGGGTCTTATAGAGAGTGACAGTTTATTCCCTCTCAACCTATAGGTAAGACAGAAGAAGTGGTCCTGAAGAAGCTAGAGTATATTTATGCAAAACAACAAGCATTAGAGGCACAAAAGAGAAAAAAGAAGATGGGATCAGATGAGTTTGATGTGTCTCCCAGAACTAGCAGACAGCAGGAAGGAGCTTCTGCATCATCTGTAGATCTCGGACAGATGTTTATAAATAACAGGAAGGGGAAGCCTTTGATTCTTTCCAGAAAAAAAGACCAGGCCACAGGTAGGAGGGACATTTCTTTGCTTTCCTTGATGCAGATGAACATTTAGTTTAGTTAAAAGAACTGAACATCTTGGCCATAATTTTAGTTTTAATTAGATGAAAGATGAGTTGTATTAAAAGCAGAATATTAACTACATTAGATTTCATTTTCTAGCTTTACACACTCAAGCAGATCTTAATAAGTTATCCATCATGGTAACATATAAGACTTATTTCTGGTAGGAGTTTATTTTTGTTAACTAGACTCTTTTTAATCAGATTGCAGTCTGTCCGTGAATTGCTATACAGGAACTAAGTAAATTGGTTTTGATTTCTTACTCTGTCCTATATGATTTTGAAGGTGAGGCTGTGTTGACTTTACATTACTTGTTTATATCCTTTGAGAATGGTATATCCTTTTCTACTCTTTTACTCTTTGGATAGCCAAGTGTAGGAACCAAGGAAATCTGGTTTGTTATATCAGCTAAGAAGGTGGTGATGGATACTAAAATACGAGTTAGTTTTAACATTGCACATTCAAGTGATATTATTGCTAAATAAGTAAGGACTTTAGTGACCATTTAGGCCAGTTACCTTATTTTACAGATGGAAAAACTGAGGTCTAAAAACTTGAAGCAATTTCTTAAGAGGTTTATAGGAAAGCAAACCTAGGGATAAAATAGTGTGTACCTTCATCCTGCTTTACCAGCAAGACCATCAGAAGCATTCCATTGAAAAAGTGGTTCCGTAGCTCTGTTCCTCAGCAAAAATAAAATTCTGTCCTTTAAGAGAATCAGTGGACAGGTAACCATTACTGAAAAATTGTTCAAAAAGTAAATTGCAAGTTGAGGTTCCCCAACAAATTTGAAATGTCTTGCTTTTTAAGTCAGTGTGTGGTTTTAGGCATGTCTCCTACATTCCTAGGCTGTACACTAGCATTAATTGAAGATCTTTTATCCTTAACTAATTTCTGATCTTTTTTACAGAAAATACCTCACCCTCTAATACTCCACACACCTCTGCCAACATTGTGATGACTCCACAAGGGCAATTGCTCACCTTGAAAGGTCCCCTATTCTCAGGACCAGTGGTTACTGTTTCTCCTGCTCTCTTAGAAGCAGATCTGAAACCTCAAGTTGCCAGTAGTGCTGTGGCTCAATCAGGTATTGTCTTGAGTGTTGTCTTAAATGGGTGGTGTAAAAGAGTTATCTTTGATATCTCAAAGTGACAGAGAAAGCCTTTGAATGTGTTCTGTAGTGATAAAGAGCCGTTGTATTCAAGTCCGTATGAGAGGGTTCTCTTTTTAGAACATGTTTGGCTCTGTCTGTGGTATTGATTGGTCTTTTTTTTAACCTGGGAATGGGAACTATTTTGCGTTCTCTCCTAATTTCTAATTGTGTGCTAAGTTGCATCAGTTGTGTCCAACTCTTTGTGACCTTATAAACTGTAATCCTCCAGGCTCCTCTGTCCATGGGATTCTCCAGGCAAGAATACTGAAGTGGGTTGCCATGCCCTCCTCCAAGAGATCTTCCCTACCCAGGGAGCAAATCCTCCTCTCTTATGTCTCCTGCATTGGCAGGAGGGTTCTTCACTCCTAGCACCACCTGAGAAGCCCAATTTCTAATTAGGGAAAGAATTTTAAAGATGTGAAAGTAAAAGGAATGTGAGGAGTCATTATTTTAGCTTTTGGTGTTGATAAATATGTATCAGTTTTGTGTTGTACTCAGAGATGGTGCACTCCTACATTACCAACCTGATAAAGTTGGAGCACCCTCTCTTTTGGCGATAAGGATTGAGTTGAAAAGGAATTTTTACTTTGATGATTTAGGTTTTACAAACCTAAATTTCTGTTAAGGTAAAAGGGTATCTTTACCAATACTAGTACTGCTAAACCCAGTCTGGAGGAGTCATCTTCCTAGAGTGCTGACTCTAAGGGCTTCATCTTTCTGTCAGAGTAGCAGTTATTGGGTGAACAGAATCAAGATGTGTGTCTGCCTCAGTATAAAAAAATAAACTTGGGGAGCATTTATATAAAAAAATTAAATAGAACTTTTATTAATGATGGAATATCAGTACATCTTTTGGTTAAATTTTACCTATTTTCTTGTTAGGCTAACTCTGTAATTTGAAAAGCTAGTATTTCCTTTCATCTTCTTGCTAAAAGTAGATGGTGAAAATTTAACTCCTTTGAAATGGTTATTGGGTATGAATGGGAGAGAGTGCTTACCACTATAGATAAATGAGTTTTTTTTTTCTTCCCTAGAAAAAGACGACTTATTTATGATGCCAAGAATTGTTAATGTGACATCATTGGCAACGGAGGGAGGTTTGGTAGATATGAGTGGCAGCAAATACCCCCATGAAGTTCCTGATGGCAAGCCACCTGACCACCTGAAAAACACTGTCAGGAGTGAGGATAACTCCTGTGAAGATTTGGGCAGAATCTCTTCCAGAGGCAACCATAGAGATGTCAGAATGGCACTGGGTACAGCACAGGTTTATCTGTCACATAAAGATTCTGGTTTTCCACAAATAGTTGATGTTTCCAGTATGCAAGAAGCACAAGAATTCTTACCCAAAAAGATTTCTGGTGATACCAGAGGGAGTCAGCATAAATGGAAAGAGAGTGAATCAAGACGGGAGAGACTGAAGACAAAGGAGTCTCCATTTCATAAATTAAAGATGAAAGATCTCAAAGACTCAAGCATAGAGATGGAATTGAGAAAGGTAGCATCAGCTATAGAGGAAGCAGCATTGGATCCCAGTGAACTGCTAACTAGTATGGAAGATGAGGATGATACTGATGAGACACTGACATCTCTGCTCAATGAGATTGCCTTTCTTAATCAGCAGTTAAATGATGACTCTGTTAGCCTGGCTGAACTGCCTAGCTCTCTGGATACAGAGTTCCCAGGGGATGCTCGCCGGGCTTTTATCAGTAAGCTTCCTCCTGGGAACAGAGCAACTTTTCAGGTTGGCCACTTGGGAACTGGTTTGAAGGAATTGCCTGATGTGCAAGGGGAGAGTGACTCTGTCAGCCCCCTCCTCTTGCACTTGGAAGATGATGACTTTTCTGAGAATGAAAAGCAACTTGCAGAACCAGCCTCTGAACCAGATGTGCTTAAGATTGTCATTGACTCTGAGATAAAGGAGTCCCTCATTTCCCACAGGAAAGCGGGTGATGAAGGGAAGAGTACTTCTGGCATCCCTGCCGAGCCTGAAAGTGTGTCCTCACCCCCCATCCTACACATGAAGGGTGGCGTAGAAAACAACAGCACAGATACTTTGTGGAGGCCGATGCCAAAGTTGGCACCTCTAGGTTTAAAAGTAGCTAATACTTCCAGTGATACAGATGGTCAGAGTCTCAAGGTGATGCCTTGTTTGGCACCTGTAGCTGCCAAAGTTGGGTCAGTTGGACACAAAATGAACTTAACAGGGAATGATCAGGAATGCCGGGAGAGCAAGGTGATGCCTACATTGGCACCTGTTGTGGCCAAACTGGGCAACACTGGGGCCTCGCCAAGTTCTGCAGGGAAATGAACTTAGTTGTCCTCAGGCAGAAGCCAGGCTGTGAGGGGAAACCTCCTTTCTCTGCAGGCACCTGTTTGTTTGTATCATGGAACTGTGATCCTTGACTTTGAAATGTGGTGAATGATGGTAGAGAAAGGGGGTAGGGTGCTGACGTCCGTAAAAGAAATTAACTACTATGAAATTCTGATCATGTTAAAATGTGTTACCTCACTTGTGGTGCTGGGTCTCCTCATCCTCTCCAAGAAGATGTGATCCATTACTGAACACGAGGTGCCCCTCTTACCCAAGGAATTTGTAACAAGACTAGGTCCATAGTGGTTCCTAGTTCTTCCTTCCCAGAGTAAAAGCTGCTTGAGACTTAGGAGTTGCTATGGACTGAACCTTAGTTGATAGCTGTTGTTTTTAGTCTGAAGTCCAAGGAATGTGATGCACTTGTGCAAAGGGATCCAGAAGAGGTAGCTTTTAGTTGGTGTTTCAGAATAGGGGGAGAGAGGATGGGTACCATGGAATACCAAAGTGAAGGACTTAGTATCATTCAACAAAATTTTCTCTTCTTTCATATCCCAAGTAGCTTCCATTCCCTCACCTTTTCAATCAGGATTATAAATCTAAGCCTTCTGGTAAAGTAGAAATGCTTTTTAAAAAGCTTTTATTACTGAGGTAATCGTTTTGAGATGTAAAACTTAACTAGTTCTCCCTTACTATGTTTGGGTGTTGAGAAGACCATTTCACGGTACCAAGGATTTCTACCTTGAATATATTTGTTGGAGGTAGACATACAGGGAGCCCTTCCCCTTTCACAAATCACTTCACTCAAGAGACATGTAAAATGATAAGCATTCCCTCCCCATACCAGAGACAGTGGCCAAAACAAACAAACAAACAAAAAAACTGTGGGGCTGGGTATTTCCCACATCAAACCAGCCTCCTGGTGCTTGGAGGTTTCATTCACTGTTACCTGCACAGGATGTAAAAAAAAGAAAAGTCACAGTAGGCACTCTTTACCAGGGAAATAAGGCAGTATTTGAATCACAAGATATATTTTTTATTATCTGCTACCATGGATTCAATGATCTGTAGAGCTTTTTCACTCATTAGCTGTCAGGGTATGAAGGTCTGACAGCCTGTAAAGATAAAGATATTTATATTTTTGTATAGTTGTTTTCATAGATTTCTCAAAGGCTGAAGTTTTCAACCTAGAAGATGAGATTTGTATTGAGTATAGAAATGATGTTTCCTATCTAGTTTGTAAATAATCATGGTGCACTTGAGGGGTCTCTTGGAAACTCCTGGGGGCAAGAATCACTATTCTGAAAATGTATAGACTGGGATTTAGCTGCTGCATTTTGCCTTTCTTAAATAATTATATTTTGGAATGTAACCCCTGTTCTGTCTTCATTGACAGGATTTGCTTGTGTTGTGAAACAATAACACAAGAGCTTCCAGTGCCTGGGCTGTGCCTAGGCAGTGCTGTTTCTTCTACATCCCTTGCCTTCTTTATCCCAAATCCCACTCAGCATATCTTCAGAACCAGGTTGTGAAACCAACTTTGGAATGGTCCTAGCCAGTGTGAAATTATTACCTCCGTGGTTGGTTCCCTTTCTAGTAACTCTGGTAATAAACAGATTGAAGAGGGTGGGAAAGTTTCCTCTGCGAATTGCACCGGGAACACATTCTTTGTTGGTTTTTTTATGCTACTTGCCTTTCTTGACCTTCTCATCAGCCTCCAGCCTTCCCACCTCTAAAGGTTACTGAAGGAGCTTGAAGTAGGTGATGAGCGCCACTCAGCTTCTCATTATCCCTCCCACTTCTCTTTACCCAGGAGATTTCATTCAATGCCTTAGCCAAGGAATCCAGCACCTGTCTTCCCTGCTAATAACTGTCCTTGGAGATGCTAGTAGTTTAATCCAGGTATAGCAGTTTCCCATTATTTCTTTGCTTGTCTTGTCCTCATGTTCCCTCCTGACTTTCCAAGGCTCTTAACGCTTTTGAGGGTCAGCCAAGGAGCAGGCAAGTGAGCGAGTAATCCTCAGGAAAAGAAGGACCATTCTGCTTCTGAACACTGTTCCCTTTTTTAGAAGAAAATAGACAAATAGGTAGTATTCACTTCTTGATGGGAAGATATTTGACTGTTTATGGAAGATGTCCAGAGATAGAAATGAGAGATGATCCAGTGTGTTCAAGGAAGGCTGCAAATGTCATTATAAACCCCCCCCCCCCCATCCCAGTAATGGTGTTTGCAAGACCTCTTAGAACTAGGGAGTTGTTAGGGCTAATTTGAGGAGGGCTCAGTCTTAAAAACAATCCTGCAGTCTTGATAGAAATCTTAAGTCTCCAAAAACTCCAACCCTTTAAACCTTACCCCAGGAGAAACTGATCTATGAAAATTCATGTGTGACTATGAAAGATGTAGTTGAGTGAGGAGTTGAGGAATTGGGAGGGTAGTGAGCTCTCACCCTAACTATAAGAAGCATGATCTCAGTAGACCAATAATTCGCCTTTTTATACATCTGTAAATAAATGGAATGTTTTTAAGAATATAATTATGTCAGATTTAGCTTTTTCTTTTATATATTAAATATATATCTTTCTTTTTCTGCTTTTGAAAAATGACTATTTTTTTAGAAACCTAAGAACAGAAGAAGTTTGGTCAGTGGGAGAATGTATAAACTTGAAATAAATCAGTTACAATAATTAAAGCAGGACTTGGTGTTGCTAGGTTTGTGCTGAGTTGTAATAGAGAATTCTGATGCTCTGAGACATCTGGGAGGGGTTCCACTGAAGGAGTTTAATCATAGGAATTCCTTACTATTTTCAAAGTTTCTGACATGCCATTTGGGGGAGGTTTCTGGTATTCTAATCTTTGCAGCATGTTTTACATGGAGAATTTGAAATTTCATACTTGATGGCAAGTATTTGTCTCAAGAAGTCATTCTACAGTGAAGAATGACTAGCCTCCTAGTACCAGTGTGTGCAGGGTGTAACATACCTGTTACCCATAGTCTTAGTGGCTAAGGACAATAGATGTTCTTAAAGCAAGCTATAGGTTAACTAGTGTCACAGTTTACAAAAAAATTTTTATTAAAGGAGTTCTTTAGACATTAAACTACTCTAAGGTCACTAACAGATCAAGTCCAGTTATATAAACTTCATACATATTACTGTGTGTAATGTTTTTTCCCCAGAATTATGAGATACTTAACAACAGGCCTTTCTATAACAAGTTTGAAAACGTTTTGACCACAGAAGAAAGGCAGACAATCCATATATTATTTAGAGCAGGGTTTAGTAGTATAGATAGTTTTTTTCCCCCTGATTATACTAGTTGAGATATTGGAATGATAATGATATCAGGTGAATTGAGAGGTAAATGCACTTTGAAGATAGTCTGAAAAATGATGACCCTTATTCCTCACTCTCAGATTAAAACAAAAAACAATGCACAGAGGTAGAGGCACAAAGTAGGCACATTTTCAGATACTTTTGTAGAGAATGATTGATAACCAAGAATCAGAATAGATTTATTGCACAGAATTGTTGATTTTTAAGAAAATGTAAGGGCATCAGTACTTCATGTTGTGTTATCTCTTAGAAATTTTCCATGAACATGAATTGCTGGATGCGGGGAAGATTAAAGCTGAGGTATATAGACTTACTGCCATTTGGAGAAAAAGTAAAATGCTTTTTTGAAATTAAGTTAGAGGGAAATAATTTGATATATACAACTTCTGAACTGAGGCGTAATTGTAGCGTATTGTAGCGTATGACTGAACTGCTCTACAAAGAGAAGCTAAGTGCTGATTAACATGGATGGAAGTGTGTGGAGGGTGAGAAGGCTAAACCGTGGGATGAGTTGAAATTTTGAGACAAATCTAAGCTCTACTAAATTCTGTCATTGTAAACTATGTTATTAGATTTTGTTAAATAAGAAAGCAGTCTTGGAAGCATTGCTTTGAGATCCACCCTGTTTCCAACTGCAAACATTGGTCTCAGCTGTCCCACAGTGCCTTGCATGTAAAGGTGCTCAATAAATATTTGAATTGATGAGCAACTGTTTACTTTAGCCTGTTAGTTTTCCAGGATCTTATAATTGCACCTATTTGTATATTAAGCCTAGGGTAAATTTAAAAATCTGATCTAATTATGATCATGAAAACAGACAATTGTATACACCTTTCCTAGACATGTGGAATTTTAGAATCTGACAACCATGTATACATATTGAGGACATAGACAAGTGAATAAAACGTGAAATAGCATATGAACAATGAAATATATGTGTAAGGGTCAGCTGCATTTTGGAGGGTGGGATTGCAATTATTTGAAGAAAAGGGAATAATGAGTGTATTCACACTGGGCCTGGGATGATGAGTTTCTGACCCTACAAGCCTATTTCTCACATTGGCACTTAAAAGTCTACATGGTTACATATCCTAGACAGTAAGGTAGGACTCAATTGTGAAGAATTAAAAATACGTGATGTTGATCCTAGACTGAAGTACCCAGATTCTAGACTTAAGAAGTCTGTTCATTACACTGTTCTCAGTTGGTTTTGCCAGATCATCTTAGACAATGAAAGCAGGAGCTTGTATTGTTTCTGTAACTTCAGCTTCAGATGGGAGTAATTTGGAGAACATTTTTCTGAAGGGGATAAACCGAGTAGCTTTGGATAGGAAATGACCAATGACTTTCCTGGCCATGAGTGGTTAGGTAAGTGAGAAATGACCCAGATAGAATTAGGGACAACTCTAATGGGTGCAGGTGAGATTTGCTAGGGGATGCAGCACACGAGTAAGGACACCAGGTGGCACCCTTTATTAGCAGTGCTACATTGATCCTCCACGCCCCCTGCCTGCCGCCATGGTGGCAAAAATCAGACTAGCAAGGAGTAAAAGGAGCCAGCCCCCTATTTCATACTGTTACGGCTAATAACCCTGACCACCTCCTCCAGATTTGAAAATGTGAAAATACCATTTTATATTTCATTACCTCTGCAATGCATGGTTGAAAGGAAGGAAAGGTCATGCCTCTAGTAGCTATTGCCAGCTGGTCTTCCAAGAAGTGACTTCCCTGATATTTATGTCAACTTGTTAGCTTTACAGTTCTCACACAAGTATATACCTGTTTTGCCACTTGGCAGTACAAGAGCCACTCACAGCAGTAGGTTTAAGAGTTTTTCCCTCTTGCTAACATCTCATCTCCCCCAGGGTTCCCCTAAGGATCTGGATCAGATGGAAGGCATATC
Source organism: Cervus canadensis (assembly GCF_019320065.1). NCBI lineage: Eukaryota > Metazoa > Chordata > Mammalia > Artiodactyla > Cervidae > Cervus > Cervus canadensis. The sequence goes on from NC_057391.1 coordinate 38,121,558, forward strand.
AGTGTACTCTTTCTCTGGAGCCCAACTGTTGGAATAGGTTAACCTTTTTGTATGGTAATTTCTGTAGCAACTAGGCAGAAAGGCACCTAGAAAACAAAGTTAGGTTGAAACACATTAAATAATAGGCAAAGGTATTTCTGTGCACGCTCTGCCATCCCCCCAATTTCTCTCCCCCACCCGTGAGCTAGAAAAACTCTATTGAATCTGGTGCCGACAAGCTTGGCAGTGATCTCGTCAAAGCAACAGTACCAGGGACAAGCGTTCGTGAGTGAGTTTTGACAGGAACATGGAAAATGGCTGGAGCAACTGGTTAATTGGATGAGAACGAGATGGAACATTGGAGGCTAAAGAAAACATCAAACAAATAAGTCTCATCCGCACATTGACCCGACCGCCCCCTTCCCGCCTAAAGCTCTATCCTAGGCTATCAGCTCCTTCCGCCTTCTTCCACCGCGGCCAATCAGGTTGCCTAGTTCAATACACTTCGTAGCGATCGACGTACTCATGAAGAATCGTTTCCATGTAGGTCAACGCGCCTGGCAAGCGGCGAGCAGAAATTATTCTAGCCACTTTAAATCCCAGCGCTTAGGAGCAGACTTTATGGCTGTACCCAGTCTTAGTTTCAGCTCTGGTCCCTCCAGCCTATTAAAAGCCAACCATAGTGCCGCTGGGGGCGTGGTTACTGTCCTGTTAGGGTTCTGGGAAGTGCGCTTCTCTGGGGGGACCAGGCTGATAATACCATAAAAGGCTTGGTTTTCTCAGTTCTGAAGCCGTGTTCTGACGACCTCCCTCTAGGATCCGTAGTCGCGACTGCATGGTGCGGAATCCGTGGTTCCTGAGTGCCCAGTCCTCAGCTTCCTAGGCCCTTTCCTGGGCCCCGCCCCCGTAAGCCGTACTCGTCCACTCTGGGAACGCCCCCGTGTGTAGAGGCCGCGCCCCCTCGCCTCCGCTCCTCCTACCCAGCCGGTGGCTGAGCCCAGACGGTAGTTCGCGTTTTGAGCCGCTCGTGCCACCATAGCTGCTTCTGCCACTGCCGCAGCGGAGCTGAAATCGCTGAGCGCGATGCCTGAGGGCGCTGCGAGCCGGGCGGCCCTCGCGCCCCGGGGCTGGTGAGGCTGGGCCCGAGCGGGGGCGCTGGCGAGTAGCAGGGGCTTCTGAGGGAGCGGAAAGTGAAAGATCTAGGGCTCCCGTAGCGGCCTGTGAGCGAGCTCGGGAGGGTCGTGGATGGGGGAGGGAGGCCCCCGTGGCAGAACGGGTTGCAGGGCCAAGAGGAGCCCCGCCGGGCTGAGTGTCCCTGCGGCAGCCGGCGCAGGTGCTCACGACCGCTGTGGGATTCCTTGGTAGCCTCGGTGTCCTCCTCCTTTAGACACTGCTGTTGCCATGAAAACAGTTGGGAATTAACGGGAATCGGACCAGCCACTAGCCCTTCTAGGGCCCATCTTATCCTTTCAATTGATCGCCTCTGGCAGGTGTGGGCCTGGCATTTCTTCGCAGCTCAGGCTTTTTAACGCCCCCTTTACCTGAGTCTGTCCTTAAGGCGTTTTAGGAAATCGCGCAGGGCTTGAAGGTGGGAATGAGGCTACGGGAGAGGGCAGGTACCTAGAGATAAGAGCTGCAGGCACGGCTAGGCAGAAGGTAAGGTGGCTTCTACCATCTCAGGTCAGTGAGAGGGCATACTGGAAGGGCCTGTGGAGTGGGAAAGCATTGCCGCTGTTGAGGCAAGTCCCAGGATTGGGCCAGGAGCTGTCCCAGGGGCTCCTCATCATGATGGCTGTGGAGGGGTCAACCATTACCAGCCGGATCAAGAACCTTCTGCGATCCCCGTCCATCAAATTACGCAGGAGTAAGGCAGGAAACCGGCGAGAGGACCTCAGCTCCAAGGTGAGTCCTAGTATTGGGAGCCAACCCTTCCCGTCCCTCCTCTCCCCTCCTCTTCTCTGCTCCACGTACGTCTTTTACTGGGGAAAGAGGAGAACTAGAAGCTCATCGTGGCTCTAAAGGACCATCTCTGCCCCTCAAGAAAGCAGTGATTTAGTTATAGGGTAAAGGGCATAGAGCCTCAGGGGTGAGCATTGCTGAGATTCATCCGCGAAAAGAGCATGAGGAAGGCAACATGAGGGTTCAATTGTGGCCTCACTACAAACTAAGTCTGTGCTTGGGGAAGCCAGTTGATATGCTATGACTCAGTTTTCCTTCTTGGAAGTAAGTAGTGGGACCACGTATCCTGTGAAGGGCTGAGTTACCACAAGTGTTAAGTGTCACAGCTGGGTTTATGTAAGACAGTGGTAGCAGAAATATGCTAAAACACCTAGTCAGAGGAATTGGCTTGGTAAATGCTCTTCCCTGGGGTCAAAACAAACTTACTTGTCTATTCAAGAGACCTGAGTTAATTTAACTGGAGTTTCTTGGCTTTTTAGAAAAGGTAACAAGCAAGGAGCCAAGTATCTGCCAGCCAAGCAAATTCTGATTTGCCCCTGGACATTGCTCATCTGATTCTCTATATCCCACCCTACTGCAGAAGTTCTCCAGAAACCAAGTCCCCTTCCATCTCCTCACTTGTCTGAGTGGTGGTGTTTGTGCTTTGTTCAATTTCGTAGAGCCCCACAAGTTTGGGAATACAAAAGCCGACTAAATGTATTTAATCCCTGAGGGAAAGAGGGGCCTTGTTCCCACAGGATCAGATTAGACTTTTGTGTCGTATTAGCAGCCTGTAAACACAGTGGCCTTGTGTGGTTCAGGATTGCTACAGGGAGAGGCATTTGAGACAGCGGCATTTTATTGCCTTGCCTGCATCTCTTCAGAGATGAGTAAACCCAGTGAGGAATGATTTGGAATGCTAATGTACAGCATGGCAAAGTTCTGGGAGGACTTAACTCAGATCCCTGTCTTTTAGTGGAAGCTTACTTGGCTTTGGTCACAAATGACCACCTTTCCTGTATATTCTTTCAGCAGGAATCATAATTGGCCACAAGGTTCCATGGCTGTGGAGAGAGTGACTTTTCCAGGGGTCCTCATTGACCATTGTTCGTAATCTCCAAAGGCAGGAGAATGAACCTGAAACATAGACAGCTGTCTTGGATTTGGCTCTGTTCACTTGTTTGTTGTGTTGGGTCGATCATTCTTGGTGTTGGAGGCTCTCGAATTCCTGGCTGGTTACTTGGCAATGACCCACATTGTTAGAGCCATCTTCTTGTATCTTTGGCCTCTTTTTCTAACCCAGAATGATACAGGTAATAAGAAAAGTATGGTGGAATTTTAGTCTTCAGTATTAGTCCATATTGTAATTTTGGTCTGGAATCCAGAAGGTATGGTCATCATTCTTTAAAATTTACCATGTCACTAATCATTAATACATTTGACAAACGTTTATTAAGTGCCGACTATGTGTAGAATCAGTGATGAATAAAACATTATCCTTGCCATCAAAGAGCTTGTGGCTAGTCAGACATGCAAACAAATAATTACAACATGATGTGACAAATGCTGTCCTGGAAGTATGTATAAAGGTGTTTATGGCAGTACAGGGGAGGGAACCTAAATCAGCTTAGGGGGATTAGGAAAAAAACCTTCACAGAGGAAGGGATGCTTGAACTGTGAGTTCTGAGACAAGAGAAGAGGAGAAGCTCTCCAGGAAAACAGTGAAAACTGGAATCTTTGGCATCACCATTAAATGTCCCTGCTTCACATAGGAATTCAGTGCTTCAAACTGCTTTAAATGGCTTTGTTTGTCCTAGAGCTGTGAATGAAGGAAATACTTAGCTGAAGTTGAATGACCCTTGAATAGTCTGACTGAGCTCGAGTGCTGGTACATATCTTTAGCACCCAAAAGTAGTAGCTGCCTTTGTGTGCCTCAGACCTTGCCTCTTGCAGATGCCCGACTCCATGCACTCTTTATTGAAGACTACCCGAGATGATTCTAAAAGCCTGCCTTGTGGTAACCAACATATAGGGCTTCGTGTGCTGCTCTAATATGTGGTAGCTGTGGTGACAGTCATAGAGCTTGTGATTCATGGATAACTAACTCTGAAGCAAAATTTGAAGACCAAAAGACATATGCATTTTGTGGGGGTTGGGGGCAAAGAAGGAAGTGACAGAGGGCCTTTATGCAGCTCTTACCTCATATGGCCTGTTGCTTTGAATCATAACTGTTCCTTCTATCTAAAGTAGCCTTTTCACCAAATTCTCCACTTATTTTTAGATCCAACTCTATATTTACCGGAGCCACAGGGCCTTCTCAAACTAGCCCTGCTACCTTGGAACCAGTCTCTAATTGTTCTTTTATGTATGTCTTCATTTTTTAAGGTCAGGGCCATGTTCTTTATTTCCTTTACATCACTGGGTTTAGTAAAGTGTAAGGAATGATCTAAATACTAAATGAATAAATGGATGGGAAAAATTAAAATGTCAAAATAGTGGGGGTCCATTCCAGAAGAGCAAATGTTCAGGAGGAATTTGTGACTTCTTTAGAAATCGAAATTAGAAATAATAAAACGTTGAAAAGAAAAAAAGAAATAGAGACACATCCTATTTAGGTGTGAAGGGCATTAGAGAGAAAGAGAAGTACATATGTGCAGAAAGTAGTGCTCATTAAAAGCTTTTTAATTCAGAAGAGACCTAGTTAAAAATATGGTTAAAATATGGTTAAAAGCCAAAGTGAGAGCCAGTAGAGACGGGGATTTAAGTTATTAGAGAGAGTAGGTGAGAGCTGGGATTTCTATTACACTTTCTCTAAGGGAAGGAAAGCAGTCTCTGCAGTGTTAACAGAATTAGAGAAGAGTAATTTGAGGTTTTATGCCAGATCTGCTGAGTCTTGATGAAGTGGAACTCAAGGTTATTAGTTGTAAACACCCTGCAACTTCAAATCCTGTGCAATTTTTCAATTCTTTCTCTCATTTTGGTTGAACTGTGGTTTTCCTTAAGAAGTAAATGTATAAAAAAAAAAAAAAAAGAAGCAAATGCATGTGCTCTTGGTGGCTAACCCTCCCCCTCTTTTCTTAAACTTTCTGAAAGATTTTTATGTGGAAGGAGCTGAGTTGTTTTTCATTTTAACAAAGGACAGAAATGGACTGGAGCCAAGCAAGCAAGATTTAAGTTAGGGATACAAAAGCATTGCCTGTCCTGGAGGGTTGTTAGGTTTTGAAGAAGTGAGTAAGGGAGGTTTTGAAATCATCTTCCTTATTAATAGCCATTAGTCCAACCTGAGTTATACATTAATATATTACCCCTTTGAAAACAATGGGTGGCAAAGTAACTGCAGCTTTCTTCTGGTTCTCAGTTTTTATGAATATAAGTCTAATTTACTCTCTGTCCCCCTTCCCCCCCATTTCTTTCCTCAGTGTTTCTCCTGCCTGACTGTATGGTGGTGCTTTGAGCCTTTTAATATGTGGCAATGAGAACAGTTTGTGTAGGTGAGTTTCGTAGAGAAGAAAAAACTGGCAGTAATCTAATTTCAGCTTTTGCTTAGTGTTTGAACCCAGATATTAGTATTGTGACTCTATACTCTGCTGATTTGGTAGAGGGGGATCATATTCATTTTCAAAGCACTTATAGATCACTGGATTTAGCTTGAATGGTGGTCAACTTGGGGGAATGGTCAGGAGAGCTTTAAGACATCAGAATACCTGTACAGCTTCTAAAAAGTACACATTCCTATGCTCCATCCTGTTTATATGGAATCAGAACCTCAGGGGGTAGAGTTTGTTATTTGTGTATCTATTAAAGTTCCACCAGCTGCCCACTGTTGGGTTATGAACCCCTGGCTTACATGCTAGGACCCTGACATCTGTTGACTTCATACCTAAGTCCTCATTGAGGCTTCTTGAGAATATATGAAGCTATCTCAGTAACTATATGCTTCTCCTTGTGTCTTCACAAATCTCCACTGTCTTCTGGACTGATTGTTCTGAAACTGCTATATCAGGGATAGATCTGAGAGAAGTGCCCTGTTGTAGGGTCATTTGTAAGGAGCTGATCACCGACTTACTACAGATGGGCAGGAATTTCCCTTGGGGGCAGAAATAGGAAACTTTATGATAATCCCTGAGTCCTGGCCAGGTTTTTTTTGGTACCCTTCAATTACCCACTCCCCTTGGGACTCATAGCAACCCAGAGTTTTTCATGTTTAATACACACTCTCTGGGTTCCCTGCCTAGAACAGATGACCGAGAGTAGAGGCCTCTGTGGCCAGCAGCCCTGCCCCTCACCTATTTTTGTGAGTGAACTTGGGCAAGTTCTTGTTGCATTTTCTGCCTCCAGTATATTCTCCAGTTAAGTCTTGTGAAGTGCTGTGAGCTCCTCAGAACAGGTGGTGTACAGTGAAAAGAGTGAGGTGTCCTCCTGGTCGTGTTCCTTTGATCTCCATTTCCTTTTCCTTCCGGTGCCTGCAGCTGCCCTCAGCCTTCAAAGTAAGTCTCACTGGGGAGAGAGGATTCTTCTCTCCGCAATCAAGCACCCCTTGCTTTGCCGTCTAAAATAGCCCAGCCTCTTCAGGCTCTCAGTTGTCTTGCAGAGCCTCCCCTCATTTACTTGGCCTCCTGCATTTCAGGATGTAACAGCACTGCTACTTCCCAAATTTCTTTTCCCTCTCTCAGCTTGTGACTTAGGGCAAGTTACCCCTGTTGGATCAGGTTGAATGACTGTCTTATTTCTTGCTGATATTTTTAATATCTTTGGGGCCATTGGTGTTTCTCTTGACTTCCCTCCCTCTTCTACTTGTTATCTGTGTGTTTTCATTTCTTGACTAATGAGAAAACATTCATAGAAATGAGGCTTCAGCCTGAGCTCTGTACCCTCTCTATCAACCCCCTGAGTCTCAAGTTGGACTTGTGGCTGATATCACTGCCCCTTTGTTTGGAAAACAGTCCAGGGTTTGAAATTTGCGACTGTGTTTATTCACAGGAAGCTTCTCTAGGAACATGGCTGTCCCCCTGTTGTTCTCAGAGTATCTGTTGGTTTTTCCTTCATGTCCAGACTGCTGTGTTGGTAGGAAAAAAAGCTACAATGTTTTCAGTAGGATTTGTTATATTATACATCACATTCCCACTGCTGCCAGCTAAGCCTCTCCTCTGGGCTCTGTTGTTTAATGCAGGACAGGGCCAGGTTTCTGTCAGCTTTCTTTTATAGTAATTCTCAGTAGAGATGTGGAGTGAGAGCTGCCCACCTCTTTGAAAGTTTACTGAATCAAATCCACATCATAGATTTTACTTTAGTTTCTGTTACCTCTTAAAAAAAAAAAAGGGAGGGACGGGGAGGGCAAGAAATAAAGTGAGTGTGACAGACAGACGGGGCAGTGTAGATCCTTAAGGTTGGTATTTTTGGTTGTTCAGATTTTCCAGATCTTGGTTTCCTTCCTCCTGACAGTTGTATCAGCAAGTCCACAGTGCTTCTCAGTTGGCCACAGCATTTTCCTCTGGTTTTGAAGGATGCGTCCAGAAGAAAGAGTTCATACTACAGTTATCTCCTCTTTGACTTCTGGGGAGAGAATTCCGCCCTCACTCATCTTATCACAGAATGTTTGTGATGTTCTGTGTATTGCTGCCCTAGTCTATAAAATGACATCTCTTCTTAGTTTAGATTTGTTAAGTTTATGCACTTTATCTCTCCCTCTAAAGCTGGAATGGAGCTAAACTTACTTTCCCGTCCCTGCCCCTACATTCATAGTTGAGATTTAAATATACCGGAAGATCTTGGAACAACACTTTGTGAAACCACATGGCTGTTTTGATTCTCCCCCCACCTCCACTTTGTCACATTCTCTTTTGGAGGAATCCTGAGAAGGAATTCCTCAGCCTCTTCTGGGTTTGAGCATTGCATCTCACTCGCGCGGAGCTCACTGCAGTTTCTGACTTCCCGTCCTGCCTCTCCTCTGCCTTTGCTGTCTCTCTCCCTTTAGTGATGCCTCTGGCCGTTTCCCTGTGAGTTTGGCTGACCCGTTAAAGGTGCTTGCACTTAAAAACCTAAAAAATTGTGGCATAAATATTATTGAAAAGTTTATGAAATATAATAATATAGCCTTTTTATTGTGCACAATTATAAAATGATTGCTCATGTAACCACCACCCAAGTCAAGCAACAGAATGAGGCCAAGGTGTTGGTACTTTCTGAAGGATGTCATGCTAATGGTGTCATTAAGGTGAGATGAGGTTTTTGTCATATGTAATTAAGATGATTTTATTGTTAAAAATTAAAGTACCCGAGGACTTAATCTTGACTAGCTGTTCTTTTACTTTTCAAGTTTCTTTTTCCATCCAGTATAGATTTGTGCCACTCCCCATTTCCAGGTAGTATGCTTTTTGGAACCACCCATTCCCAACTTTTGTTGTCCATGCTTTCTGTCTTTATCCTACAATAATAATACGAGAAATACAATATTTGTAGTGGTAATAATGGCTTTTATTGAGCTTTTTGCTGTGTACTGTACTAAGTATATACATACATTATTTAAGTTTCATACCACCCTACTGTAAGTACTGTTACTATCTCCATTTTGAAATGAGGAAGCTGATGCTAAGAGAGGTGGTTATATATCCACTGGATGACTGAGCTGCGATTCAAATCTTGGCTGTCTTAACTCCAAAGCCTGATCTTAATCTTTATCCTGTACTCCTCCCAGGGAATCTTCATGTGTGAAACATAACACTGAGCACAGAAATATGCCTAGTATTGCTGCAGCCAAGTGTCACATCTGTGATCAGCTTGGAAAAGAGCAATACCTTAAAAAACATACTTTCCCCCCAACATTCCCTGTAAAATTAGTTTAATTAACTTCTCAGACTGTTGTTTTAGAACCATCATTCATTAACCCTTGTCCCTCTATGTCCTTGCTCCTCTTCCCACTCCCAACTCCAGATTTCCTGGACTGTATCCCAGCTTCTCATCCTGTGGTATCCTTAGAAAATGTACAGCTTGTGGGGTTCTGTGGGTCCACGAATGTCAAGATGACAGGGCACAGCTGTGTGGTTCCAGATGATCATAAGCCACAAGCAGTTGCTGCTTCTTTCTCGGGGTTGGAGCGAGGTGGGGGAGTGAAGTGGAGACCAGCAGATGCCTTGGTTGTGTGTGTGTGTGTGTGTGTGTAGGGGGAGTGTCATGAGGCTTTAAACTGTTTTGTTCCTAGATGGCAGTTGATTTACGTAGCTTACTCTCCTGATGGCTTGCTAGGACTGCCTACCCCAGATCTCTCCCTCTCACCCCAGTTCTCCACCTCTGTTACCTTGTAACTGTCCATGTGCAAACTGACCTTGTCTTTGAAGCTTTGGAGAGTCACTGAGTTGAAATGCCTGTTTTCTGTGAAAGAAACTGAATCTAGAATATCCTGTGTCGGGGCTGACCTGGATGATGATAGTTGGGGTTCAGTGAACATGAAAATGAGCAAAAACGACATCATTTGCCCACCTGATTCTGTTTGGCTGGGCAGGCTCCAGGTTTGCTAAGTTCCTTGAGCAAGTGCCTTGCCTCACTTGATGTAAAATTTGAATTATCTTGATTTATTTCCTCAAGTAGGCAACAGTGATAACATCAGGGGTGCAAAAGCATGGGATCTTAATGCATGCTTTCCTGCGGCTGGCCTAGTTAATCCTGAGGAGGGGAAGCCCCACGCTACTTTGTGATCATGAAGGAGGAGTTGGGAGCATGCTCAGAAACCTTGACTCTTGCCGTCACTCAACTACTGCCTGGAGAAAAGCAAGCAGCTGCTTGTCAGGATTTAGCATGCAACAGGCAGGCTGCGGGCTTGCTAGCCTCTGGGACCCTGACGCTATTGGTCAGCTTCTAGCTGGAAAAATACAGTATCTTTGCACAGCATGATGGTTTTCATATGACATAATAACCTGCTGCTGACTTTTCTAAACATGGCCTTTCTCCTTAGGATGTCCTTCTTTCCCCAGGCTGCTTTGGTCTCCCTTCTGAGGCCACCATGCCACTGTGGTAGAGACTTTCCCTCCTAGCAAACCCTGAAATGGCTGCTGAACAGGGCTTACAGGAGTTAAGGTATAGACAAGTTAATGGGTGGGGGCAAGAGGCCAGTGGCCTTGTTGAAATGCAGGCTGAGATTCAGACCCACCCCAAGACTCTGCAGTACCACCAGGCTCCCAAGTGATGCCCACCATACTTGCAGTAGCATGCTGGGAGTGGGTGTGGGTGTGTGGGGGGGTTGGTGGTAGAGCATAGTGGGGCCTGGTGGGACAGCTTCCTCACTCCTGAGGGCACTCTCATTTCTCTCTCGTTTGTAAAACTGGAATACTTACAGCTTCCTCCCAGGGCTGTTGTGAGGATTAAATGAGGTTTAATGAATGTGAAAGCACATGATAAAAGCTAAATAAGGTTACAGCTATTATGGGGTTGCTAGTGTTATCAGGGTCCATAGATTTCTAGAATATCCAGGAATTTGTTTCTGATTTGCTGGCCAGATATTCGTTCAAGTTTCCATTTGTGAGAAGTCTTATTTTGCAGGTTCAACTTCTGTTCCAACATCAAATCATCCTCCCTTGCACCTTTATGTTGTGTCCTTTTCCTTGCCAATGTTAACTTGTACCAACCATGCTTTAACTAAGGACCAAAAAGAATGGCTTAGCAAATATTCTTTTTGATACTAACTACTGTGTAATTTATTTCAGGCCTATGGATATGTTTTTTGGGAATGGAAAAACATCAAACTAGTGAACCGGGAGTGGGGAGAGTCCTAATTTACTGTGTCTGATTGAAGATCACTGGAGTAATAAGCATGCTTATAACAGCAATAGCATCTATAGAAACAAATAGGACTTTTTTCTTCTTTAGGAGCTAATTCATTTATGTTGGGAAATAATTTCGGAAATGAATTAGTCTTAGAGCTTCCTTTCAGACTAAGAATTTAAAGGCAGAGTGAAAATGCCTTAGTTTTATGACTTATTGTTTTGAGTTTCTAATATGGGACAAGACTGAAATAACCTGTTTAAATAATTTTTGCTTAAAGAAAATATATATGAACATGGTGGGAAACAAGTGCGCTCATACCCTTCCACTGTCGGTGAAAGCAGAGACTGACTTAACTGTTTTTTTAAAGGACAGTTTGGTAATGTCCATTAGAAGGAAAATTTACATACTCATCTCTTGATCTAGCAGCTATAGTTCTGGGATTTTATTCTATGCAAACATTCACACCACACAAAAGTATATATAACTGAATTTTTTGTTGTTAGGGAGCATTATTCACAGTAGTAAAATCTTTGAAGTAACCATCAATAGAGGATTGATGTACATCCATAAAATGAAATACCTTGTATTTGTTGAGAAAAATGAGATCCATCTATATATACTGACATGGAGAGTATATAAAACCTATTATGTGACAAAAAGCAAACTGTGCAACAGTTTTTATGTTAATGATTATTTATATTTTGTTAAAACATGTATGTTAGTATGTGCATAGAAAAAATTGTGTGGCTATGAATACCAAATTGTTGTTAAAATTGGTTACCTCAGGGAGGGAGAGTAGATTATGGTGGACATTCACTGTCTACATTTCTATATTTCTGTAATGTGGGAATTTTTTTACAATGAGTCTGTGTTATTTTTGTAAGTAGAAAAAAACAATAAAGATAAAAGTCTCTCCAGTTTAAACATGTGTATTTCATACTTAAATCTAAAATGTTTAAATTTAAAAATCTGTATACTCATTTTATGTACAACTGTTTGAAAGTATATCTGGTATAATAAACTTTGGTTTTTTTAATATTAATAATAAGATACAAAAATATCTTTCCACAAATTCATCATTAACTTCTTGAATTTGAGATAATCCATTTCTGATATCTTTAAAAATATTTCCTTGATTAGTTTTGGTAAACAAAATATCTTTTTATACTTTCTGAAATATATGTGCTTTCTGAAAAGATTTTTTTTTTTTACATAGTGTAGAGAAACATAAAGAAGAAAACAGTCCATTCATAATTCTAACATCCAGAATAACTACTCATAGCTACATCCATTTCTGATTAAAAAGGACAGGTAAAGCTCTTTTTAAATAATAGTTGTTACTTTTATTAAGCAAAAAGTAAATCTTTTTTGGACTTGTTAATTATAATTTAAGTCAGATTTATGAAGAGCCATGCCATGCATGTATTTACTGAAGTCAGGGGTAACAGTGTTTTGTTTGTAATCATTCAAGGCACATGGATTATTCCATTTAGTCCTTCCCCACTCTTTCTGGAAAGGTACCAAAATCCTGTTTCTGGCTCCAACTTCTAGGACTGATTGTGATAGGTGGGGGATTCTCTAGGAGGTTAAAGAATTTACTAAGTAAAATGAACAAAAGAATATTCACAAATATTTTTAAAGTACTAAAAGTGGTTTCAGGGAATTCTCTGATGGTTCAGTGGTTACAGCTCCATGCTTTCACTGCCACGGGCATGGGTTCAATCCTTGGTTGGAGAACTAAGATCCCACAAGCCACATGGTGCAGCCAGCCAAAATAAATAAAAAGTAAAAATGGATTCAACAGATACACTCTATTAAACATTGTGCCCTGTGCTATAAGCATAGAGTTGTATGAGACACAGTCTTTGCCTTCCAGGAGATTATGGAGTAGTAGGAGAGAGAAGACATATCCATAAAGAACTTCTGTACAAGGTGCTAAGTAACACATGCCATGTAAATGATGAAAATTAAGTGCTGCTCTAAGAATACCAAGGAGGGAGGAGTCACTTCTGGCCAGGGTGAACACAGAAAGAATCATAGGGGATGTGATATTTGAGCCGGTTCTTAAAGGAAGGGTAGGGTTTCACTGTGGGGTGGTGGAAGGGAAGGGCATTCCAGGCAGAAGAATATAAACTAAAGCCCTGGAGCTCCTTTCCAGAATAATGAGTAATCCAGATTGACAAAGGCACATGATTCATATGGTGAGTAGAAGGAAATAGAATTAGAATGATAGGGCCCATTGACAGATGGATTCTAGGCTAAGACACTATAATTTGTTTAGTTGGCATTAGGGAGTCATTGGCTCAGAAGGTAAAGAGTCAGCCTGCAGTGTGGGAGACCTGGGTTCGATCCCTGTGTTGGGAAGATCCCCTGGAGGAGGGAATGGCAACCAACTCCAGTATTCTTGCCTGGAGAATCCCCATGAATACCAGAGAAGCCTGTAGGGCTACAGTCCATGGGGTCACAAAGAGTTGGACAGGACTGAGCAGCTAAGCCCAGCCCAGCACAGGGAGTCATTGAAGGCTTCCCTGGCGGCTCAGCAGGTGAAGAATCTGCCTGCCATGCCGGAGACCCCGCTTCAATTCCTGGGTTAGGAAGGTCCTCTGGAGAAGGGATAGGGTACCCACCCCGGTATATTTGGGCTTCCCTGCTGGCTTAGACAGTAAAGAATCCACCGGCAGTGCGTGGGGTTGCAGAGAGACGGACACAATGGCGAGACTAAGCACAGCACAAGGAGTCACTGAACGTTTTTGAGCAGAGTAGGGACATGATCACAGCTGTACTACGGAAGGATTATTCTGAGGGGTTGGGGACGGGAGGGCAGGGTCTGCAGTTAGGAGATTGATTAGAAAGCCATTGCCATACCCAGGAATGTGGTGCTGAAGGCCTCAACCAGGGTGTTGGTGTTAGCAATGGAAAGAAAAGTGTTAGTTGCTCAGTCATGACTCTTCTGTGACCCCCATGGACTGTAACCCACCAGGCTCCTCTGTCCATGGAATTCTCAAGGCAAGAATACTGGAGTGGGTTGCCATTCCCTCCTCCAGGGAATCTTCCCAATCCAGGAATTGAACCCAGGTCTCCTTAATTGCAGGTGGATTCTTTACTGTCTGAGTCACCAAGGAAGGCTAGTGGAAACAAAGTGAGCATTTTATAGAGAATAACACATTGAAGAGACCTTCCTTCTTCGAGGAGAGTCCCATGGTGCAAGTTGGCGTGATGGCAGGGACACTGAGCGTCCTCTCCACTCCACATGTCCCAGAACACGCAATCGCCTTGCACAGTTAGTCCAGATAAAGAACAGTTAGTACTCTCCCTCGTTACAAAGTTTGGAAACCAAGAGATTAAGAAAGCTCAGGGATGCAGAGATGGTGAATGAAGAATCAGACCCTCCTTGATCAAATTTTTTAGGTCATAAGGCTTTGTTTGTTTGTGGTTCTGGTATTGTCATAACAAGGACTGACCTTAGCGAGGAAAAAAAAATTTTTTTCCTTTATTCTGGTTGCTTAAATTGAGATGTCTCCTATCCTTGCCTTTCTGATAACTGGAAGGCAAAGGGAGGGTAGGAATACTGCCCTGTACCAGGCACTGTGTTATTCAAGCTGTTCTTTGAAATTGGCTATTGGTTATATTATACTTGAATCGTTTGGCTAGAGGCCCCTCATTCCCTCTCTTCTGATCTGAGGTCTGATACCATCCTTAGCTCCTCCTCTATCTGCACATGAAAATGCTGCTGACGCTGTCATTGTCCGTTTCCTTGGAAACAGGTGTCAGCTGTCCACGCTGTAGGTTCTAGTGCCAGCTGGACATGGGTAAGCTCTGACCACGTTGGGTACTCTGACATCGGAAGATCCTCTGTTACTCTTTTTCTCTGCAACCATGTTAGAGAGGAGAGGTCAGAACCCATTTTTCGACCCAGTTACGTTACTGATAAGGGCTGCTACTTTAAAAACACAAACATTAACACAGGCAGGAGAGGACCCTGTTGCCTCTCTGCTTCCGCCTGCGCCCTTGGCCTGTCTTGGTGCCCAGACCTGCCCCCACTGCCTCCACGATGACGCGGTGACTTCCTCGTGTGCTCTTTCAGAAGTGGCAACATTTTGGTGCTTTGGGAGAACCTGAGCTCCCTCCTTGGTCACCATGGTTTCTGAAACCAGACAGACCTATGTTTGAATCCTGGTTCTTCCATTCACTAATTACCTGACTCCTTTATTCCTGAGATGGAGACAATACTAGTCCTCCATCAAGTTGTCAAGTGTACTAAATGAGATGATCTTGCAAAGTGTTTAACACAGTTCTTGGCACAGAGTACACATTCAGTAGATGGTATCTGGTATAGTCGTAGATCCTCTTTCTGCCCAAGACCCTTTGCAGCCCAAGAATCCGGATATTCTTAAGAATAAGACTACTGGGAATGTTGTTTTCTCCCTAGTCCCAGGAGGAGGGGTTGAAATTTGGAAATAAAAAGCCAAAATGCTTTCATTGAATAGTTCCCTACCTGATCAATCACTAGACCCTCCTGGAGAGCTTTAATATGCAACTTCACCCGACCCTACCCTCCCGTAGCTATTGATGAGGAATCTTGCAGAGGCAGGGTCTGGGTAAAAGGTAGGGACTGCTTTGTGAACGAAATTTAGTAAGCCCTCTGAGTAATTTTACTGACGGGGCAGAATTGGGAACCTCTGTTCTCTAGTCCCCAGGGCTTATTGGCTAAAGGATTTCTAAGGTCACCTCTTCTCAAACGGTGGCAGACTCACCTTCCTTAGTTGCTGAGGGTGTTTTAATCCCAGCACTGCAGAATTGGCTCAATTCCAACTAATCTTGAACTCTAGTGAGGGGACTGGGTTTTTCTGTCATAGTGGAAGTTATTTGTCTCAGAGACTTCATGGCACAGACAGTAGAACTGGAAATTGTCCATATGGGGTAGAGACCAGGAGCAGAGTGGAGAGGCAAGGTTTATTCTACAGTCTTGGAGTGGCCATTGTGTCTCTTCCTGCCTCTCACGAGCTGGCCCTTTGCATTCTGAACAAACAAGAGCGAGTGAGCTTGGGCCTGATACCTGCTTTCCCCTTCCCCCTCTCAGGGCTGGTCACTGGGTCTTTGCCCAGCTGGCTAAGTCCCTGAGCAAAGCCTCCTGGCCTTGAACTTTCTTTGTGGCTTTTGTACAAGTGGCAATTCTCAGAATCTGATGGAGAATCTGCTTTGTGAGATTAGAGTGTAGTGTGTGGGCAAGAGACAGGCATAGTTATTCTTAACCTGCAGGAAGGGAGGGAAAGGCGGAGAGGGCTCTGCCTCTGACAGGTCTGTGACATGCTTGTTTATAGAAATAGCAAGCCCATAGTTTGGCTGGAATGACTTATAACTGAGGTATTTGTAACTTGTATTGAGTGGGATTGAGAAGTAGAGAAAGGGTGAAGGGGGGAGAAAGAAATTGATGGCGACAAAACATGGCAACCAAAACAGCATCCTCCCAGTCGCGGGGGTTTCTTTACCATTCTGAGGTCAGCTGAATCCTAAATGACTCTGGCCTTTTGTAGCTCTGGCCTCTTAGTTCTCTTGGGGGAGCAGCTGCTTTCTTCAGAGAGCACCATAGACTCCCTCTCGTAGTCCCTCACACCGATGGTGCAAGGACAGATCCAAATCACATACACCGTGGGCTCCATAGAAGCCCTGCCTAGCAGTGCTGTTGTCTTGCCTCCACACACTGAATCTTTCATTGGCTGGTGCCTCTCTTCTAGCGTGTAGGCTGATCAGATCTGGGGACTAGAGAGAGAGACACCAGAAGAGTTTAGAAGGCCTTACCCAGAGTTCCTGAGATCAAGTGTTTGGGGGCGGGGGGGTGGGACTGCTTGGGACCCTGTTCTGTGCCACCAGTTTTGCAGATGGCTTTGGAGTCCGATTCTTGCTTCCTTCAATTCTTTTTAGCTCTTACATTAACTATCCCTTCCTTCTGGTAACTCTCCCTTTCACTAGCTTCCTGGTTCTCCTCTCTAACTGCCTGGGATCTCATTGTTCCCATACTCCAAAAACAGCTACTCCCCACATTTCTGTCCACCAGCCTCACTCTCTCTCCCCTCTGTCTCCTCCCATCTCATTGCATTTCAGTGGTGGTTTTCACTTCCATGTGAATAATTTTCAGATATCTGTTTCTAGTCCTCACCTCTCTCCCAAGCATCAATTCCGTGTGTATGTTGCTAAGCTAAATTGAATGTTTTGTAGTAGTGTAGTAGTGTTATTCACTCAGTTGTGTCTGACTCTTTCCAACCCCTTGAACTATAGCCCACCAGGCTTCTCTGTCTATTGGATTCCCCAGGCAAGAATACTGGAGTGGGTTGCCATTTCCTTCTCCAGGGTGTCTTCTCGACCCAGGGATCAAACCTGGGTCTCCCACATTGCAGGCAGATTCTTTACCATCTGAGCCACCAGGGAAACCCCAAATGTTTTGTGGTTCCTACAAAATATTCCTGAAGCTCCACAGACTCGACCCATCTAAAATTGACATCAGCAGTTCCCATCCTCCCCCTTTGTCCAGACCCAGGTCCTTTCTCTGATAATGGTACCATTTCTTTTCATAGCACCGCCTTGTTCCCTGTCTCTGAAGTTCAAAATTTGAGTCTTTTGTCTTTTTCCTACAGAGTTGTACAGTGCTTAGTCTTGCCAATTCTGTTTGCTTTGTCACTTTCTCCTTTGTCATTATTTCTTTTCTGCCCTCACTGTCTCTTTGCTAGTCTAGATCCTTACTACTTTTCACTTGAGCTATCATAATAGTCTCCTAGTTGGGCTCCCTGCCTGAGCTGTGCTTTGGTAATAATGTATATAGCTTTGATTACGTCCCTGGTTTGAAACCCTCCTGGGGCTTCCCAGAGCCTCCAAAAGACCTGACTTAGTTTGGCAACCAGGGCCCTTCCTGATCTGGTTGCAGTGTACCTTTTCTGACCTAACTCTCCTACAGAAAGTCCTTGCTTTCACGGTTGCTGCTGTTTCCTTCTGCCAAACTCATTCATGCAGCTTCTTCAACTGAGAATTCCTTCTCTCTTTATTTCCATCTGTCAAAATCCTATCCTCACTGCAAGGCCCAAGTCGCATTCCATCTAATCTTCCAGGAAAGCGCGTTGTTTCCCTTTCCTGATCCTGTTCAGAAACCACCTCTCTTCCTCCTCCTGGAGCACTTCATATCTTTTTTATGACCCATATCACATACTGGATTGCTTTGTAGTATGTCGTTGATCTTCCCTATTGGATTTTGAGGATAGAGGGTTGAGTCTGTGTACTCTGCGTTTTAGGACTCTAACAGCATCCCAGTGACTTTCACACATTTTAAAGAACAACTCATATTAAGAAGTGCGCTTTATATTGTGACCCAGTGCACACACACATACCCCTGAAATAAAATTTCATGATCAGTACTTACCATTACTACATGCCATGAGGTCTATTTTTTGTTCTAGCTATTCATTACCTATTAAATCAATTTCAGATCCCATTAATAGGCTTCAGTCTGCATTCTGGAAAATACTGTTCTATGGAGAATGAATGAGTAGTCCTGTCTATTGCCTCTGAGCCACCTGTTTTTTCCATCTACTTTAATGAGAGCCAGAAGAGCTCTTAAACAGTTGGCTTTAGTCTTTCCTTCTCTCTTGGGAATAGGCAATTATGAAGTTATCCTTTTATCTCATTACAGTGAGGAATGATTCTGCTTTTCTTCTTTTTCTTAGGAGGATGCAATAGTGCCCTGCCTAGCGCACATTGGGAGGGGTGGGCATTCAAGCCTTCCTTTGCAGTGTGTCTGTAGTAATTCTGCCTTTCTGCAGCCTTGCTGCTGGGGAAAGATGACACCCTCTTTCTGGCTGGTGTAGGCTTTCCTCCATCTCAACACTCTCCACCTGCTCAAGGAGTGGCTCGGTCACAACTTGAGTATTCTCCTTGCTTCTAGGCTGTGTTTCAGATGTGGAGGAGAGCACTGCAGAGTCCAGAAGGGGTGCCTTCTCCTTAATTCTGAGTTTGCACTTGCCCTTGATGTTCCTAGAACTGTCGATGTATCAGGGTGCCAGCTGCACGGGCCAGAATCAATTACCTGGACTGGTGTATCTGTGGGGCTGTATTTCATTGACATTTGGGCCATGAGGATTTGGAGCTGAAGTTCCTGTCAGAACTTGGGGCCCTATCCCTGACTTTGAGGACAGCTGTTTTCTCGTAGGGCCCGATCCCTGCCTCATTTTCCTCAAATGATGCTTGAGGCCAGAACTCTCATCCTGGTAGGCTTGCCTCCCTATGAAGAGATGCTGTAGTATACAGGAGGGGCTAGGTTATTGGTTCCCAAGGTGTGGTCAGAGAATCCCTGGGGTCCCCCAAACCCTTTAAGGGCATCTCTGTGGTCCCCTCTTTTCCAATTACATATACAAATAAGGCCAGATTTTCTTTATCTTCACCTAAAATAACATGTCATAGCAGATTGCATGCAGATGCAGATATGAGAATCCAGTTGTTTTCTATTGAGCCAGACATTAAAGAGATTGGGAAAATGTTAAACAGTGCCACTCTTCTCACTAAATGTTTTTGATTTTGTTTTGGAAACTAAAGTTACTTTTAATAAAAGTGTTAACATAAAATGGGTTTTTTTTTATTACTTTTGAACAAATTAAATAATTTCAGTATTTCCATTGTAATTTCTAATATAACCAGTATTGATATTTATAACTTCTATAAACAAAAGCTCTTTGGGTCCTTGATAATTTCTAAGAGTGTAAGGAAACCAAAGCACGTGAGAGACCAAAACGTGTGAAAATTGCTGGGCTAGGTCATACCGATCTCCTCACCATCTGCCCGACTTAACAGATAGTTTATTTCTCTTTCATGCTTGTGTTCACTGTGGGTCAGCCTGGGCACTCTGTTCATCAGTCACTCAGGGACCCAGGCTGAGGGGGCTGTCTCTTATCACCTGTGGCCAGGCTTAGCAGTCAGGACAAGGGATGTGTGTAGTAGTCCTTGAAAATTTCCACCAGAAGGAAGTGGTGTGTCGGGAGCATTGCAAATACAGCACAGCCTGACAAGCACTGAAGTGAGAAACCTAAATCCAGTAAAAACAGATTCTTGAGTTCTCTGTCACCCTTCCCCTCACATTGCTGGGTCAGCGGCTGTCAGCAAAGTGGCTTGAGGATAAAGAGAAGGCGGGGTTGTAAACTATAGAAGGATGTTGCTCATAAGGTGCTGAGCCCCACATCGCATCCTGGACCATTTCTTTTCTGTCTTTTAAACTTTTACTGTGCAGTATTTAAGACATACACTAAATATATGTGGAATAATGAACAGTTGTGTGCCCACCATCAGCTTAAGAAGCAAAATGTCACCTGTGCCATTAACCTCCCTTTGTACTCGTCCTCATCTAGACGTGGTCTTTCTGTCGCAGCCAGTTTTACTTTATTATTATTTTTTAGCCATGCAGCTTGAGGGATGTTAGTTCTCTGACCAGGGATTGAACCTGTGCCATGGCAGTGAAAGCACTGACTCCTCACCCCTGGACAACCAGGGAACTCCTGCACACCCAGTGTTAGACACTTTGTGGAGGGCAGCGCTGACTGGCCTGAAAACCCCAGTTTTCTTGTGCTCCCCATCTCTGTTGTTTCACTCTTGCCAGTGCCTCTGCCATGCATTTACTTATTCATCAAATACTTATCAAGTGCCCATTTTGTGCCAGGCACTGTTTAAAGTGCTAGGGATGCATCAGTAAGGGGTAGCAACTTAGGCCATGCCCCAGTAGAGGAGACAGACAGTAAGTATGTGGCCAAAGATAGAATCCATGTCGGGTCCCTACCTGACTCTTAAGTACAATGAAGGAAAGTAGAGCAGGATAGGTTGGGTATAGAGAAATAGCAGTAAAGCCAGTCTGGAAAACCTTCTCTGAGGAGACCTTTGAGCAAAGACCTGAGTGAATTAGCTGAGTGAGTAGTTCAGGGAAGAGCATTTTAGTGGAAGAAATAAATAGCATACGCGGAGAACCGGAGGCTAGAATCTCCTTGGGGCGCTTAAGGCAGCCAGGATGGTTGGAGTGGAATAAGGGAGGGAGAAGTGGAGAAAATGAGGTCAGAGAGGTAGCCAGAGGCCAGGTGACTCAGGATTCTATAAACCAGGGTAAAGACGTTGGATTTGAACTTAAGGATGCGGAACAGTTGGAGGCATTTGAGCAGCATAACGACAGGAACTCCTGTCTTTCTTAAAAGAATCACTGTGGCCTGCCATGTTGAGAAAAAAACTATAGGAAGCAAGGCCCGAAGCAGAGAGAAGACATGGGAGTTACAGCCGTAGTCCAGGGCAGAGAAGAAGGTTGCTTAAGCTAGGTGTTGCATTGGTAAATGTTTACACACTCTCTGAGGGGCAAAGGGGGGCCCGACTTGTAGCGTTGTCTGATTTCATGGTGTCCGTGCTCCTGTCATGGTGATTTCAAGTTACCGGTGCGCTCCCACTGTGTATGGAGCTGGGGCAGCGGTTCACAGCCGGTCTCCTGAGCCAGTGCGAGCCACCGTAGCACCCCGCTGCTTGAACTTGGGCCTTCTCAGCCTGGGGTGTGTTTGCAAAGGGGTGTCCAGGCTTGGCTCCATTTCCTAAGGTAGATGGAAGCTGTCCCAGGAAGGGGTATGGAGAGGCTTATGAGAGGGAGAGAGTCAGTTCCTGAGGTCCATTGCCCAGGAGCCTCGCAGGATAAGCCTAGACGTTGGAAGCCCTGCAAGAGCTCTGGGCTCTCAGATCCTTTGAAAGTGGAGCTCAGCCCCAAACCTCCCTGCAAACAGGAAGCTGGTTTGAGTTAGAACATAAAATAAAAACCAGCTGATGCCCGTGAATGTTTTTCCCCTGCTCCTCCCCCTCCACAGAGCCAAAGGAAACTGCCTTTTTTTCCCCCCTTGGATAGCTGCTCAGAAAGCCAGGAGAAGCCAAAACTCGTAAATCCTTTGAAAATCGTCCAAGTTTTGAGCCGGGGCGAACTCCTGTCTGTGGGGTTTCCTAGCCCGGATGTCTGCTCTCCTGCCGAGAGTCCTAGGAGGAAAGTGACAGAGGAACACAAAGGTGCCAGGGACCACAGCTGAACCCCAGGCCCAGTAGGGGAGATGGGCCTTAGCGGGGTCCCAGACTGCCACTTCCAGTCTACTTATAGGTCATGAAATCAGTTAAGTGGGCCAAGACCAGCATTACTTTTTAGTGAAATGGAATAGAATACAAATTGGAGTATATCACATGCAACGAGAGTTAACTATTGTTCTGTGAGACTTTCAGTTTTATGAACAAGCTCACACATGCATGTATGTTTACACTGGATCAAGGTGTAAACTGTCTCTTACCATGGGTTGTGGTCAAAATCATTTGACAAACACTGGTCTTTCAGGTCTGAGTAACGCACATCTCCTTGCTGCTTTAGATTGCTGCTGAAAACTCCAAGCTAGTTCCAGAATGAATTCTCTGTGGAACTGGATCATCTACCCACAAAACACCTACCCAAATTCCTGTCAGAGGGAAGGCAAGCTGAGAACCAACAGACTGGTCTAATTCTTTGGGACCAAAGCTGAAGCATAAGGGAGGGATTGATGCAAATATGAATTCAAAGGATTTGCCTGAAATCAGATTAGCTTGGAGAGAATAGGAGTTGAGCGGCTTTTTTAGCTCAGCCCTTGCTTTGGTGACCTTTGTCATCTATGTGGGTAATGCTGGCCTCAGGCTCCTCTTTCTCTGCAGTAGGCAGTTGGTGCAGCAGGAATGTCCCTGAGCACCCCTCCCTCAGCAATAGCCAGAGGCACAGTGCCAGGACAGGGGGCGGTGCCAGGAGCTGAGCATCCCCCAGGCTTCCCCAGGGTTGTTTAGTGTTCTCCGGTCTGTGTGCAGTGCTCAGACCTTTCAGAAAGGTTGACTGGGTGCCCAGGGGTGGGGGAGGATTGTTAAGCTGAGAAAAAGTGTGTAAAGGGGCATGTTAGAGCAAAATATCAAGAATGTCTAGAGCAAGTGAAAGTTAGTTTATCCCCCACTAGGTTCAGTGCCTCAGAAAGACCCAAGGGTAGCTGGCGAGTCTGGCTCTTGTGAGGTTGCTGTGGGTCGGTATGGTGCCCTGGAGCTAAACTGCCTCTGTCAGACATGTGTTGGAATTCCTGGTCTCCATCCTCAAGAAGTACAGAAGACTCTTGGGGACCTTCTGAGGGAATAGCTTTAATTACAGTATCCCAGTAAGCGTATTTTGATCGTTGGCCACCTCAGGGCATTTCTTTACAACATAATTCAAACTAAAGTGGTCCTTGGACATAAGAATTTAAACTGGCCCTCTAGGAACACTTGGAATTCTCCAGTTGGGAGAGTAAGAAAGAAGGAGAGATACTAAAGTGACTATGGGCTTTCCCTCTCCAGAAACTGACATGGACTAGGAGCCTGTAACCCCCTGCTATGGATGTGAATACTTCTGAAGTGTTTCTGGTTCACGAGGCCCTATTAAGGCCCCAAAGATTCTTAACAGAATACACTCTAGCCTGTTTATATGGCCATTCTGCATTCCGAAGCCCTGCCATCTGAACCAACGAAGACAGAGGACCTCCCTGAGGAGGGCCAGTGCGGGGGGTCCAGGTGTTGCTGAGGAGACTGGCCCTGGAGTGACAGGCAAGGCATTCTGTAGCAGGGGTGAGGTGTAGTGATGGGTTACAGGGCAGTCTGAATCTTCCATGGGATCGTCTAGGAGAAAGCTCAGTGAACTAATCTGAGGTTAGTCCAGCAGGTGTCCCAGGGCCTGCAGACAGTGTGGGGTAGCAACAGTGACGATGAGAGTGATGGTGAATGTCTCCTGTGGCCATGTTCTCTCAGAAAATCTCTGAGTACTTTACGTATGTTTCCCTTTCATCTCTGTGAGAGTTGTGGCTTAATAATAATAATTAGAGTGCTCTGAGCATCTGTGCTTTGCAAAACACAGCATTAAGCCATGTTTCTGCTTCCTAGGCTTATAGTCTGGATGAACTGGCTGCCATCTGATGGAGGGGAAGAGTGTGATGGAATGCATAGATCAGGGGTATTATGAGTCACCTAATTGATACCTAACATTCTCCCGGCTCTGGGAGATGAGAGTGGCCTTTCTTGCATGCCTGCCAAGGCACGAAGATCAGTGACATCCCCTGAGTCTCACAGACCCAAGAGGCCAGTCTGGGGACCCAGGGCTTTATCTTGTAAGTGGAATTTTCCTGGATTGGGGGAGTACTTGTTCCTCTGTGGCCATGAGCTGAGTTTTAACCACTTCATTTTCTTTTCTTTGGATCCAGCAGTTTGATCACTGTTAAAAGCTGGCGATGTACACTGGCTTTTTTTGGCATGTGATCAGGGGGCCTATGCCAAATCAGAACCTGGACAAGCCCCATTCTCCAGAAGACAGGGTCACCAGGAAAGCAGTCAGCGTGGGAGAACACCTACTTCCCAATGCCCTGTGTCCATAACATAACACTTCTCTGTCTTGTTCTCACAGGTGACCTTGGAGAAGGTGCTTGGAATTACAGTGTCTGGAGGCAGAGGACTTGCCTGTGACCCCCGATCAGGTTTAGTTGCCTATCCAGCTGGGTGAGTGTCTTGGCAGTGGTCTTACTGCATGGGAGCTTGTAGCTATGCTAAATCAGTTGGAGCAGGCAGGGTTTCCTGGTGTCTTCTGGGCGATACATCCAGGTTAATGTTTTGGTGCCATTTTTATAAATGAGATAGGGGGCCGCATAAAGGCTCCGTGTTGATTGTTGTCTTTGTTGCCATCCTGTCCTGCTCTTTGGCCACCTACACCCGCCCACACATACAGATTTATACTTTGTATGACACACAGCTCCCAACTGTTTCCAGTAGCTTTAATAAGTACCTTTTAGTCATTTTTGTTTTTATTATTTTTAAAATTTTTGTTTTATATTGGAATAGAGTTGATTTACAATGTTGTGTTAGCTTCAAGTGTACAGCAAAGTGATTTAGTTATACATACACATAATATCCTTTTTCAGATCCTTTTCCCATATTAGTTATCACATACTACTGAGTTCCCTGTGCTGTACAGTATTTCTGATTATTTACTTTGTATATAGTAGTGTGTATATGTTAATCCCAACCTTCTAATTTATCCCTCCCCCATCCCCACCTTTCCTCTTTGGTAACTGTAAGTTTGTTTTTGAAGCCTGTGAGTCTCTTTCTGTTTTGTGAATAAGTTCATTTGTATCATCTTTTTAGATTCCACATATAAGTGATATCATATGATATTTGTCTATCATATGATATTTGTCATTCTCTGATTTACTTCACTTAGTGTGATAATAGGTCCATCTATGTTGCTGCAAACATATATGGACTTTACGGATTTTATTTTTTCGTGGCTGAGTAATATTCCAGTGTGTGTGTGTGTGTGTGTGTGTGTGTGTGTGCGTGTGCGCGCACACGCATAGGGTCCAAAGAGTCAGACATGACTGAAGTGACCTAGCGCACACACACAGATAGGTAGATAGATAGATATAGATATATATAGACATAGATATAGACATACCACATTTTCTCCATTAATCTGTTGATGGGCATTCAGATTGTTCCCACTTTTTGGCTGTTGTGAATAAAGCTTCTCTGATCACTTGACTGCTCTGGTCACGTTGACAGATGTCAGTGCCCTGGCAGAAAGGTCAGGTTCCAGAGTCAGTGTTCTTTTCTGTGCTGCCTCTTCACTCCTCTGCTCCTGTTCATGAGAAAACCCCAACCATAGGTGTTTGCAGCTTCTGTAGAGTGTTTCTTGTGGAGATTCGGGGCCTCTCCTGCCTCTGGTTTACTGTCACCCTCTGTTCCTTGCTGCTGGAACATGAAAATAGGATGGCCACTTCTGTCCTCTTTCCATCAACTTGGGAATGCCAAGACTCCCAGTATGATTTCCACAGCAACACCTGCAGTTTTTGTATCAGCTATATGATTTCTTTATTTTTTTAAATTTTATCATCCCTACCTTTATCAAGAACTTTTTCTGTGTCAGGAACTTTGTTAAGCACTTCACAGGAATTATTTTATTTAATACTCTGAGCAACGCTGTGAGGCATCGCCTCTTTTAGAGGAGGGAAGCTAAGATTCAACTAGAGGAGGGAAGCTAAGATTCAATTAGAGGAGGGAGGCTAAGATTCAAAGAGAGAAAACAGTTTGCTCCAGGTCACACGGCTAGTATGTGTCTGTATTGGGATTCCAACCCAAGTCGTCTGACTGCAGAGCTCTTTTAAAATGGCTCAAGGCAGCGGGGGAGACCAGACTTATTTTTAAAAGCTGCTTTTCCCCTAAGCTGTTTACCCACTCTTCGAATGAGAAGAGTCCAATTTATGGGCAGCTCAGTGTATTCCAGTGAGCCTTCTGCCCCTGGGTTCTGGGGTCTGTCTCTTCTGCGTGGTCTGTCTCTCTTTGGCATTTGACGTCTGTGCTGGGGGACTGGGAGCTGAGCTGACTTTACCCTGCAGGGGCTGAGCTGGCCTCCTCCCATTTCCAGAAGCAAGTTGATGAATGATCTCTGTTGCTGGATACCCTGTGCAGTCTGCCTCTGGGGAATTCCACTCATGCCTGCCCCGGCCTGGGAAAGCCAGGTTCCTTCTTGTTGGAGGTGGTCCGGGGGCTGGATGTGGGACAGACTGGGGAGGCTGGGGCTGCTGCTCCGGGCGTGCTGAGCCCTGTGTCCCTGCCCTGGGGAGCATGGAGCTCTGCTCCCGCTCTTCCCCACCTACTCTGACCCCAGGTGCCTTTAAGGGTGTGTGCTCCTGTTTATGGGCAGGCCCCAGCCTGGTGCGTGTGCCCGGGAGTCATCCTTCCAGGTGGTGTATGGAAGCTTCCTTGCTGTCACCTCTAGTGGGTTTCCTGCGTGTGTTTGGCTTGGGCCAGCCCTGGGCACTGCCCTGATCCACTTCCTGACCATTTGACTTCCTAGAACTTTGAGTTCTCCCTTTGCAAATGGCTTTTTTTCTGGGTGTTTGGTTTTGCTCTGTGCTAGAGCTCCCCTTGTGCCTCAGTGGTATCTGGGGGAGCTGCCAAAATCTGTGTGAGCCCAGCAGGCTCTTCCCCTCCACCTCCATCTTCCTTCTCTTCTTCCCTGGTGATCCTCACCCCCACCCCCATCCCCCACTCTCTAGTTCCTACTGCGCTTGTTGCTCTAGGAGCAGTTCAGGTATCCTAGAAACAAGAGGAGAAACAAAGCTCCAAAAATTCTCCCAGAGGCCTAGAGGCAAATATCAAACCAAAACAAAGTTTTTCTGAAAGGAAATGAAACAGCTCAGGGAGGGTGGGGTGGAGTGAGACGTGTGTGAGGCAGAGGTAGGTTGAAATCTCTGGGAAGAGACCCTTCAGTTTTAGTGGCTCTTGCGTCTCTTCTCCAGAGCTCTCCCTTTGCTGTTTTCCCCACAGGAAACCCACCCCTCACCTGTCACATTTTAAGCCCCTTGCTCTAGGAGGCCGAGCTGGTCCACGGATAGCTTTGAGGCCCTCAATTTAGTTGAAAACCCATAATTGACTTGGACTCCTTCCCTAGCTGCCCTGCTAGAGGGTTTCAGGACCTTTAGAGCCAAACACCAGCCCCTGTTGCTGCTGTGGAGTCAGTCAGTTTGGAGAATGGATTTCTCTTGACCCCTAATGCCGGAGTGCAGGACCTGGCTTGAGTGCAGAGCCTCTGTGCAGACCTGCTGCTGGAGTGCGAGGTGTCCTGGAAAAGCGAGGGGCCCTGTCTGGCAGCCAGGAAAGGACCTCTTGGTGGTTTAAGTCGGGCGGAGGAGGGGAAAGCCCGCTCTCCTGAGGAGGCCCTCCATTTACTCAGCGCCTGTTGGAATCTACGCTGAGAGACCCAGCTCCAGGGCTTTGGACTGCATGTGAAGCCGCAGAATCTCCTCCTGGCCCATGTTCTAGTGGCAGCTGAGCTGAAGGAGCACGCTGCTACCTTCTTCCTCTCTGTGGTAAACACTGGGTGTGGGGTGGTTGCCAGGGAGTGTGTGGAGTGGTGGACAGACTGGGTGGAGCTAAGGAAAGAGGGCGCCTGGACTCGGGGCCCTGATGGCTGTGAGTCATGTGCGAGGCCACCCGTAGGCACCAGTCCCCTCCATGCCTTTTCTCCTGGCTTCCCAGCAGATCTGACTCCCGAAACTGGGCCCTGTAGTTCTTCCCAGAAGACCTTGTTCATCCATACCGTCACTCGTGTGTGGCAGATACTTGCTGAAAACCTAATCTGTATACTCTTCCAGCTTCAGGGTATAGAGCAGTGAATCAGACAGCAGTGCCACTGCTCCTGCGGGGTTTAAGGTGGGGTGAGCAGATAGTAAGCATGCAAACAAACAAACGAGCACGATAATATCAGAGAGTGGTCAGTGTTCTGAAGGAGTGACAGAAAGGACAGTAAGTGACTACCCTGGAGCTGGGTGGGAGTGGGGCTACTTGAAGATCGGCTGGTCAGGGCTCAGTGGGAGCCAGCCTTTGAGCTGTTGTCTGGGTGACAAAGAGGAATCCCTGTGTGAAGATCTGCACTTTCAGGTGGAGACCTCAACTACAAAGGTCCCAAGAAAGGAGGCATCGATTCACTTGTTTGAGTAGCTAAACAGCAGCCATGGTGGCTACACCCTGGTGAGTGAGAGGAAGGGGCTCAGACCCTGCCTTTTGGATTTGACTCATGAGTCCTGTGAGATCTGCTTCTTGTCCTGGAAGGGAATATGTTCAGAGTCCCCTGGGCAGAGAGACATGTACCATGTGATTTACTGGGTTATTATCACCAATTTTCTTTTCCCATTCCTTTGAGTGGATGGCGGGTGGGTCTCATAGAGCATCTCGGAAGCAGCGACCAATGGATCTCATGGTCTGGCCTAGGAGGGTTACTTATTTGGAAGGTATTGGATGCCAGGTATCTAAAGAGGACTACAATCAAGGATGCCCTAGGCAACATCCTAGACTCATCATCTCTTAGAATAATTAAAGCCATAAGATTTCCCCTTTGGGAGTGAATCTGGAGGGACAATTTGTAATTCCACACCTGGAGGAGGGCCCTGGATGGGAGACTGTAGTTGGGGTTCCTGTTGCCACTGCTGACCCCTGGATAGCCATTTCCTTGTTATTGATGCCCTAGGGAACCTGTCAAGAAGATGGCTAGGAGCGCCCTGCTGGTTATTTTGCATGTTCTTTTCTTCAGTTCTCACAACAATTGTGAGACATAGATATTATTACTCTTGTCTTATAGATGAGGAAACTGAGGTTCAGAGAAAGTGAAGAAATATGCCCAAGATCACACAGTATGTTAGCAGACAGGTCTGCCTGACCCCAGTTTTCCTATTCTTTCCATTATCACACTGCCCTCCAGCATCAGTGAGTCCTAGAAACCTAAAGTTGGGGAGAACTGTGGACCTGCCCCAGGGTCTGCTACTCAGGAGGTTTTTTGGGAGTTAGGGTTTTGAGATCTGGTAGCTAATGGCTTAAAGATTTATTCACAAATATTTATGGAGTGTCAGTTTTCTAGGCCTTTGGGATTTAACAGTAAACAAAGTAAGCAAGTATCACTGTCACAGAACTGGCAGTCTCGTGGTAAAGATAGATCCTGTTGCCTCCCCAAAAGAATATTACATGGAATATTACAAGTTGATGTGTGCTTTGGAAAAAGTATAAGCAATAGGCAGTGAGAGGGAATCGGAAATGTCGGGTTGTGGGGTTATGGTGTTCAAAAGAGACACAGGGTGATGTGTGAGCAAGGCTTGAGGACCTTTGGTGTGCCTCTGTGAGTCACCTTCTGATTTTACCTGGTCTGAAAGAGGAAAGTTTAGGTGCAGGGTCACAGCTCAGACCTTCTCTATTCTCCCTGTGTGTGCCTCTTCTGCATTCCTTGCTCATCCCAGGGTTCATTTGTTTCTGCCTTCTGAAGGATGGAGAGTTGTAGCAGGCAGATCCTGTGGGAACGCTGGGCTCTTGGTGACGGCAGCAGGCCTGGGCTTGTCTGGGGAGGGGGGCAGTCAAGGGCTTGACCCTTCGGGTTCAGAGAAGTCCCTGGGCAGCAGGCCCAGCACCTGGTGACTCCTGGCCTGAGGCCCAGAGGGACTGAGGCCTCGCCGCCTCCCTGCGAGAGGGAGCACTCTCCCTGCACCTGCACCCTGGGGTTCTGAGTTACGGGACCCAGCCGGTTGGGCCGGCCCAGCCCTGTCAGATGGAGGACGGCAGCCAGCCTTGCTGCTCGGGCACGTGCCGATGACTGCCTGTTGTGCTGGCCAGGCTCAAGGGATGTGGAGGCCAAAGGCCAAAGGCTGGTGCAAACGGCACCCTGCCCATCTCAGTCCTAGCAGACTGAGAAACTTGTTCAAAGCTCAGAGAAGACTGAGGAGGCTCTCACATCGGTGTTTTTGAGGTGTCTTCTGTTGGGAGGACCTCAGCAAGGTGGGCACGGGGAAACCTTGGAGGTCTTTGCCAAGTCGTGCCTTCCCTTCACAATCTGCATTATTGTCCTCACAAGTGGAGCTGTGACCGTGGATTGGTCTCTTTCCAGCTCTTTCTCTTTGTTGGAAGGTCCCCGAATTTGAATAATTAGAAGTAAAAATTTCAGCTTAAGGGCCAGTCTCTGTGTGTTTCCCTCCTTGGCTTAACTCTCCCATGCCACTCAGAGACTTTTCCAGGCTGTGCTGGGTGGTTGGGAGGTGTTAGAGAAGGGAAAGTTTGCCTCATAGCTTGTCATCCTCTGTCCACATTGTCTGTTTATGCACACACGCTGCTCTTCCTCCCACCACTGTGGAGTCAGTCAAACCCAGGGAAGGAGGAAACAAAAGACGCTACGGTCCAGCAAGGCTCAAGACTTATGTGCAGTGACTGGAGAGTGTGTTAAGCTGTCTAATGCACTGAAAGGTCACCATGCTGCTTTGGGTTTGAAGGCGCCTGCATCACCTGCTTTTTCTGAATGTGGAATGTGTCAGAATCTGTATTGATCCAATTCAAGTCAGATCTGCTCTCGGCCGAAGCCCTCTGCCGTGATTTATCTGGAGCTGATCTGAAAGCTAGGTAACCCAGAACCATTCAGACCGGAAGCTGTCACCAGAGAGGACAAGCCTGTGGAGCCCTCCTTAGCCTTAGAAAATGTCAGCTTTCCTGAAAACTTGCTGGGCTTTGCTAATGGTGTCAGGCTTGAGGGGTTATAATTTTTCATACACTGAATAAAATATTAAAATCTAAATATTTAGACCTATGAACTTTGACCTATAACTGCTATAATTTTCATGTGCCCCGTTACGATTTCCCGGAATTCTGTAGCCAGAATCCCTTTTCCCTCCCAGCGCCCCAGTCTTCTCTCCCTCTTCTCAGAGGCTTCTGCCCTAGCGCCCTGTGCATGAGGTCGGTGTGCTTTCTCGGCTTGTCTCTCCTCTTCAATTTCAGTTTTCTCTTCTCTCACTTACTCCATTCTGCTTTCCTTAGAGCACAGCTCCTGAAATCCTGACTGTTTTGCTTTCGCTGAGATGCCTTGAAAAGGCCTCCGGACTTGTTTCTCCACCGTGAAGTGGGGATAATTGTACCAACCACAAAACTTGTTGTGAGGATAAGCTAAGACCAGATCTCTCAGGTGCTTAGCAGAGTGTCCACTACACAGAACCTGCTGGATAAATGGTAACTCTTCTTGTTGGGCCCGCGGTATGAAGAGCAGACCAGTTACTGAAGGAGGTGGAACGCCATTGTGTTGAGAGTTCATTGAAACCCTCGTGTGGTGCTTCCTAACTTAGACGGGTGGTTTCACCTCCCTTCTGTTTCTGTGCTGCTGTCCTAGTGCCTGGGGATAGTCTCCCTCAGCATTCCCCCCATCCCTTCCTTGCTACCTCCCAAGGTTATCGTCTCCTAAATGGATGAAGATGTAGATACTTTCTTTCCCCAAGCTTAACCCAGTTCTCTTTCCTTGGCTGCCTTCCCAGAAATAAATAAAGCTTCCTTTAAAGTGTTTACCATTACTCAGATCCTAACAGGACTTACCCCTGTTTTTCTGATGGAGATACCTGACACATAGCCCCTGACCACCTCATTCCCCACTGCCTGGAGTCTCTTTTGGCTTCTTGTCTGTGCTCCAGGAGGAGGAATAGTAAGATCTGCCATTTGTTTGGTCCCACTACGTGTCCAAAAAATTATTTGATCCTATACAGAAGTCCCGATAACTTGATCTTAGAGGCTCCTTTTAAACAGATTATGAAATAGCTTGTGACTTACCCAGGGGCACAAAGCTATTCATAACAGAACAAGGACTCCAACCCTGGTGTCTGACTCCAGAGCTTACCATCTCCCTACTGCCCCTCACTGCTCTGAGGATCCAGAGATCTTCGGTGTCTCCTCCCATAGGAGACAGGTGGGCATGCTAGGGAGGAGAGTCGGGCCTACGGATACCCCAGTTGACCAAGCTAGGGGACCAGGGGAGCATTCATCCATTCAGTAAATGGTTTTGAACAACTAAACCTAACAGACTCTGCTAGGCACAGGAGACACAGCAGTGAGCAAAACCAGGCACAGTTCCCACCCTCGTGAAAGACACAGTCTGGTGGTGGAGGCAGTCTGTAATCAGTGTCCTACTGTGTAGCACAGGTAGCTGGACTCAATGTCCTGTGATAAACTGTAATGGGAAAGAATATGAAAAAGAATGTGTGTATATATAAAACTGAATCACTGCTGTTCAGAAATTAACACAACATTGTAAATCAACTATACTTCAATAAAATACATTTTAAAATGTAAAAAAATAAAAATAAAAAAAATAATAAAATAAAATGTAAAAAAAATGTTAAATTGCAGTTGTGATAAATGTCACAAAAGCCTGGTACTGCTGTGTTGTGAGAGCATATACCGAGGCCATCTGACCTGAGATGTGAAAGAGGTTAAGTGTTGACCAGTTGGGAAAGGCGGCGGGGGGAGTGCTCTAGACAGGAAGGGGCTCTAGCAAAGGCATGGGGTGGGAGGAGCACAGCGCGCGGATGGGTGAGGGTGGAGTGGGGCAGGGGCTACACCACCCAGGGCCGTCACACAGCCCTTATTTAAGGGCTTGCATCTTAGAAGCTCCCCAGGGATGTTCAGCAGGGGTGACACAGATCAAACAGACACAGTGTTTGATGTAGGGAGCACAGGACACCACGAGACCTACTCTCTAGCAGAAACTAGGTTTCTGAGCCTAGTTTCCTCACTTCAAAGCTTGGGAGAGTTGGACCAGATGATCTTTAAAGTTACCCAGCACATTGCATTTAATTCTTTCCATCCTTCCTTCTGGCTGTGAGGTTCTATGAATCTTACCTGTTTGGGAGGAATTAGACCCCCTGCATCCTGGATTGCCCCTAACAGAAGCTGGACGTGTGTGTGTGTGTGTATGTGTGTGTGTATGTTGGGATGGGGGAAGGAGAGTGATGGGGGCACAGAGTTTCTGAAGCCATGTGATTTTGGTCAAGTTTTAAAAAACCCTCCTGACATGATATTCTAGAAGGGAAGTGGAAGACTGGAAGTTGGTATAAAGAGAGAAGGAGAAAGTAATGAGGAAAAAGAAGCAAAGATTAGAAGATGGACGGAGAAGAAAGAGCATTGAGAAGGGATTTGGGGATAGGTTAGAGGAAAAGATGTTGTGACTCAGGAATTCCAAGGCTGTCAGTCAGCCTGGCAGTTCTGGGCATAGCAGGTGTCCCTCAGAGATCCCAGTGTCCCCAGAAATTACCTGTGGAATTTGTACGTTAAAGTCATTTATTGAGCCTGAGGTGCAGAGCCGTCATTAGCAACTTGTACTCACTTTGGTTTTGAGTTCCTAGCAAGTGGTGGGTTTTAGGTATGGGGGCTGCAGTGCTTTCCCACTAATCAAGGCTGTATCTGAACCATCTCTCCCCTCCCCTCACCTGGGGCAGCAGGCTCCACACCTGCTCCATCAGCTAGTCACAGTTCTGATGCAGCCATGAGCAGAAGGGCAGTGAGGCCCAGCCTGCCGACAGCCGGGAGCCTAAGGGAGTGCATTGCTGGCTATGGCTTCCTGCTTCTTGCTCCCAACTCCTGCTACCTGGAAAGTCAGTCAGAGCCCAGTCCCATCCAACCTTGCCCTCTGGCTGGAGAGGGTGCTCCCAGCCTTCTTCCATTGTCTTCTGGCAGTCTGGAGGGTCCTTCTCAGGCTCCTTAGGGCCAGGACTCCTCAGGGCTGGGCTTCCCAGGCCCTCCCAGGCTGTCTCTGCCCCTCCCTCTAGTCTTATCAAACCTCCTGGCAGTTCTGGTTCCTGTCTCCTACCTGCTCCATCACCTGATGCACCGAGGGGGTGTGTGTGCCGGGGCAGGGGTGGGCTTGGCTCTTGCCAAGTATACACGTGGACACACACATGAGAGGCCTCACTCCTGGGAGCACAAGTACTTGACACACATGTGACTCCAAGCCACACTGGCTGTGTGTGCACCTGCAGCCTGCTTTGCCCAGATCGCGTGAGTTCTCCCCTTCCGCCCCCTTCCTGGGCTTGCGAGGCTCTGGGAGGGCCTGGGTCCCTGCTGCCCTGTGGCAGAGATGGCACTGGTGCTGGGGCACATGGCGAGCCATCTTGCAGGGAGCCCTTCCACCTCATGAGGCTGGGAAGTGGGCCCTTGTGGGTGGGAAAGGAAGCGGGAAGAACAAGTTTCCAGGAGAAAGCAGTCAGTTGCCCTCTGTGGCTAGTGATGCCCCTGTGAGCCGGTCGCTGCAGCTCCCTGGTGCTCCTGGGGGGCGCCGCGGTTTGGTACTGAAGCTGGGCTGCCTTCCTCATCTCCCCAGGTGTGTGGTCGTGCTGTTCAATCCCCGGAAACACAAACAGCACCACATCCTCAACAGTTCCAGGTAAGTGGGTCTGGGCCCTCGGGGAGCATCTCCTGGGAGCTGTGAGAAGGCGCTGTCTGGGGTCTCTGTGGCTCTGGGGATGGGGATGTGGCTGGGCCCCCGGGCCGGCCAGGGAAATGCCACCTGTACCGCTGGTTGTCTGCTGGTCTTGCCTCTTGAGGGGGCTGTGAGGGAGCCAGGCTTAGACCGGGCTGCCAGTGCCCCTTTGAGCCCACCTCATTTCTTGCAGGAAAACCATCACTGCCCTTGCCTTCTCTCCTGATGGCAAGTACTTGGTCACTGGAGAGGTGAGTGAGGAAGGGGGCTGCAGAGCTCTGAAGAGGGCAGGTGGCCTGGCCACAGCAGAGGACTTCAGCCCTGGGCCTGGTTAGGGCTGCTGCCACTCTGGCTTCCTGAAAGTGAAAGTGAAGTCGCTCAGTTGTGTCCGACTCTTTGCGACCCCATGGACACCAGGTTCCTCCGTCCATGGGATTTTCTAGGCAAGAGTACTGGAGTGGGTTGCCATTTCCTTCTCCAGGGAATCTTCCCGACCCAGGGATTGAACCCAGGTCTCCTGCATTGTAGACAGATGCTTTACTATCTGAGCCACCAGGGAAGTCCTGAACCGGTGTCAGATCCCAGTTTTGGTTGCACCATGAAACAGTGATTTTGAAGCCTTAGTGGGCATCAGAGTCAGCTGAGCGCTTGTTAAAGCACACATTGCTGGACCTGCTCCCAGAGTTTCTGGTTCTGTGGGCCTGGGAAGGGACCCCAAAATTTGCATTTTCTAACTAGTTCTCAGATCTCACTGATTCTGCTGGTTTAGGAAGCACACTGTGAAAACCTCTACCTTAAGATATTCCTTATGCCAGGGGGCCCCCTGCTGGGCACATGTGGGACACCTGTCCCTCTCAGTCTCTTACAGGGAGGCAGTAGGGGCAGAAATAGGCATGGGTGGTAGTGGTCCTCAACCCTGACTGCCCATCGGCATCACTCTAGGAACTTTGAACAAATACAGAGGTGCAGACCCTCACCCGGAGATACTGAACTGAGCCTGGAAGCATTTTCTCTCTGATAATGGTTGTTATCCTGAGATATATATCATGTTTCCTCTATACCTTCGCCTGTGTAGCACTCTGCCCTTGGCCAGGGGATCCTTAGAGAGACTGTGCCCAGTCACTGGAGAGGTAGGGCCCCCACCCTGAAAGGCTGGGGAGCCTGTGCCTCTGGCCCTCATCGCCCGTTCCTGCCTCCCCGCAGAGTGGGCACATGCCTGCCGTGCGCGTTTGGGATGTGGCAGAGCACAGCCAGGTGGCTGAGCTGCAGGAGCACAAGTATGGTGTGGCTTGTGTGGCCTTCTCCCCGAGCGCCAAGTACATCGTCTCTGTGGGCTACCAGCATGACATGATCGTCAACGTCTGGGCCTGGAAGGTGAGTGGCCCCGGCTGGGCTGGCCTAGCACCCCCAGGGGGGTCCAAGGGCCAGTTGAGGAGTCAGGAAGCTATTGACTTGAGTCCCTTCATTCCACTCTGCTGCTCAGTTACATTCTAGAAAATGACCTGAAGCAGAAAAGGGGAACTGTGTAGCCAAGTGTGTTGGTAGAAAGAGGCTAGCTTTATGCCTCCAAGGACCTCCGGAGGAAATGAATGTCTTCAGCTCCTCTGGAAAAGGATTCTCCTTCCTCCCTTCTTTTTCTGACCAGTAAATCCTGAAAAGTGAAAGAAAGTGTTGCTCGGTTGTGTCCGAGTTTTTGCAACCACATGGACTGTAGCCTGCCAGGCTCCTCTGTTCATGGAATTGTCCAGGCAAGAATACTGGAGTGGGTTGCCATTCCATTCTCCAGGGGAACTTCCTGACCCAGGGATCGAATCTGGGTCTCCTGCATGGCAGGCAGATTCTTAACCACCTGAGCCACCAAGAAGTCCAAATCCTAGAAAGAAACATTTTAAAGTACAAATCCTATCTTATCCTCCTCTATCTTCTGAGCCTCTTTCTTCTTCACTCCAAGAGGCACAACTTTGATTCTTCCTTTGACTTTCTCTCCAGAAAAACATCGTGGTGGCCTCCAATAAGGTGTCCAGTCGGGTCACCGCGGTGTCCTTCTCTGAAGATTGCAGCTACTTTGTCACTGCTGGTAACCGGCATATCAAATTCTGGTACCTTGATGACAGCAAGACCTCAAAGGTGAGGTGCTGAGGCTGGAAATAGCCTCCAGGGCCAGGGTCTGCTCACCCACCCCAGGAGACTCCTTGGGTGCTCCCGTGGGCCCCTTCTCTGCTTGCTCACCAGCCACCCAAAAGTTCTGGATGAATCAGGTGCTGCTTGCGCCTAGGGATAGTCTCAAAGGGCAGGCGGTGGGTGGACTTGCTGTGTCTCTTGGAACCCTCTCCCCAGGCCGAGTCTCTGGGGTGGCTGAAGGGCGGATGGGTGGGCAACAGCGGTGTGTCTCCGCAGGTTAACGCCACTGTGCCCCTGCTGGGCCGCTCAGGGCTGCTGGGCGAGCTGCGGAACAACCTGTTCACTGACGTGGCCTGTGGCAGAGGGAAGAAGGCAGACAGCACCTTCTGCATCACGTCCTCAGGGCTGCTGTGCGAGTTCAGTGACCGGAGGCTTCTGGACAAGTGGGTGGAACTGAGAGTAAGTACCTCTGTCCAGCTGGGTGGGGGCTGCCCGGGTCTTCGCCCAGGGCAGAGCTGCTGCCCATGGCTCTGCCCCAGGGGCAGGGCCTGCGCGCGGGAGGGGTCCCCAGGAGGAGGAAGCTTGAGGCCAGCACTTGGCCGGGTTCCAGCCCATGCAGATGGGTGTAACTGCCTCCTCTCTGCTCTCTCTTTCTGTCTTTCTTTCCCTTGCTTTCCTCTTCTGCTCAGAACACAGACAGCTTCACAGTAAGTGGTGCTAGACTCTTCCCCTCTTTTTCATGCTGTTCCTTTCTCTTTGCTGGGCTTTTCCTGTTTTGTCCTCATGGCCAAAACCACTGGTGCCTTCCAAGGCTCCCAGACTCCCATCCCCAGTCCGCATGTGGCTGTGGGCCCTCTGGCCACCTGCTGCTGGAGGGCGGGTGTCTCTAGGTAACAGCTGAGGGGCTCAGGCCTATGCAGCTGGGCCGCTTTCCCCTCGCCCCTGCCTTGGTGGGTGTCTCCTCTAGGCAGGTGACTGTTGAGGAGGGGTTGAGGGGGTGGCCCATGCTGAGCCGAGCCCCTCTGCCTGCAGACCACTGTGGCCCACTGCATCTCCGTGAGCCAGGACTACATCTTCTGTGGCTGCGCTGATGGCACCGTGCGCCTCTTCAACCCCTCCAACCTGCACTTCCTCAGCACCCTGCCCCGGCCCCACGCCCTGGGGACAGACATCGCCAGTGTCACGGAGGCCAGGTGAGCTGTGCGGGACCCCTGCCTCCATTTCAGAACTTGGTTCTGCACCCAGCCTTCTTTGCCTCTGCTTCAAGGTGAAGGTGTCAGTACCCCAAAGATTACAGGAACGTCTCTGCAGAAACACAGATTTGACTGTATGAGTACATGGAACATTGTGGGGGACCATGGAGTATCTCTATGTGCAGGCGTCAGGAGGCGCTTAGTGTCAGATTTGGGTTTGCATTCAATGATTTTAGGACTGGTTCCAGGGACTGAAGTTTTGCTTCGGCTGGATGCTGTGAGGATATGGCGGGGCGGGGGGGACGGGGGCAATTCCACAATTGGACATTTAATAATTTTTGTCTGAAAGGTAGAAGGAAAGGTGTGATGCTAAAGCTGTAACTGATCAGTAAAGGAATAGCAGTCAGTCCCGAAAGATGGGAAAGGGTGATGATCAGTCTTCTCTGTGGCTGGTGCAGTGATCTTGTTTTTATCTGTCTCAGAACCACTGCAGAGTGGTCTTGTTTTTGTTTTGCTCCATTGTGGCCGCAGGCACCTTGTCTGCCATTGGTGTTTTGAGACCTGGCCCGTGCTTGTCAGGAGAGCATGTGGTCCGGCAGCTTGTGCTGGGGCGGCTCCCAGCCGAGAGCTGTCAGAGCAGTGCTTTCCTCTCAAGCAGCTGGTTCCAAACCTGTGGGTCTGGAGAGGGCTCCCATGCTCTGCTCCTTGCTTTGTGGCTTGGCTTCTGTTTTCATTCCCTCATTTCCACAGCTCCTCACTCACCGCTTTGCACTGTCTTCTTCCCCATAGTCGCCTCTTCTCTGGAGCAGCCAATGCCAGATATCCAGACACCATCGCCTTGACTTTCGATCCTACTAATCAGTGGCTGTCTTGTGTGTACAACGACCACAGCATTTATGTTTGGGATGTGAGGGACCCCAAGAAAGTGGGCAAGGTGTATTCGGCTCTGTATCATTCTTCCTGCGTCTGGAGTGTGGAGGTAGGTGACCTGGCTTGGACACATTGGAGGATGGAGAGTGAGGATCCCCAAGCAGAACACTGTGTTCCTGCTCCCTCCTCCTTTCTTCAGCAGCAGCTCTGTGTATCCACATAGCCTCAGATGGGTCCTGGGGATCGATCTTGAATTTTAGTGCTTAAACATCTCAGGCTTCTTCCAATGGGCCCCTGTCCATCCTCAGCTCTGCCTTGTCCTGGGCTGGATTATCTTGAACAAGTTACTGAACTTACCTGAGTCTCGTTTCCTCAGTGGTACAATGATGTACCTAGTTCATCTAATTGTTTTAAGAATTAAGTGAAAAACTGTGAGTGGAGTGTTTCATAGTAAGCATAGAAGAGTACCTACTGTTTGGTGAATGTGCTTTCTTTCCCTCAGTGATTTGAAGAATATCTAATAGTTGCAGTTTGCTTACCACGTGACTCTGGGCTCAGCCTTGGCCAACAACAGCTCCTTAGTCTCATTCCCTTCTGTCTCCGTGGGCTGGCAAGCGACTGCTGCCTACCTGGAGCTCCAACTTTGTACCCTCTGCCCCTTCAGGTCTACCCCGAAGTCAAGGACAGTAACCAGGCCTGCCTGCCCCCCAGTTCCTTTATCACCTGTTCCTCCGACAACACCATCCGCCTGTGGAACACAGAGAGCTCCGGGGTGCATGGCTCCACGCTGCACCGGAACATCCTCAGCAATGTGAGCCTGGGCCCCTCCGTGCCGAGCGCCTGTGTTCCCTTGCCTTCACGCTCCTTCTCGGGAACTGGGTCCCCAGACTTGACCTCTGAGTTCTTATGTCGCCTTCCTCTGCAAGTCAGGGCTTTGTCTTGTCCAGCATTCCTCTCCTCTTGCCCCTGTACTGGTCAGACCTGTCTTACCCACTTCTCCTGGCCTGCTCCATCAGGACCTCATTAAGATCATCTATGTGGATGGGAACACTCAGGCCCTGCTGGACACTGAGCTGCCCGGGGGAGACAAAGCTGATGGGTCCCTGATGGATCCCCGCGTGGGCATTCGTTCTGTGTGTATCAGCCCCAACGGACAGCATCTTGCTTCAGGGGACCGCGTGGGCACTCTCAGGTAAAGCCAGCTCTGGCATGGGTACCACCTGCCTCTGGTGGTGTGGATTGGGGGGAGTTAGGTCCCCAAGGATAGAGCTTTTGAAAAGCTTGGCTCAAAAAGATTGGAGAAAAGATATTCATATACAAGGGAAAGATAATTATAGTCAAGAAACCCAGCAGAAACCATTCTAATCAAGTAATCAGGCTTACATTCTCATATCAACATCATAAACCCCATAATACAATGCTCTACATTGGACATAGCAGTTTTTCTGTGGTATTCTTGCCAAAATTTTAGAAGCTCGGTCCCATCATGAGAAAACATCAGACTAGCTCAAATTGAGGTACATATGACCAAGCACCTGCACTAATCAGTACTCTTCCCAAGTGTCCAGATTATGAAAGGGAAGCAAAGACTGAAGAACTGTTACAGACAGGAAACTCAGGAGAAATAATAACTCAATGCAGTTGGACTCTGGATAGGATCGTAGATCCAGAAAGAGGACATTGTGGGAAAACTGGTGGAATTCAAGTAGAACCTTTAGATCCTAGTATTGTACCGATGTAAACTTCCTCGTTCTGGTAAGTGGACTGTTGTTATGTAAGATGATCACATTAGGGAAAGCTGGGTAAGGGGAATATGGAAACTCTCTGTACTTATTTCAACTTTTCTCTAACCTGAAAGTTCAAAAATAAATTTTAAAAAAGGTCAGGAGAGAGGATGTAACAGAGAAAGCAGAGTGAATCTGTCTTCCTGCAGCCCGGCAGTGACCTCCTCCTGCCTCTCATTTCTGCAGGGTGCACGAACTGCAGTCCCTAAATGAGATGCTGAAGGTGGAGGCCCATGACTCGGAAATCCTGTGCCTGGAGTACTCTAAGCCGAACACAGGTAAAGAGGATGTCTGGTACCCATGCCAGAGGCTTAGGCTCCTCTAGTCCTGCTAGTGCCGCTTACATCGATCCTGGCTGTTGGATGTGGGACTGAAAATCCTTTGAATCATTTGGTGTCTTTGCAGATTGAGAGGAGGGCAGCTCTGCCCCATCTCCATGGTTGGCTTGGCTTAGGGATATGGGGCTCAGTTCTTGTTAGCTTGGCCCAGATAGGGGCGTGCTCTGGGCATGCATGAGCTGATGGACTTCTTCCAACCCCAGGTCTGAAGCTCCTAGCATCAGCGAGCCGGGACCGGCTGATCCACGTGTTGGATGCTGGACGGGAGTACAGCCTACAGCAGACACTGGACGAGCATTCATCCTCCATCACTGCTGTGAAGTTTGCAGGTAGTGGCAGGGCAATTGGGATACATTCTGCCACCTACCACTGACACCCCCTGCTCCCTACTGCCCCCTGCGTTCTGCCTCCATTAGAAGGGGTGCCAGTCACGGGGAGTGTGGGACAGCAGCTGGCTGGCTTGGGGCTGGATGGGAAGACAGGTGAAATATAGACCCTTAGTCCAGGGAATCCTTATCAACCAGGCTTGCTGAGGATGAGGAGAAAGGAGGGCCCGGGTTTGAAGAGAAGCATCCTGATTTAGGGCTTCTCTGGGACTCAGACGGTAAGGAATCTGCTTGCAATGCAGGGACCCAGGTTCCATCCCTGGGTCAGGAAGATCCCCTGGAGAAGGGAATGGCAACCTACTCCAGTATTCTTGCCTGAAAAATCCTATGGACAGAAGAGCCTGGTGGGCTACAGTCCATGGAGTCACAAAGAGTCAGACATGACTGAGCGAATAGCACTTTCACTTTTCACTTCATCCTGATTTAATGGGTGGTCCCAGCTGTGTCGAGTAGCTCACAGAGGGAAAGTGTTGAGGGAGGCAGAGGGCAGACTGGACCTACTGTGGTGAGAGAGTGGGAACAGCTCGTCCCCCTGCCTCTACAGCCAGCGATGGGCAAGTCCGCATGATCAGCTGTGGAGCAGACAAGAGCATCTACTTCCGCACTGCGCAGAAGGTGAGGTGACCAAGTGTCCCTGAATGGGGCAGTGGGTTTGGGGATGAGGGGTGGGGTCACTACCATTCCCCTCCCTGAGGTTACAAGAGGTGAGGGGAAGCAAAAGCAAGGCTCCTTGGGCCTGGTGAGGCATTTGGGCGTGGGGTCTCCACCCCTGCAGTCTGGAGATGGAGTGCAGTTTACGCGGACACACCACGTGGTGCGGAAGACGACCCTCTACGACATGGATGTGGAGCCCAGCTGGAAGTACACAGCCATCGGCTGCCAGGATCGGAATATTCGGTGGGCATCCCTTTCTCAGACCATCTGACCGCTCTCCTTCAGGCCTGAGGGCATCAGCTCTCGGGTGTCTATCTTCTTGTCCAGGACTCTGTGCCCCTTGAGCCCACAGAATGAGGACTTTGCCTCACCTAAGAGGTGGCGGCCCCTTTGGTGTTGGGGAGTGGCTTCCAGAGAGAACAGAACTGGGGGTGAACGCTGGCTGTGCTGCCCCCCAAGCGACCATGAGTGCCTGCTCACGTGATGAGTGTGTGTCTTCACAGGATCTTTAACATCAGCAGTGGGAAGCAGAAGAAACTGTTTAAAGGGTCGCAGGGTGAGGACGGCACTCTGATTAAGGTGAGGGCTCAGTGGGATGGGTGCCGGGCCAGAGAATGGGGGCGGAGGGTGCTGGGTGGAGAGGGACCCAGCTTCCTGGCCTCATCCAGCTGTGTGTCCACTCCTCAGGTGCAGACGGACCCCTCAGGGATCTACATCGCTACCAGCTGCTCCGACAAGAACCTCTCCATTTTTGACTTTTCCTCAGGCGAGTGCGTGGCTACCATGTTTGGCCACTCAGGTGAGTGTAGCCCTGCTACTCTCCCGCGGGAACCTTCTCGTTTCTCCCTGGCCTTTTCTGGGTCCCAGCAGAGCTGTCTGTCCCTCCCCTCCAGCCAACCCCCGACCTCCACTGTTGAGAAGACATCTGGCTGGGACTTCGGGCGGGGGGCTCATCGGCCATATTTGTTCTTCACAGAGATTGTCACTGGCATGAAGTTTAGTAATGACTGCAAACATCTCATCTCTGTATCAGGGGACAGGTGAGCAAGAAGCCAGCTTCCCTGAGATTCTTCCTGTGTCAGTCCCCCCTCTCCACATCAGTGATGTCTTGGGAAGTAGGGCTGAACAGGCCCGGCCCTGGAGGGTGGCTCTGGTCTCCCTGCCAGCCCGGGGAGGAGGGGCGCTAGCGGTGCTGCCCGCCCTGCAGCCCCCCTGCCCCTCACCTAGCTCTGTGGCTCCACCCCAGCTGCATATTTCTGTGGCGCCTGAGCTCGGAGATGACCATCAGCATGAGGCAGCGACTGGCCGAGCTGCGCCAGCGCCAGCGTGGGGGCAAGCAGCAAGGATCGTCCTCTCCCCAGAGGGCCGCTGGACCCAACCGGTGAGATCAGAGTGTGGGTGTGGATGCCGGCGGGTGGGCCTCCAGGCTGCTCCTCCTCCTCGCTATGGACCTGCCGCTCAGCAGCTCTGTCTCCCCGTACCTGTTCCTTACTCGAAGAGCCACGACGCTGACCTCTCCACCCACCGAGTCTCCTCTCCCCGTGACCTTCCTTGTCTTGGATGCAGGCCCGAGGCCCCCTCGATGCGGTCTCCCGGACCAGCTCTCTCCTCAGACAGCGACAAGGAGGGAGAAGACGAGGGCACTG
Organism: Cervus canadensis; assembly: GCF_019320065.1. NCBI lineage: Eukaryota > Metazoa > Chordata > Mammalia > Artiodactyla > Cervidae > Cervus > Cervus canadensis. The sequence continues at coordinate 38,165,054 of NC_057391.1, forward strand.
AAGAGGAGGAGCTTCCAGCCCTGCCCATCCTTGCCACGGGCACCAAGAAAGAGCCAGGTCTGTGCGAGTCTTCGGTGGGGCCAGGCAGGCACCGGTTGGGCAGTGACTGGATGTACCCTCAGTGGGACTGGGGGGTGAGAGCAGGGAGTTGAGGCTTTGAAGGGTGTGGGCTGGTAGGGGCTGGCACTTCAGAGTGAGTGGGTGGGAGCCATGCTCTCTGAATGCCTGTCTCTGTCTAGCCTCGGTGCCCAGCCCAGCCCTGCCCCGAAGCCTGTCCCACTGGGAGATGAGTCGGGTGAGTCATCATCGTTAAAATGTTCTTCCAAGGTTACCAGGGGTGAAGGATGGTGGAAGCAGGGCTCTCTACACCTGGCGAGGCATCTGGGCGTCGGATCTGCCCAGGTGCCCGCCCCCTGTGTTCAAGGAAGCCCGAGGGATGGTTCCGGGTGAGGGGTGAAGCCTAGGTGAGGCCAGGGGAGGTGGCCTACATCGGTCAGCCACCGCTAGGGGCAGCACTCCACTTGTTCAGCCACCTGGGGCCCTGGGAGCAAATGTGAGCGAAGAACCGGTGGAGCTGGGGACTAGAGCCGAACAGTTAGAAGGAAATTTCAAGAAAGTCAAAGGGCCAAAGAATGAAATCTGGAGAAACTGTAGTACTAGAGAAGGTTAGGAGGTAAGCTCAGAACTTCCAGAATAGTTAGGGGGCAAAGGCCTTAAGAGGACCAATAACTGAATGGTGACTTCCGGGTGACCAGGAGGAGGAGAGAGGCTTTCAGAGGCGGCTCAGCCCTCCCTTGTTCCACGTCAGGGTTTCAAGCATCAGCACATTTCACTGTCAGCAGCAGCTTCGTGGGATGATGGTGGTGTGGGGTCTGGCGCCTTCTGACCAGGCCATGGGCCTCAAGCCTGGACTCTTGGTTTGTCCTTGGTGCTGTGTACGGACCTGGGGCTGTCCTCTGAGTGGGGGCCTTTTAGAGACTCCCAGGTCTGAGGTGTCCATGACACTGGTGAAGAGAGACTGGAAGGTCGTCTAGGACAGCACAGGGAGTGAAGCTGAGAGCACGCACTCTGGAGCCAGGCTACCTGAGCTGGAGCCTGCAGGCAGATTGCCTGTGGAACTTGGACAAGTTACTGAACCCCTGTATGCTTCACTTTCCCTTCAGTACCTACCTCATAAGGTGGTTGTGAGAATTAAATGAGCTAATACATGTAAAGTGCCTGGCACACACTAGGTGACGGCTGAGTGTTTGATGATACTATTGTGTGACTGTTACTGTTACTCCTCTCCCACCCCCACCCCATACCAGGCACAGGAGATGGAGGAGTTCCTGGACCCAGCTCCTGCCACCAACCAAGGACCCAGAAGGAGGGGGCGCTGGGCTCAGCCAGGCGTGGAGCTGAGTGTTCGCTCTATGCTGGACCTGAGGCAGCTGGAGACACTGGCCCCAGGACCTCGGGGCACTCACCAGGACTCTCCGGCCATGACCCCTTCAGGTCCTGGGAAGCACAGTCAGCAGGCCCCTGAGACCTCAAGTGTGAGCCAGGTAAGCCCGCTTTCTCCCAGCAGCCTACAGATCTCCAAGCTGGCTCAGCCAGCCTGGTGCCAACAGCGGTGCCTGAGCGTTCATCCCTCGGTGGTTGCTCTGCCCCTGGGGGGCATGGGTAACCTGACCTGCAGAGTCAGGTGGGGCTGGTGAGGCTGTGCCTCACTCTTCCCCTTGGGTGGAAAGGCAAGGGGTCACCTTTGTCCTGGGTGGGGTTCCCTGGAAGGCTCATGATACAAAGTAGTGGCTGGAGGTTGGCAGCCCAGAGTGCTAATGTGGTTCTTCCAGAGGCTCAAGAACACTGGTTGGAACCCAGCCTGGCTTTTTGGTATCTGTTCTCAGAGTCGGAGCTTCCCCCAGAGTTGGTGCCCACTGAATCCTTGCTCCCCTGCACCTCCTCTCCCAGACCCTTGCTCACATCAGCAACCCTAGTGATGCTGCTCTGTGTGTTTCCAGAATGAAAAGCTCCCCCGGCCTCAGGCTTCCCAACCCTGTTCCTGCCCCCACATCATCCGATTGTTGTCCCAAGAGGAAGGGCTCTTTGCCCAAGATCTGGAGCCTGCACCCAATGAAGATGGTATTGTCTATCCGGAGCTGGGTGACAGCCCCGCCCTGGATACCAGGCAAGGATCCCGCAGACTTCTGGGGCCATGCATACCCCTCTCCCACGTCTTCCCTTCCCTCCCAGTGTTCTGTACTTGGGTGGGGTCTGGCTCCAGGCACTCAGCTTGCCCACCACTGCACCCCTGCCTCATCTCCAGTCCTGCTGCTGGGGCAGGGGGAAGGCAGGAGTCCATGGGGCTGCTGCTCACCACTGCTCACTGCCTCTTCCTTCCCCTGCTGGCCTCTCTGGCAGTGAGTTCCAGGTGCAGGCACCGAGCCGAGGGACCCTGGGAAGAGTGTATGCAGACGGCAGGGGCTCAGAGAAGCACAGTCCTGACAGTGCGTGCTCTGTGGACTTCAGCAGCAGCCGCCTTTCCAGCCCTGAGCACCCCAATGAAGGTGAGGCTGCGGCCCCAGGGAGGGCCAGGAGCACGCCGGTGGGAGCAGAGGCTCTGGCAACAGATGGGTGCAGCGTGATGCTTCCCTCCCCCTCCTCCACATCCAGACTCTGAGAGCACGGAGCCCCTGAGTGTGGACGGCATTTCCTCAGACCTTGAAGAGCCAGCGGAGGGTGATGAGGAAGAAGAGGAAGACGAGGGGGGCACTGGCCCCTATGAGGTGCAGGAGGGCAGCCCCCATACTCCGGACCAGGAGCAGTTTCTAAAACAACACTTCGAGACTCTGGCCAACGGGGCTGCTCCAGGTGTGGTCAGATTGGTCATTGCAATCCTCCCTTCTTTCCTCCTTGCCCAGCAGAGAGGGAGGGTCCAAAGGCAGGCCACACCCGGGGTGGCCTTCTAGGGGAGGCAGAGTCTGGAGCCAGGGCTTGCTTCAAGTCACGGTTTCTGTCACTCTGGCAGGGGGCCCAGTCCGGGTGCCAGAGCGGACAGAGTCTCGGAGCATCTCTTCACGATTCCTGTTGCAAGTGCAGAGCCCCCCACTCAGGTACTCTCCCCACAGCAGCTTGCTCTCCTACAAGGAGCCCAAGCTCTCCTGACCTCGCAGTGCTCCCAGTAGGGCCTGTCCTGCCCCAGGGCGGCCTGAGCCCTCTCCTCTCCAAGGCTCAATCTTCCTTGCCCAGCAGTACTGCGCCTTCCAGCTTTGTCCTGGCTGACTTGGTGCCTGCCCTTCTCTCCCAGCGCCCCTCAGTGCTGTGAGACCTGCTCCCTGCCTTGTCAGGGAGCAGCCCTGAGCCTTCTCTGGGCCTTCTTCCACATTTCCTTCCTAGGGAACCGTCCCCATCTTCCTCAAGCCTGGCAGTGACGTCAAGACTGGCCCAGGGGCTGCAGGCTTCTGGTGAGCAGCCGAGAGGCATTGGTGCCAGTCCTCCAGGAGCACCCCCAGAGGCGGAGCCTTCCCCCGGAAACCCTGGCCCCCAGCAGGCAGTCCCTGTGCTACTGCCGCGACGCCGTCTCAGCCCGGACAGTGGCTGGTCCCCCAAGAGAGTGGCTGCAGCCGGCCCCACAGGTGGACTCCAGAAAGCCCAGTCGGTGCAGAGTCTGGTACCACAGGGTGAGGCACCCGGGGGCTCAGCTCCAGGGGTGGGGTGTGTGGAGCCCCTGGGCATGCCCGAGGAAGGTGGCCTCACGGAGCCCTGACGTGTCACTGGGCTTCCAGTCGGTGTCCGTTAGTGGGGGTGTGAGGGCGCAGCAGCTCCTAGGGAGCTGAGCCTTAACACCCGGGATGTCTTCCTCACCCCCTGACCTGCTGTGTCTCTGTCTTCTCTGCAGTTGAGGCCCCTCCACCAGGCCTGTTGCTCTCACAGGAGGGGGAGGCCCAGGGGTGCCTGCGCTCCTTGCCCCAAGCTGATCGTCGTCTGTCTCGGCCCCACTCGTACCAGAGCCCTACCACCAGTTCCATGGCCAAGATTGCCCGCAGCATCTCTGTTGGGGAAAACTTGGGTCTGGCTGCTGAACATCAAGCTCCTGCTCCCATCCGCATCTCACCACTCAACAAGCTGGCCCTGCCCAGCCGGGCTCACCTGGTCCTGGATATCCCGAAGCCACTGCCTGATCGTCCCACCTTGGCCACCTTCTCACCTGCTACCAAGGGCCGGGCCCCTGGTGAGGCAGAACAGCCCAGCTGCCCAGCGGGGCTAGGAAAGGCTCACAGTACAGCTGAGAGGCGGGCCTGTTCAGGGGAGGGTGCCACTCCCAAGCCTAGGACAGAGTGCCAGGCTCAGCCTGGGCCCAACAGCCCCCGTGCCCAGCAACTGCCAGTTGGCAGCCTCCTCCGAGGCCCTGCGAACGTGCAACCCCTAGAGAAGACTCCTAGCCCTGTGGAATGTGCCAGGCCAGGGGCAACCCTGAGCCGGGACTCAGGTGTGCACCGCTCCCCAGCTCTCATCTCCCACCCCATCCTCTCTCTCCTGTCTTGTTGGCCGCTCTCTGGCTCCATCTCATTTCTGTGGGTCCAGCCTCTGGCGTTTCTCATCCTGTCTGCTCCTGTTTCGGTCCATAAGTTACACCCCTGATGGTGAGATACTCTGCCTAAACTTTATGACCTCTCTATGACCCACTTCCCCTTCAGTGCCCTCTAGCCCCTGGGGCTGGAGCTGGCCCTCTCCTCTGGACCGTGTTTCCAGTGTGGTATTGGGAGAGTGTTGAGTAGGAAGGAGGCCAGAGGAAGGGACTCAGGGCATGTGGTGCTGGACAGGGTTGGGGGTTGTGGTGGGGTAGGCCTCTCTTGCTCTGAGCGGCCCCTGGCTGGACAGGTTGGAAATGACAACTCTTCTGGGCCTTGCTGAGCCGCGTCTGTCCCTTCCAGAACCAGCAGTGAGCCTGGAGCAGTGCGAGCAGCTCGTGGCCGAGCTCCAGGGCAGTGTGCGCCAGGCCGTGCAGCTCTACCACTTGGTATGTGTTGGTACCCCTCTTCCCCTCTCCCCGTCTGCCCAGCAGGATGACAGAGCATGTCAGGAGTGGTGGTTGAGTATCTAGCACATAATGCTAAGGCTCTTCCACTGACGAGTGGATGGAACAGTTAAGAACTCTGAGTAGGTGAGTGGGTTATGGACCAGGCCAGGCCTTTTGAACTTGAGTACACATCAGTCATTTTTGGCTAACAGCTGGAGGAGACATCCTCAGACAGGAGGGGATGGTGTAGAGAGCCCTCATGTCCTAGTTTGCTTAGGACCGTCCAGCTTATGCCTGTTGTCCAAGTATAATTACTAATAGTATCCCTTTTCATATTCAGAAACGATTTGGCCATTCTGAACATAGGGGACGGTCTTACAGGGGCCGCGATTTGAAAGAGGAATTGCTAACGAGATGTAGATGGTGCCACATCTGATAGTTACCCTCAGGGTCTGCCTCCATCCCCTAGCCTCTGGTCATACTTGCTGATCTTGGCGTGTGGAACTCCTGGCCACACCCAGCAGGGCATGCAGTCCCTTCTTGGGGGCAGGCTAGACACAGTCGGGGCCCCTCCCCTTTCTGCATCCGTTGACAATCCCCACCCCACTGTTCCTCCAACTCACTTCAGGGGTCCCGTTGCAGGTGGCCAACTGTAAGACACCCTCGGTGGAACAAAATCGCATCACCCAACTCCTCAGAAACACCTTCTCTTCAGTGCGGCAGGAGCTGGAGGCCCTGGCCGGGGTGGTGTTGGCCAGCCCGGGCGGGAGCCCTGGGGCTGTGGGGGCCGAGCAGACACAGGCCCTGCTGGAGCAATACTCAGAGCTGCTGCTTCGAGCTGTGGAGCGGCGCATGGAACGCAGACTCTGAGTTCCAGAAGCCTGTCCCCAGTGAATGCTACCCCCCTTTCAAACTGCATCTCTCCACCACTCACCAAAACCTGCGAGGATGCTTGGAGTGGAGAGCAGGGATCCATGCTCAGAGGGGCCATGGCTTTCGCAGCTGTTCCTCACGGGACCCCTGTATTTATTAATTTATTTCCCTGACTGTTGCCTCACTCTCTTGGAACTCCTGCCTCCACAGCCATCTGGTGGCTCACGCAGGGGCAGATCTTGGTCTTTGTCATCTTGGTGCTGTGAGGAGTCGGAGGACAGCCTGCCCTCCCTTCTTAGAAGCCATTTGAAATTACTGCAGGGATCAGCTCCCTGGGGGGGGAGCACACACAGGGTATCCAGGGCAGGTAGAGGTGAGAGGTGATCTGGTGTCCTTGCCCTCTGGCCAACGGCGGAACTTCACCTCTACCTCCATGCCCCTCCCACACCAGCTTACTCCCCTGGTTGCCAGAGCGGGGGTTGTCTGTTTTTCCCACTTGTTGGCAGTTCAGAAAGGCAGAGCCCTCTGGCTCTCTGGAGCCCGCCCAGCCATCGGGAGGCTTGAGTTGGTGTCAAGGCCTGAGCCCCCACATTCCACTCCCATTCCCCCCTCCAGGGGGGCCTAGCATTGTCTCTTCCCGTGCCCCCTTTCTCTCCTGGCCGGAACTTGTGGAGCCAGCTGTGGGACGTTGCTGCAGGACAGTAAAGCCCTCTGCTGGGCAAACATCAAGCCCTGGCCTCCTATCCTCAGCCCCTTGGCCTTCCCTGTTCTTCAGCCCTGGTCCCCAACAGGCTGCTGAAGCTGAGGCCACCTTCTCCCTGCATCCTGAGTGATGCTCAGTGAGAAGCCTGTGTTGGAACTTCCCTCGTAGTTTACAGGGCGCCGGCCCACCTTCTAAGGACCTTGGCCACAGAAGAAATCTACACAAATGCACACACACATGCACATACACACATTGAGTGTTCACTGCTAGACCACTTGGCTGGCTGATGTGTTCCTGCTTTCCTTTCACATCCTGCCCTGGCTTCATCACCCTGGCTCCTATCAAGAATATGAAAAGGGATAGAACACGCTAAGCCTGGATTCTGGATTCTTGGTTTCACAGCCTAGCTGATGTGTAATGGCCCAGAGTATCTGTTTTGGGTAGAAGGAGCCTCCTCAAGGGCGGTGCTGGGCACCAGGTGTGCTGGATGCTGGAGGGTGAGGAGAGGGAGGCCCATGGGGCTGTAGCAGGGCCAAGAGACACACTGGCAAGGTGGTAGGTGGGCCAGGTAAGTGGTAGAGGTGAGGGGATAGAGTTAGGAGGGTAGTGTTAGGGGTGAGGGCAGGGAGCCAGGGCACAGAGGGCAAGTAGAGTAGGACCAAGTACAGAAGCAGCTGTGGAAGAGTTGGGGTGAAGAACGTGTCTCTAGGCCCTGCTGCTTTCACTGCCTCAGGTAAGTCAGGGCAGCTCTGCTGCAGCTCCCGGCTGGAAAGTGTGTCCCTATGGGCTCTGCTGGCTCTGTGGGTGGAGGCTTGAAGTTGGATTCTCAAGGGTGCCCAGCTCTGCTTGCATTAATCACCTGAACAGGTGAACCCTATTTCACCCTTACTCTTTTCTACTACCACCACCTGCATGGCCAAGCTGCCAAGAAATCCTGGCCCAGGAACTCTCAGAGCTGAGTGTGGACCCCAAGAGGCCGCAGCTGCCCTTGTCATAGTTAGAAATCCGCTCCCCATGTACCCCTAACCAGCACACCAGCCGCAGTCCACTGCAAGTGGGGCTCAGGCCTGGCCCTCGGGGCTGGGTTCCTGGCCACCCTCAGCCAGTCTATCCCTCACGAGGATGAAGCGACACTCCTGCCGAGGTTTGTGGGAAGGTGGCCACCCTTTTGATTACCCACCCCCGCCCAGCGTGGGGGGATGTGGTCGGCGCCCGTCCCCTTCTGCATGTCTGAGGCCACCGGCAACTGCCGCCCCCGTTCAGATCTGCCCTGACCCAGTTTTGAAAGCCCCTTATTTATAACTTTTATACTTTGCCCAGGCCATGGCGCTTCCCCAACATCCCCAGGTCTCACAGGGCAGAGGCTGTTTTTAACATGTCCGTTTGTATTGATGTATGAACTCGTCAATAAACACAATCATTTGCTAACTCTGGGTTGTCAGCGAGTTGGGCGGGCAACAGAATCTGTGGTCGCGGGCGGGTGGGGCAGCTGGCGGCTTCGACTGCAGCTGCGGGGCGGGACGACTAGGCGGCCTCGGGCGCGCAGCCCGAGCTCCGGCGTGAGGCCGCAGGGAAGGGCGGGGCCTCAGAGCTGGGGCGGAGTCTTGAGGAAGGAGGGGCGGGGCCTCGGGGGCGGCGGCGGCGTCATGGCGGAGGCGGCTTTGGACGCTGTGCGGAGGGAGTTACGAGAATTCCCGGCTGCGGCAAGGGGTGAGTGGGCTGGCTTGTTGACTGCCAAACAACCTCAAGATGCGGGAGGGGCCTTGGGCTTGCCGGGAACCGGGTTCCAGAGCCGGGTGCGCCCTGGTCCTTCCTGGGTCGCTGATACCAGGGTGCACCCTGTTTCTTGTCCTCAAGGAGCTTGGAACCTCGTGCACGTGGATGGCCCCTGTCATCAATCTTCTTCCGCAACCCCGACCCCCCAGCCCCCTGGGTGGGTCCTCAGCTCCCCTCCTTCCGTGTTCCCACACCTTCGTGGCTTCCTGGGGTGACTCTTCACCTATTCCCAAGGCCCGGTCCAGTCTTGACTCTGGCGCTGTTCTGTTTCCCACCGTCAGCCGGCACCGAGTAATTGGGGGCTTTCTGTTGTTGCCTTTTCCACCCTTCTCAGTTTTGAAGTCTTTCAAGTTTCTCCCTCTGCGAACCCCTGCTGGATCTCTTTCTTAAGGAGGAGACGCCTCCAAGCCAGGAGCGCTGCAGAGTTTCAGGAGGATTGGAGGCGGCTGTACTAGAGATCCCTGGCTTTTCCCTTGCTTGGTTTTTATTTTTTCCCTCTCATTCTCTCCCTTTACTCTTTCTATTTTTAAGCAATGTCTTATCACTGAGTAGTAACATGGGCACGTTGTTTAAAAACCAGCAGACTTATGTAAAGTAAGTGTCCTTCCTTCCCATTCCAGGTGGCTTCCTTCCAGCAGTACTCTTATTAATATCCACACACACACACGCCTATGACGGATATCTCCCTTTTTATACAAATGGTAGCTTGTTAAGCACACTCTTCTGGTTCCCTAAATCTTTTAGGTCCATCTAAATCTGCTTCAGTCTTTCCCACATCTGTGTACTACTGCTGTAATTTGCTTAATTAACCCCCTCTTGGCAGGCATATAGGTCATTTTCAATCTGTTGTTTTTAATATAGCAATCAATATTTTGAGTATTTGTTTAACAAATATTTAGTAAGCACTGCAGTATGCCAGACTCTGTTCAGTATGTTTAGGATACATCACTAAAACAGATCTCTGCCCTCACAGAGCTTACGTTGTAAGTGAGGGGACAGTTAACTGTAGGCACTTTAGATGAATAAACTGTACAGTAGGGAAAAATGGGTTAGAAGATAAGTAGTGTGGGGTAAAAAAGTAAAGCAGAGTGAGGAGACTCAGGATGTGGCAGTCGGGCAGATTACAAGTTGAAATAAGAAAGTCAGGGTGGGCCTCTGACAAGGCGACATTTGAGCACTGGCTTGAAGAAGGAGGGGAGCGGGTGAGCGAGCAGACTTGAGAGAAGAGAATCTAAGCAAGGGCATGCGGGTCAGATCTGTAAGGTGCGAGTGTGCCAGGTGTGTTCAGGGATCAGTGAGGAGGCCGGTGTGGCTGGAGCAGAGTCTGTGCACATGTGGTTTTGTTGGTTAAATTCCTAGCAGAAGAATTGTCAGACCGAAGGAATTGTTTGGGTCCTTTATGAAATTCTCCCTTTGAAACCTCAGGAGAGAATACTGGCCATTCTTTAACGGAACTTTAAATGGTGAAAAAGTGAAACTGAAATAATTGCAGGAAATACAAAGGGTTAAAAAAAAAAAAAAAAGCAGTTTCCACATAATTTAAGAATTCTAGTGAGAGTAATAGGGAGATTTATTGGGACTTCACTGGTGGTCCAGTGCTCCACTCCCAGTGCAGGGGGCATGGGTTCAGTCCCTGGTTGGGGAAATATCCCTCATGCCACATGGCATGGCTGAAAAAGAAATAACACAAGTGGCTATGTAAATCAACCATACTTCAGAACAGAACAGGGAGATTTATTGAGCCCCACAAAGTGACTGCTTGGATGGGCTGGCGTGACTGGGGAGACCATTGCCAGATTCCTCCCCCTTGTTCCCATATCTGCCCGGCACGTTCCATCTTGCTTTTCGAGCCGGTGGAGTAAGCACACTTCCTTTTCAAGTTTTCCTGGGTCCCCCAGGGTCTTCCTACTCAGTTTCCATTTTTGATCTAACACCATTTCACTTTCCAGCTGTTTGCAAGGCCCGGATGACAGGTGTGGAGAGGCGGTCGTGAGAGAGAGCGTGAGCCCAGAGGTGAAAATGAGTGCAGTGGCTGTTGGGAGAGCGTGTCATAACGCCCACTGGGGACGAAGACATTCAGGCTAGACCGCAGGGATGAAAATAACACAGCGAAGCCTCACGCTGTGTGTAAAAGCCAGGAGGAAGGCATGCCTGTGTGAGCAGCAAAAACAAAGTTGGGCACCCCCTGAGGAGGGTGTGTGCTGAGGGGCAGGCCCCAGACGGAAGGAAGCCGGACTGGAAAAGTAGGTTGGGTCTCATCACAGAGCACCTTGAATATGTGCCGAGGCTGACTGTGTTTCGTCAGGAGTAGTGGTTAGCCATCAAAGGACTTTTTACTAGGGTGTGACCAGATGAGATTGTATTTTAGGAAGATGATGGGGACCTGGATGAGGGATTTTTTTTTTTGAGAAGGAGTGGAATTCAGCCAAGGAAACCAGTTAGTTCACTGCAGCAATCATCCAGCCGGAAGATGTTGGAGACTTACATTCAACCATTAAGCAGATACTTTGAGCACCTATTGTAAGCCAGGTACTATGCCAGGTACTGGGGATACATCAGTGAATAAGACAAGCATCCATGTCCTCATGGAGCAAACATTCTAGCAAGAAAAACTGATCAATATTTGGGATAAGTTAAATATATAGTGTGTAAGATGATGATAAATGATATAAATAAAAAACAAAAACAGGGGTATAAGGATATTGAGGGCAGGTTACAATTTTAAAAATAGTGGCCAGGAAGGAAAGCCTCACCAAAGTGACCTTTGAGGATCCAAATGAGCTAACTTTGTGGATGCCAGCAGAGGAAAGGGGTGTGTGGTGTGGCTTGAGAGACATAGGTAGTAGAATCAATAGCAGTTAGAGATAATCAATAGGATGCCAGGAGTGAGGGAGAAGGAAGAGTCAAAAGAGATTTTTGTTAAGGGTGACAGAGGGCCGTTATTGTGTGTGTGGCTGGAGCAGGTGGTGCACCGCAGACTGCCCACACGCACATGGCAGTCTTGGGTGTCTGAGCTTGGTGATGCTGTTCGGTAAGACAGAGCAGACAGTTCAGCCCTTACTTTTCCCCTGATGGTTTCATGTAGCAGCTTGTCTCCCCAGTTAGGTTGTAAGCTTCTTGAGATGGTGCTCGGATCATCCCTTAATACTTCCATGATGCCAAGGCAAGGGCTGAGCACATTTTAGGTGCTTCCCAGAGATCCTCGGCCCACTCATAGCAGCGCTGGCCTTGGGGCCTCAGCTCTACTCACTCTGGAGCTCCCAGTGCTGCCTCCATAGCTGCCTTTCCTAATGGATGCCAGGAAGTTGGCTATTCCACAGTGGGAAGGCCAGGGGTCCCCTGGGCAGAGCCGGACATGGCCCCGTGGAGCATTGGGGTTGGGCCCTGTGGACATACTGGTGTGTTTATGGGTGTTTCACACTTTCTTACTTAAATTTCCCTCCTCATTCTTCTATTCCTGGCTGTCCAGGGTCCCTTGGTCTCCGATAGGCCTTGATCGGTGGCACAGTGGCCTGCTGGAGTGGGCATCTCTTACGTGGGCAGTGGGGCGGCCACTGGGTTCTGTTGGTTTCATCCCCTCCCCCAATTCTCTCTTAGAGCTCAGCGTGCCTCTTGCTGTTCCCCACCTGGATGAGCCCCCCAGTCCCCTCCACTTCTACCGGGACTGGGTCTGCCCCAACAGGCCCTGCATCATCCGAAACGCCCTGCAGCACTGGCCAGCCCTCCGGAAGTGGTCCCTCCCCTACCTCAGGTGGGGGCTGCCCTGGGGAGGGTGTGGGCGGTGCTCTGGGGCCTCCAGGGCTGGGCTGAATGTCCATTCCTCCAGGGCCACCGTGGGCTCCACAGAGGTGAGTGTGGCAGTGACCCCAGATGGCTACGCGGATGCCGTGCGAGGGGACCGCTTTGTGATGCCTGCTGAGCGCCGCCTGCCCCTGAGCCACGTGCTGGACGTACTGGAGGGCCGAGCCCAGCACCCTGGGGTTCTCTACGTGCAGAAGCAGTGCTCCAACCTGCCCACCGAGCTGCCCCAGCTGCTGCCTGATGTGGAGCCCCATGTGCCCTGGGCCTCTGAGGCGCTGGGTGAGTGGAGGCGGGGCCCCGTGGGGAGGAGACGGGAAGGTGGGAGCAGCCTCCTTGCTGTTTCTCTCCCCTTGGTGATGGCAGCCCACATTCTTGGCCCCACAGATCCCTAGGCCTTGACTTCATTTTGATCAATCACTGAAGACTGCTGCTCTTTCACCTGCCCCAGGGGACAGAGGCCCCTTGTCATGCCTGCCTACATCTGCCCCTTCTCCCCGCTCTTCCCCTGGGACCCCACTGCTCCCCACGCAACATCACTGGTGGTGACTCCCAGCCTGCCCTCTCCTAACTCGCCCTCTGACCTCTGACCCACAGGGAAGATGCCTGATGCTGTGAACTTCTGGCTGGGAGAGGCAGCTGCAGTGACATCGTGTAGGCATTGGGAGTGCAGAGCAGGGGAGGAGGTTGTGGGGAGGAAGGTGAGGTGCAGAGTGGAAGGCTGACCTTGGATGGAAATTGGACTGCCTGATCTTTAAAATTTCTTCTGGGATTCTGGGGCTCAGATCCATCAGAGGGCCTTCCCTGACAGCTCAGGTGGGTGGAGATGCCCACGGCATTGGACCTGGGGGATACTGCCTCTGTTAGGTCCCTAGAAAGCGCTGAAGGCCAGCTGAGTCAGGGTAGACTCACAATAACCCTGTTTGTGTGATTTTCTCTCTTGGTGAAGATGAGCCCAGGGCCTGGCGAGTGTCTAGTCCCTTGGTAAGCAGAGATCTGAGATGCCTGAAGGCCTGCCAGACTCCCGTCGTGGCATCCTCTTGAGCCTGCTATGACTCTGTGCTCTCTGTCACGTCATAAGCTTTCTTGGGGTGTAGGGCCCCAAGTGCAATCGTCTGTGGCCTGCTCCTCATGGCCCTGCCCACTGGGCCCTCTGTGTTGGCAGTGCATAAGGACCATTATGAGAACCTCTACTGTGTGGTCTCGGGAGAGAAACACTTCCTGCTGCATCCACCCAGTGACCGGCCCTTCATCCCCTATGGTAGGGGATACAGCCTGGGAGGGGTCCCCAGCCACATGGTGGAGGGAGGGCAGTGGGGAGCCCTGGGTGGGCTGGGGACACAGCATCTCCACTGCCCTGGGACCCCTGGCCCCCGTGCCCCTGCATTCAGGGAACATGAGGGAGTGGTGGGCACACTCCAGGCCTTTTGAGGATCCTCAGACTTTCTCCCTCTGGTTTCAGAGCTGTACACACAGGCAACCTACCAGCTAACCGAAGAGGGCTCATTCAAGATGGTGGATGAAGAGGCCATGGAGAAGGTGTCTGCCTTGTTCCTGGGCCCCGGGAGAGGGGGAGGCAAGGAGCCTGGACCCTGAGGAACAGGCACCAGAGAGATGGGGAGGTGGCGCCTTGCTGAAGAATCCCTCCATCTGGGCTTCCCAGTGCTGGGCAGGGGGTGTCCGGGGCGTTTACCTCCAGGGACAGAGTTCGGAGCCTGGGGGCTTTGGGCCTGCTCCCTGGAGTCTGCCATGTCCCCAGGTGCCGTGGATCCCCCTGGACCCCCTGGCTCCAGATCTGGCCCGGTACCCCAGTTACTGCCAGGCCCAGGCGCTTCGCTGCACAGTGCGGGCGGGTGAGATTCTCTACCTGCCGGCCCTGTGGTTCCACCACGTCCAGCAGTCCCATGGCTGCATTGCTGGTAAGGGGCGGCCCAGGCCCTTGGGGGTGGGAGGGGAAGTGGAAAGTCTGTCAGAAGGGGGACCCTTGTGCTCCGATTTCTGTTTTCCCCTACAGTGAATTTCTGGTATGACATGGAGTATGACCTCAAGTACAGTTACTTCCAGCTGCTCGACTCCCTCACTAAGGTCTTGGGCCTCAACTGACCGAGCCCTGGTGAACATCATCAAGAACTACCCGTGGAAAAGGCCACACCTCTCCCAGGCCGGTCAACTCTAAAGGCAGCCTGGCGTCAGAGGTGCTGGCTGTCAGCCCAGTGGGGCTTAGGGTCAGCTCCAGAGGCTTGGGAGGTGGCCTGGAGGACCAGGAGGTGCCGGGCAGGTGTGGGTGTGAGCGCCCAGGAAGCTGGTGCCCAGGTGAGGCAGCATCCTGTTCTGGAAGAGGAAGGGGCTTGGGCACCACCTCTCATCAGCGCCATGACCCATGACCTTGTGCCACTTACTGCCTCAGAACAGTGGTGTCCTGTCTGTAAAACAGAGATAATGATGGTTCCTACCTCACGGGGTGCTGGGGGTGCTATCTGTGAGGATGGCAGAGGCCTGGCACAGAGGAAGTGTTCAATAAAAGGCATGTGTGACTCAAGTGTGCTGAGACTCCCTCGCAGTTGCCTTCCGTGGTCTGCCAAGGGCTGGAACGTACAGGTGAACGTTTTGGAATGATGGTAGTTGGGGCGAGGGCTGGGCCTAGGCTGGGGCCGGTGGACAAGACCCCTCTGTCCACCACAGCCGTCACAGCCTCTCTGGGGCATTCAGGCCAACCCCAGCCTTGCTGTAACAGTGGCGTGGAGCTCATGGGCCCAGAGCCCGCAAAGCTCTTCCTGGCTTCACTCTGGCCCTGTTAGTTCTCCTCCAGCTCTAGGACAGCAGGTGGGGTCTGGTGTCCTGGGGGTCACCGTTGTTTCTCTCACAACGAGCACATTTTATGTTTTGGCTGCCCAGTATGTAGGATCTTGGTTCCCTGACCAGGAATGACCATGTGACCCTGCAGTGGAAGCATGGAGTCTCAACCACTGGACCGCCAGGAAGTCCCTGGCATGCAGCTTTGAAGGGCTTGTTCATAGAACGAGCCACAGCCCTGCCTGGTTATGCTGGGGCATGGGGCGCTCCTCTCAGATTGGCCAACGCTCCTGTCAAGACCAGGTGGTTCTGTCACACCGGCAGCAGGAAGGTGGGAAAAGACCTGTGACGGGGGACACGGCTCTTAGGTCTGCCGCTGCCCTGGGGCTTGCTCCCCACTTTCCAGACCTTAGCAGTCTCTCCTGCACCCCCCACCCCACCTCCAGCCTCCTGCTCAGCCTCTGACAGCCAGGTCTCCTGGGGGCCCTCGTCACGGTCCAGGCAGGGAGAGCGGGGCTGGGGCGAGGCCCAGATGGCGCTGGCTGGAGAGAATGGGTGTTCAGGTGTGTTGAGCCCCCATCATGAGGGCATCAGTGGCTCCGTGTAGGTTTAAGGTGTCTCATTTCCTGGACAGGTGGCTGGTCCAGGAGTGGGTGTGGGGCTTGGGTGGAGCAGAGGTGGCTGGGAGGAACAGGGGAGGAGCTTGGGGCTCGCTGGGACACCGCTGTCTCTGGGTGATAAAGCGTGACGGTCCTCAGTCTTGCAGACACTGCCTTCACTCCTTCCTCCCGAGGACGCTGCCTCATGGCTCTGGTGAGACCCAGTAGGGCACTGGTTCCTGCAGCCTGGTTAGCGCTGTTTCTTTAGGGAGTGGTGGGCTTCTCCAGGTGTTTGCCGGCCTTGGACCGTGGTGGGGAGCAGAAGCCAGGGAAGAGGCAGGGTCTTGGGATGAAGGATCATTCAGTGTTCTTCCTGCCCTAGAGATGGGCTCCAGGCAGAGCTCCTTGGCATGGTAGATTCAGGCCCTGAGAACTCAGGCTCCCAGCTGCCGTCCTGGGGCCCCAGAGGCAGCGGCTGCTCTGGCATTGCTTCTGACTCAGTTGCTTGGGGGTGTGGGGGCCCCAGGGTTGACAGTGAAGGATGAGCTTCTCCAGCTCTGCCCCTGGACTCGACATCGAGGCCCTTCTGAGGCAGGGCTGAAGGTCAGAGGAAGAATGGATTAACACAGGGTGTCCGATCCCCAGATCCAGGGTTGTGGGTCTGGATGGAGTCACCTGGGGACCATCTTTAGCCTGACCTTGTAGGACCTGGAGGACCAGTCAGCCTGTGGGTGAGCTGATCACTGCTGTCCTTAGACCAGTGGAGAGCCCATTTCCAGAATTTCTGGCCAGTGATGGGGAGTATGGGAACAGCTTCATTAGGGGGACCAAGGCCAGGCAGAGGCCCACCACACCTCTTTTCTTCCCTCCATAGCCTTACATCCACACCTCTGCCACCCTGGGGCCCCTGCTACCCAAGATGAAACTCAAGACTGCTTAGTAAAGGGGAGCCGGGGATGTGGGGTGGAAAGAGTAAGGGTACTGTACCGGGAAGTGTGGGGGCTGAGAGCACAAGTTGAGCTAGCCTGGTCTAGTCCTGGCCCCGATCTCAGGCAAGCACTTCTATTTCCTTGTGGGTTTGGTCATAATAAGTAGTCCCCACGCACAGAATGGCTGTGTGATTAAATCGAGTTAGGCTGCATCAAGCCCTTGGACCAGAGCCGGTGCAGAGTGTTGTGTAAGTGTTGGCAGGCGTCATCGGGAGATACTGTAGCCTCCTTTTGGCTCAGGACTCCGGTGGGGGGGAGGATGGGCCTGGGGCTAGGCAGGGCTGATCCTTTTGGTTCAAGATGTCTTGATCTTGATTCAAGATCCTTTTGGTTCAAGGCCTTTTAGGCCTCAAGGTGTCACCCCAGCCTCCCTTTTGGGCCCACCAGCTGGCTGTAAGCCTGTTTTTCTCTCCATCCTTTGCAGGCAAAGGTGCCTGGGACCTGCTTACTCACCATTCGTGTCCTGCAGGCTCGTGGCCTGCCCTCCAAGGACATCGGTGAGTGCTGGGCCCGGGGAGGCAGTGGTTTTGCAACTTCAGAGCCAGCCAGGGCGGTGGGGAGAGACACAAGTAGGCTAGGTGTGTGTGGGGCTCCTTGAGAGGGTGCGGAGAGGAGGCAGTGGATGGAATGTTGAGGTCAGGCCCCTGCCTCCTGACCAGCCCCGTTCTCTGGGTCTTCCGGGGCTGCCAGTGATGGAAGGATGTGGGCCTTGGGCGGCTGGGCTGGGAGGGACTCTCGGCTGCCACCCTTGCTTCCTGCCCGCAGTGACTGCCTCTGACTGCTACGTGACCCTGTGGCTGCCCACGGCCTCCAGCCACCAGCTGCAGACGCGCACAGTCAAGAACTGCAGAAACCCCGTCTGGAATCAAAGCTTCCACTTCCGAATCCATAGCCAGATCAAGGTGGATGGGCGTCAGTCCTGGCCCCGCTCGCTGTCCCCCCACTGTTGCCTCCCAGCCTCTTGTTCCCTGCCTCACCCCCTCTTCCTGCAGCCCCCTGACTCTACTTCCCTTTCAGAACATCGTGCATCTTAGAGTCTTTGACCAGGACCTTCTGACCACGGATGACCCTGTGTTGTCAGTGCTGTTTGACGTGGGGACCTTGCGGGCTGGGGAGTCCCGGCGTGAGAGCTTCTCACTGAGCCCTCAGGTGAGGCTGTGTGCGGGGCCGTGGAGGGCCTTGGCCCAGGGAGGGGCTGCTTTGGAGGGTCGCCAGGTACACAGCTCTCTTCTCCAGTGAGTGATCCAGGAGTCCCAGAGGCTCTGTCAGCCAGGAGCTACTGGGCAGTCTTGTCCCCACCTCTGTCTTGGCCCCTAAGCCATGGGCAGGGTTCTTGGAGCAGTCCAGGGAGGGTGGGCAGTAATTCTCCTCACTACTGGGGCCATAGCAGTCCAGGTATCTGGGGGATTTACACACACACACACACACACACACACACACACACACACACACACACACACACACACACACACACACACACACACACACACACACACACACACACACACACTCTTACTTTCTCTCTCTCTCTCTCCCCCCTCAGTTTCTAACTTCACACACACACACACACACACACACACACACACACACACACACACACACACCACACACACACAACACACTTCTTACTTTCTCTCTCTCTTCTCTCCCCCTCAGTTTCTAACTTCACAACACACACCACACACACACACACAGCACACACACACAACATACACACATCAAGTGACACACTATGTTAAATTTCAATCCATTCACCATCATCCCAAGGGATTCATATTACTTCTTTTTTATACTACACAATACACAGTGACACACACACACACACACACACACACACACACACACACACACACACACACACACACACACACACACACACACACACACACACACACACACACACACACTCTTACTTTCTCTCTCTCTCTCTCCCCCCTCAGTTTCTAACTTGCTTCTTTCTCCCTCCAGGGTGAGGAGCGCCTGGAAGTTGAATTTCGGCTGCAGAATCTGTGAGTTGGGCTGTGGGGCAGTTCCCAGGTGGGAGTGATTCCTTCTGGGAAGGACAGAGCCCAGCACACCCAGAGCTGACACCCCTTCCCTGGGAGGTGTCTGGGGTGGAGGAGGAAAGCCCAGATCTCCTTGAGGAGTGAGAACCTGGGAATGTGGATTCTTGCTGAGGGTCACTGGGGGCTCTTTCCAGGACTGATGGTGCTGAGTGCCTCTTCAGCAATGGCATCCTAGTGGTGAGTCTAGAACACCCGCCTACCCCGCCATATCGTCTGCTTGCCTTCCTCCCAGGCCTGAAGCTCAGGCCCACAGCAGGGGTTGGGTGCAGTTACTGGGGGGCCCTAGGATTTCAGTTCAAGAGGATCGCACCCCAAGCAAATGTTTGTGACTCAGGGCCAAAGTGAAAAGGTGTCAAAGAGCAAGAACCAGAGTCCTGGGAGGGGGTGGGGTCTCTACAGGGGAGGGGCTCAAGTCTGAGGGGCTCTCTTCACACCCAGGCCCGGGAGCTCTCCTGCTTGCATGTTCGACTGGAGAAGGCAGGGGACCTGCAGGGTGAGTCCCTGACCTTCTGGGGCCCACCGGGATAGCTCCCCGGCTCTCAGCCTTTGTCATCCCCTTTCTGAGCGGATCTTGTATTCGTCGCCCCCAACTCTCAGTCAGGAGCAGGGGGCAGGGGAATGCATCCCCACTGGGCTTTTCCTCTCAGTCCTCAGAGGGCTGCAATGGGGCCCATCTCCCAGCCTAGCTCTGGGCCAGACCACCATCTCAGTAGGGGGAGAGACGTGCCCCCACCCCCACTCCAGACCTCTTAAGTGAGACAGGGGCCTCTGTGGGCTGAGATCACATTCCCAGCCTCTCTGCTCTGGTTCCTGCTTCCAGAGTCAGAGAGCAGAGTTCAG
Organism: Cervus canadensis; assembly: GCF_019320065.1. Classification (NCBI taxonomy): domain Eukaryota; kingdom Metazoa; phylum Chordata; class Mammalia; order Artiodactyla; family Cervidae; genus Cervus; species Cervus canadensis. Next base: position 38,184,490 of record NC_057391.1, read on the forward strand.
CTTGTGGTTCCTGGGTCCTGTGAGGGTCCACAGGAGGCCTCCGTGGGCGCCGGCTCCTTCCGCTTCCACTGGCCGGCCTGCTGGGAGCAGGAGCTGAGTATTCACCTGCAGGTAGTGCCCGCTTCAGCCTGGGTGCCATCTCTGTGCTCACCCCCAGCTTCTCCTGGCTCCCCCGGCAGCCAGGCACCCTGAGAGGTGTGGGGCGACCTCGGCCTCCTATACCCTTCCTGCTGCTTCTGGGTCACCCCTAGGGCAATCTGTGAGGCCTTGCTGGGACGGAAGGGTAGAGAGTCTTAGGTCCTCTTCATCCTCCCTGCAGGATGCCCCCCAGGAGCAGCTGAAGGTGCCCCTGAGGGCCCTGCCTTCTGGCCAAGTGGTGCGACTCATCTTCCCTACATCCCAGGTACTGGTCACCGGAGGAAGAAAGCCAGATGCACATTGTGGGCCCAGGCCTTGAAGACCTGTCCTGCTGTAGCAGCTCCTGTCCTTGGCCCCCGCCCTGGACAAGGGCCAGGCTAGGGGAGAAGGGTCCTCAGGCCTGGCCCCTGTGGGGATGGCTGGGGCCCAAGGGAGCATTGGGCCATCATAGGATGTGAATGGGGCTGGGATGAGGGGAGTGGGGTGGCCCATCTTCATGACTGGAGTGTTCATGGTTTTCAGGAGCCCCTGATGAAAGTGGAGCTGAAAAATGAAGAAGGGTGAGAGGCTACCTGGGCACTGGGAAAAGTCACGGGGGACAGCTGCCGGGCACTCAGCCTGGAGGAGTGAGGGGACACAGGCAGCCCCTAGCGGGACAGGCCATTGACAGTTCTCTCAGAGGCTCAGGGGTTTGCTCCCATTGTGGCATGTGAGGTGTGGGAGGTTTGGCCGATGACGGCTCTTGCTGACTTTTTACGCTCATTTCTGATTCCGCCAGAGGGGTGTGTACCTAGCTTGGTGCCTGGCGCCTGGGAGGCACTTGATAAATGCTTGGCTGGGAAAGCAGATGGAAGCCAGGAGAGTGGTTAGAGGTGCAGAGTGGGCAAGAAAGCCCAGAGAAGGGTGGTCACGCCCGTTGTGGGGCAGCTGTTGTGGGCGGGCCTCAGCTGAGCTGCAGGAGATGGGCAGAGTCACCCGCACTGGCCATCTGCAGGCCTGAGAGGCCAGCTCCCACCAGGGAGAGGAGGGAACGTCATTTCTGCCCCTTCTGGAGCCATTTCTGGGTGGGTGAGGGAGAGGGGCTGAGAGGTGGAAGCAGATTGATGGTGTTGGGTCCCACCGCTTTCCTGGTCTGTGACTCTGCAGTGTTGCTTCCCCAAGGATGTCCCCACCAGGGTCTGGGGTCGCCTTCTCCCCTCACATCCACACATCACCCATCAGTCAGGACACCAGAGGTGGGGCGAGGGTTGGGGAGAAGAGAGGTGAGAAGGATGGTGGTGAGCTTTCCAGGACAGGCCCAGCTTCGTTCTCTGATGAGCCCAGGAGCTGCTTCATGTTCCCTTCCTTCCCACCAGACCCAGGGAATTGGCTGTGCGGCTGGGCTGCGGGCCCTGCGCTGAGGAGCAGGCCTTCCTGAGCAGGAGGAAGCAGGTGGTGGCCAAGGCCCTGCGGCAGGCCCTGCAGCTGGATGGAGACCTGCGGGAAGATGAGGTCTGGGGACTGTGTGGGACTAGGGGCGTGTCTTTGGGCCCAGAGCCCAGTGCTGGATGCTGGCACCGGATGTGCCCTAACCAGACCAGCACTGGTGCCAAGCCTGCTCTGCCTCCTGCATTTGATGTTGTCAGGAGCTTGATTGCATGAAATGCAGAGCATGGCCTGAGTCACCAGGAGCCTCTGAGCTTCCCCACTGGGCTAACCTGCCTTCTTGTTGTTCTTGGTCCTCGGCCTGGTCCAGGTGTTGAGGCTGGGCTCCGGGTGACTGACCAGTGAGTGTACAGCCTGGGGGCCCCCTGCTGGCCCGGGGCAGTCCCTGGAGGTTCAGGGCAGACTGGGGCCGCTCCCAGGGAAATGACCTCTTTCTGAAAGAGGGAGCGGAGTAGCTATGTGGGAGACTTTTGGGGTGACACTGGGGCTACAAGAAAGTAATCACCAGACTCCTTAGGGGTTAGGTGTGGAGATGAAGCCTGGAACCTGTCCATTTTTTCTGAGTTCTTAAAACCAGACAGGCCTGACCCTTGCAAGCCTACTTCCGACTAGAGCCTCTTCAGCAGGTCTGACTAGAACTGGTCCCAGGAGCTCCAATTAGATCTTGACCAGGCTGAGCTGTGGGTGAGCCGAGTGGTCCCTTGGATTGCTACCGCCTCTTCCTGTGGCTTGACCCTTCCCTCTCGCTAGGGCCTTTTCGAGCCCCGTTGTCTTCTCTTCTAGATCCCAGTGGTTGCTATTATGGCCACCGGTGGTGGTATCCGGGCCATGACCTCACTGTATGGGCAGCTGGCTGGCCTAAAGGCGCTTGGCCTCTTGGATTGTGTCTCCTACATCACGGGGGCCTCGGGCTCCACCTGGTAAGCTTGAGTGCCGGAGCCTACAGGTGGCTAGCTGGGCTATGGCAGGAGCGGGGGTGGTAAGGTTCTATCAAACTCCACGGGCCTCTCTGACCCAGTTGGAAAGGTGCTCCGGGGACTGTGGAAGGTGTCTTTCCGGCTGCTGCAGTGGGGTTCCGGTGACAATCCCTCTGACTTTGGCTTTTCCCAGGGCTTTGGCCAACCTCTACGAGGATCCAGAGTGGTCTCAGAAGGACCTGGCAGGGCCCATCGAGTCACTGAAGACCCAGGTGACTAAGAGCAAGCTGGGCGTGTTAGCCCCCAGGCAGCTACTGCGGTACCAGCAGGAGCTGGCTGAGCGTGCCCGCCTGGGCCACCCGACCTGCTTCACCAACCTGTGGGCCCTCATCAATGAGGCGCTGCTACATGATGAGGTGTGGGGAGGGGCAGGGGCAGGGCAGGGTGGGGTGGCCAAAACCAGGGCATGGTCTGGAGATGGGGAGCAGCTCTGGGCGGTAGAGGGCAGGAGAGGCCCCAGGAGACCAGGCATTAAGTTCTCATTCCCTTCCCCCAGCCTCATGACCACAAGCTCTCAGACCAGCGGGAGGCCCTGAGTCGAGGCCAGAACCCCCTGCCCATCTACTGTGCTCTCAACACCAAGGAACAGAATCTGACCACCTTTGAATTTGGGGGTGAGTAGTGCTGGAGCTCTCACAGTTGGCCAAGTGAGAGGCAGCCCAGCCTGTGTGTGAAGGTGGTCGTTACACCCCTCTCTGCTGGGCCAAGAGCCTGTCATTCCACCAGAGTCACTCAGGCTTTGGGATGGAGGCCGGGGCTGTGGCTCCTCACTCAGGGTGCCAGCAACAGAGCTGAGCCTCCTGGTCATAAGGCTGCCTGACGCGGGGCCCGTGGTGGGCGTGTTGGGCCTGAGAGTCCTCCGGTTCCGGGCCCCTCCGTGCGGGCGTGTGGCTCTTCACAGAGTGGTGTGAGTTCTCCCCCTACGAGGTCGGCTTTCCCAAGTACGGCGCCTTCATCCCCCCCGAGCTCTTTGGCTCTGAGTTCTTCATGGGGCGCCTGACAAAACAGCTTCCTGAGTCCCGCATCTGTTTCCTGGAAGGTGAGGGGGTCTCCGGGGTGGGAGAAGTTGGGGACTTGGGGAGAATGGGCCTGGGCAAGATGGTGGGGTCGACTGTCTCGGCTCAGTCATGTCCTGGCCCTGGGTGGGTGGTGGGAAGGGTCATGTTGCGGTGAGGTGGGGGACTCTCTTCCTCTTGGGTCTCCCGCTCAGGTATCTGGAGCAACCTGTATGCAGCCAACCTCCAGGACAGCCTGTACTGGTCATCCGAGCCCAGCCAGTTCTGGGACCGCTGGGCACAAGCTCGGGCCAGCCTGGGTAGGTGCCTGGGTTCTTTCACCAGGATGGGAGAGGCAGCTTGTGGGGAATGTGGGGGTGGCTCTCAGACCTTTGTGAGTCTGCAGAGGCTGGAATAAAGGTCTGAGAGTCCCCTTGTACCCTCTTCTTGACTGCAGACAAGGAGCAGGTCCCCCTTCTGAAGATACAAGAGCCTCCCACGGTGGCTGGCAGGATAGCAGAGGTTTTCACTGACCTTCTGACGCGGCGTCCACTTGCCCAGGCCACCCACAATTTCCTACGTGGCTTCTCCTTCCACAAGGACTATTTTCAGCATCCTCACTTTTCTGCCTGGAAAGGTACCTGCTCTTCTCCCCCTGCTCTCCCAGATCTTCCCATGGCCATCTGAGCCTTGGGTTCCTGATCAGACATCCACTCTCTCCAGTCCCTCGGCCCCACGCCCTCTGAGCTCAGTTCTCTGGCTTCCTTGGAGCGAGAGCCACTCTTCCTCTCCTTATGCTGGGGTCAGCGCCCATCTGTGGGACCTCGGGAGTTGAGGCTCTGCTTTGGCAGCAGAGAGCAGGAGACAGAGGCTCTTCCTCCTCCTAGCAGTAACGGGCTGGTGCCGTTAGCACCAGTGACAGTTGCTCCCCACCCGATCCCCCAACCTTTCCAGCTACCAAGCTGGATGGCCTCCCCAACGAGCTGACACCTGCAGAGCCCTACCTTTGCTTGCTGGATGTTGGCTACCTTGTCAATACCAGCTGCCCACCCCTCCTGCCGCCCACACGGGACGTGGACCTCATCCTGTCGCTAGATTACAATCTCCACGGAGCCTTCCAGGTGGGCTGTGGGCAGGGTTGGAAGGTGGGGCAACCCTAGGCCTGACCTCAGGTGGTCTGACATCTTGACTCCGGAGAGACCTGCTTTGGAGTCTGGTTTCTGGGCCAGCTTCCCTTTGTGACCGCAATACCGCATGAATGAAAGGCTGTGGATTCTATGAACTTTCTCCCCGGGGAACTTACTCTGCTCAGGAAGATGGAGTGATGGGGAAGCTGGCAAGGTTTTAAAATGTATTTCCTATTTGGGTCTCCTTTGTTGTGTCTGCACCCCTGTTGGGTCCTGGATCTTTGAGACTCTTTTTCTTTTTTTTTAAAGTCCTGCTTTCAAGACAGAGCCTGTTCTGTCTGTTTCCTCCTTCAAGGCAATGTGCCTGAGATCACACAGTTTGAGACTCTTTGTTTAGAGTTTTCTATGTGGGTTCTAAGAAGGATTTTTGCCTCCCAGGGGCAGAACCTGGGGGTTGTTAGCAGCCCAGCTTCATTGAGCCCAAAGGAGCTGCTGCAGAAGGGCTGCTCGGTTTAGAGCATTGATCCCTGGCCTGTTGGGTTCACTAGTGTCTGACTTGATGTCTTAGCAGACCTCTACTTGTAGTTAGTCCAGTGTGGAGGACACTGGGAGCCTATGGGGCCCTCCTGCTGAGCCCACCTTTGTCTACCCTGCAGCAGCTGCAGCTTCTGGGTCGGTTCTGCCAGGAGCAGGGCATCCCGTTCCCGCCCATCTCGCCCAGCCCCGAGGAGCAGCGCCAGCCCCAAGAGTGCCACCTCTTCTCGGACCCCGCCCGCCCCGACATCCCTGCCGTGCTACACTTCCCTCTGGTCAACGCCTCCTTCAGGGACCACTCTGCCCCTGGTGAGCCAAAACCTCCCTCCTCTGTGTCTCCCCCCATGTGACCCCCAAGCCCGCCCTCCACCCACAGCGGGCATCCCCCATGGCCGGGCTGCACTCTCCCCACAGGGGTCCGGCGGACAGCTGAGGAGCAGGCAGCTGGGGAGGTGAACTTATCTGCATCCGACTCCCCCTACCACTACTCGAAGGTAACCTACAGCCTGGAGGATGTGGACAAGCTGCTCCGCCTGACGCAGTACAACATTTGCAACAACCAGGAGCGGCTGCTGGAGGCCCTGCGTGAGGCTGTGCAGAGGCGGAGGCAGCGCACACAGCACCGCCCGAGTGATGGGCGGGAAGGGGCCACATCCGGCCCCACGGCCCCCGACTCTCTTTAAGGCTCACTTCTTGGCCGCCTTGCTGCTCTGGTTGAGTTGGGGTGGTTACCAGCTTCCAGAACCTCTAGCGGTTTGGACAGCCCAGTTGTGGTCTCCAGCCCTCCGAGGGGCTCACCAGGGTGCACTGCCTGGCACTATCCAGACACTGAATTCACCAGCACCCCTGCTGTGGACACCCTGGGATAGGTGGAGGGTTTTAAACAGGGGCTATGGCCTGGTCTGCAGGATGTGGCCAGAGAAGATTCAGAGGTTCTGGGCAGTGTGGGCCACATTTGTGTAAGCACATGGAGCCCCATGACCTGTGTGTCCTTTTGCTTCCTTGCTACCTCGAGTAGCTGTACAGGGTGAAATAGAGCACTTTACGTATCACAGAGGCGCATACAAACGTGAGGTGTGACAGATTACTGGTACTGCCGCCAAAAAGGGACAGGTCATTCCCCCTCTTGGTTAGGCGTGGTAAGGATGTGTAGAAAACAAAACCTCTCCCAAGGCGCCTTGCAGAGCGGGCAGGTCAGCTTGGGCTTCCCTTGCAGAGCAGGCTGTGAGCTCATGGCCATGTCTGCTCCACCCAAGCTCACTCTCTTCAAGCAGAGAGGAGGCCATATTGCTGCTGCAGCCCTGGCCCTGCCCAGATGACTCACAGGTAATGCCAGCCAGCACCCCGTCCTCCTCACCCAGGGACTCAGTCGAAGGGCTGCTTCCTGTCCCACAGTAGGGGCGGCCAGACGTGGGACCAGATGAGCCAGGTAGACAGTGCTAAGGGTGTGACTTCAGCAGGCTCTGACCTTGGTGGGGCCCATCTCCGGATGAGGAACCAGCTATTCCAGAAGTTGGTCCTAAGGGGCCGGATAGCTGGGTCTCCTGGTTCCCTCGAGGGTGTCCTCGCTTGTAGCCCTGAAGTTTGGTGCCACCTCTGCATTTGCTTCAAGGCCCGGACCTGTCAGGAGAACAGAGAGGTGGAGTGAATTTAGGGCCTAGCCGCCCTGGAATCTTTTCCAAGCTCTGGTGCCCCAGGCCTCCTTTGGAATACCTCACCTGTTCCTCATGTTGATGTGAGATTTGGATACTGGGAGTGAGGAGGGACCAGGATGTGTGGGGTGAAAGGGGGATGACTGGTTCCCATGATCCAGCTCACTGCATCTGTCTGCCCTGGGCGTGTGACTGGAGGCATAGACCAGGAAAAATGGCTGCCCTGACACTGTAGAAGCCACTGTGTCCTGGACCAGGCCTGTTGACTCAGCAGCACATCATCTGAATCCTACATGGGAACCTGTAGGCCCTGCAGGGGTGGGTAATTATCCAGATACCACAATTGTGGCTGCCACCCCTGTCATGATGTGAGTGATCCCTCAGGCACAAGGCCGCGTTGTAGGGTCTGTGCACTGTGTCTGTGTGTGTATGTCTGGTCCGTGGGCGTGTGTCTGGGTGACATCCTGACTCCCAGCCTCTCTAGGACAGTAAGGCTCCTCCCCTCCCTGCTTGCAGGTCCTTGGACTGGGCAAAACCAGGGAGGATGGAGGCAGGGAAAGAGTGCAGGAGGGGTCTGGCCACTGCATCTTGGAGAGGGAGGGAGGCGGTGTGGGTGTCAGGCAGGCTTCCTGGCGTGTGCAGAGGGAAGCCAGGTTCACTCACCATGGATCTGGCCTGAGCAGGACCGGCGGCGGGAGCCTTCTGCAGTTTGCTGTGCGGGGCCAGCCGTCTGTGGGAGCCCCGTGGGCTGCGGGTAGCTGTGGGCGCACACTCGCATCGCCTGCAGCCAGGCGGGCGGGGGACCGCCGTGGAATCTGTGGGGACAGGGAGCCTCAGGTGTAGACTCTTGCCACTACTGAGAGTGGGTGGGGGTGGCCCCGCACCCAGGCAGCATAGTTTAAGTCTCAGGACCTCAGGACTCCCACTTACAGATCCAGGAGGCCTACCTGAGTGGAGCTGGCATGCCGGGTACCCTCTCAGCACTGCGCTCGGCCAGGAAGCCTGAGGGTCTGGCTTGGAGCTCTGGGCTCAGACTGGGGGCTGCGGAGCAAAGGGGGAACGGTGGTCAGCCTGGCCTGGGTGCTAGGACATCTGTGGCAGCAGCCTCCACACCTGCCCTTCCTTCTTGCCGTGGCCTGAAGTCCCAACTCAAGGTGACAGTGCTGAGAGGAGGGGCCTGGAGGAGGAGCTGTGTTCTTGAGGGCAGAACCCTTAAAGAGAGACCCAGAGAGTATTTATGCCCCTTCCACCGTAAAAAGCCAGCGAGAAGGTGCCTCCTGAAACCTCTCTCACCTGCCAGCACCATGATCTTGGACTTCTCAGCCTCCAGAGCTGTGAGAAATAAATGTCTGTTCACAACCTACCCAGTCTGTGGTCGATTAGTTAGAGCAGCCCAGACAGCCTAAGAGACGCCTGCTTCTGGAGGCTTGGCATACACCAAGCCTTGCCCATGTGGAGGTGCGGCCCAGGCCCAGGGCTCAGGGGCAGGCTCCCCAGTGCATCCAGCCTCCTGGAAGACTGAATGCCAATGGGTTCAGAATGGCTTATCCTGGAGAAACTCAGGTGCCTTTGGAATTCTGGAAGGACGGCCTCAGGGAGATCCCAGTGGAACAGAGCCAGGAACCCGGAAGGAGTCTGAAGTGAGGCCCCTAAGCAACCCCTCCTTGTGGAGCCTGTCAGACCACCATGACAATAGATTTCTGGTCCAAAGGGTGCTCTCTGAGCCCTTCCAAGAGTAGAACTGGGCCTGGCCCCTGTCTACAAGACACCCCAAGGGAGGTGCGTTCAGAGCTGTAGGAAGACGGGCAGAAAAGACCGGTGTCAGAGAAGAGCATGGGGAAGCCCGTGAGGATCCTTGAGGGAAGGGTTCTCCGGAAGTCCGACTCCACAGTGGGTGGAACAGAACCAGGCGGCCATCAGGGGATCAATCCTGGCCCCGCTTCTAATTATGTCATCTCTGGCAAGTTGCTTACCCTCTCTGGGCCTCAAATTAAGAAAAAAGGCACTCCCACTTACCTCTCAGGCATAGAGGTTAGATGTTAAGCATCCAAGGATGCACTAAACACCAGCAGCTGGGGGCCCAGGAAACCAGGGTCCCCGGCTCCTCTCCCCCGCTTCCCCTGGACCTACCTGCCCAGCTGCTCAGGGCGCCCCGCCAGCTCCCAGTCTGCCCTGCAGGTGGCGCCGCAGACAGGGTCTCTCCCGCAGCCAGCCTGCCACCCAGACAGGAATGCGTCAAACTCTGCCTCCTGCGTGTGTGGGGACCCCTACCTCCAGCCCCTTCAGCTGCTGCCGGAGGCCGAGCCTGTCCCAGGCCCAGGGTCTCTCCCCTGACAGGGCCCTCACCTTAAGGAAAAAGTGTGTTTTCCATCATGGTGATCTCCCAGCTTCTCACGCTGCGTTCCTGTGAGGTCGATGGAGGCTATGGAAGCCGTGTCCTGATGGGGGGCGGGGGAATGTTACCCTTTCTGCTTTTCCCTGGGGGCCCTTCTTTGTCCTCTGCCCACCCACCCACCCACCCACCCTCCTCCTGGAGCAGGCTCAGCTGTCCCCCAGGGCCCTCTGAGCCCTTGCGTGGCTCTTACAGGGCAGCTGCTGCGGAAGCGATCTCCGGGTACTCACCTGCCTCCTCCCAGGCAGGAGCTGCTGCTTAAGTTCCAAAATTCCCTCCATGGTGGGGGCACCCTTTGCATCCTGAAAATGCAACAAGGGGCCTGGGAAACATCAAGACAAGCACGGACAACGGGGCCCTCTCTGGAAAGTGGGTGAGGCACCTAACCGCCTCCGACCTTCTCATCCCTGGAGACAGACCCCCTGGTGTTGCAGTGCTGGCTCAGGCTGCGGACTCCTTACCCCCAGGGGCCCCGCTGTGCACTCCGGGGAGACGCTGGTGAAGCGTATGCGAGACCCAGTGGGGACAGATGGCTGCGGGTCCCCCGTCTCAGTCAGCTGTGCTCTGGGCCACCAGCTTCCCGAGGGTTTCAGCCCCTTCACTTGCTGCTTCTGGTCCACCTTGGGGAGGGGAGCAGCCAGATGAGTCAGACCAGGCTCTGGGGGTCCACGCCCCAGCCTCTCCCCACATCCCTCCCACCCAGAGAGAGCGCCTGTCTCCTCACTGTTCTTCATCTCTTCAAGCTCAGAAGACCTCTCTCTTGTCCCAGTCCACACTGTGCCCCAGCCCACCCAGATGTGGGGTGACAGGACCCTGCAGCTGGCAAGGGAAAGAACAGGGCTTTCCCCAAGGGTCAAATGCTGGTTCAGTGCCTGGGGGGAGCCCAACCCTCAGGCTGAGACAGGACACCCCTGTCTCCCGGTGCCCCCTCACCCCAGCCTCTGCTCACCGCTGCCTCCTGCTGCAGTCGGGCAAACTTCTCTTCCTGGGAGGCCAGCAGCTTCTCGAAGTCCTTGTGTCTGCAGAGCAGCAACTCCACATCAGACACGGAGTGCTGGGGAGAAGCAAGTCAGGGTGAGGCCCCGCCCATGGGGGTGAAGAGAGCTGTTCCCTCAAAACCGGCCCTGGGGGCCAGGGAGAGGAAGAGCAGGCTGTAGCTGCTAGACGGCGCGGGCATGGCCAGCTAAGGGGCAGGGCATTGGCTCACCCCACAGTTGGGGTCCAGCAGGAGGCCCTCCCGGCAGGCCAGCCAGGCCTCAGCCTGGTCCAGCTCTTGCCGTAGCTTCTGTAGATGCCAGCTCTCCTCACAGCGTTCCCGGCGCAGGGCCCAGGCCTCTCTGAGTGCCCGCAGCTGCCTGTCCAGATCCTGCAGACACCCAGTTACCTGGTGGGAGAGGGTGTCGTGGGTGAGATGCCCACAGGGTGGGGCCAGGCTGGAGTGCCCAGCAGAAGTGTCGAGGGAAGACCATGAGGTCCAGACCCTCCCGGTCTCTGTCCCCCTCTCTCTGCCCCCTGCCTGGCCTTCTCCTCCTGCTCGGGGATTCTGAGGCCTGGGGTAATGGGGCTGAGTGCCCAGCTCAGCCCCAGACTTGCCGCTGTGCTCGCACCTCCAGGGACATGCAGTGGCCACTGTCCACCAGCCGCTGCCCTTCCCGCTGTATGTTCTGGGCTTGAAGGCTGTACTCCTTGATTTCTCTCCCCAGCTCCTCATGCAATGCCAGGAGCCCCTCGGCCCGAGCTATATTCCCAGCCAGCTCCTCCAAGGACACCAGGGCCTGCTTCTCTGCGGCCCATGCTCTGCAGGGTGAGGAGGGGAAGCTGTTGTCAGGGCCAGGGGTGCAGACTGGGGGTGGCGGGCAGGGCATGAGCTGCACTGGGGGACGGGGTGACTCCCACTCTGCAGGGCAGAGTTGAGCCAACGACCGGATGCCACCTACAGCAATTCCCGACATCGTCTGAGGAAGGCGTGGCCCTGGGCAGCCTCCTCCAGCTGCCGATCTCGCTCATAAACCTTTGCATTCAGGGTGGCCCAGGCCTCCTGCACCCCGGCCAGCTGCTTGGCCAGGCCCTCCTGAGCTGCAGGGTGGAGCTGGCCCAGCCGGCAGGCCTCCGTCTGCACCCGTGCCACCTCCTTCTCCATCGCTGCCAGTTCCCTCTGCCACCAAAACACAGAATTAGCCTCATCCCCCCACAACCCGATGCCCACTTCTCTTCAGGAAGCAGCCATCCTGAGGAGTCAGGCTCTGCTTCCAGATGGACAGCTCCCTGACCTAGGCAAGGAGGCTCTCCCTTCCCTTCCCAACTCTGGGGTCCCCCTATGCAGGGAAAGAGGACAGGTGGGCAGGCCCCGGGGGTTGACCCTTACCTCTAGACATCTGTGCTGTTGCTGCAGAGTCTGCACTGTTAACAGGCTAAGGTCGCAGGCATCTCTAGCCACCAGGGTGGCCTTCTCTTGCATCTGGCCCTGGAGCTCAGCTGCCGCCTGCTCCAAGCTTCGGACCTCACGGGTGGCAGCTAGGTTCTGGGAGGAGAAGGAGGGCCTGCTCTCACCAGGGTCCTCTCTCCCTAGAGACGTGGCCTCCTGGGCCACTTTTTAAACGTGGAGGTCCATGGGGCTTGGTGATGCATTCATTAACCCCGGGTACAGAAAATGTCCCAATATGGCCCCTGATCAATGAGCGCATGACGTTACTGATGATGGGGTAGGGCCCTGGGGGCGTTCTGTGGGGACAGGTTTGTCAGTGCCCAGTTCATGAGCCAGGTGGGGGGACAGGGGACTAGGAATCAGGTGGGAATGAGTCCATGGTGGGGAGGAGGGTGGTTTGGGGGATCTGGCTGAGATGAAGAGGGTTGCCTTAGGAGTCTGCCCAGCCAGGATCCTGAGTGACAGCATCGCTAGGATGTGGGCTCTGTCAGGGCCTTGGGGACCTGGGATGCCTCCCTAGAAATCACCAGCTGTGGCTGAGAGTGAAGGTTGTGGAGGAGCACTGAGATTTCCTTGGCACCCAAATCCGCTCAGAACATTTAGATGAGGAGAGGGAAGTGGTGGCAAAATCTTGCGCAGTTAGTCTGTGTCTTAATAAACCTGAAGTCTGCGCTTGAGGGAGCTTAGAGGGGGTCAAGAGATGACCAGACAGGCTTCCTATTTCTCCTTGGAGGTGTGAACTATACCAGGAAGAACCAAATCAGTGGAGAAACTCAGAGAGGGCTGGAGGTGGAAGACTGAGACTTGATCTGCTTGCCACTAGGAGTTAGAGGTATGCACACATGCACGCGCGCACACACAGAGTTAGAGGCAGCCACCTCCTTCCCCACACAGACATATACACACACACCTGGCGTGGCCGCCTGGCCCTGGCCCAGGAAGAAGGCACAGATGTCCCTGCCCCTTGTCTGCCCTGACCGGGCCCAGGGGCACCTACCTGTGTGTGGGCTTTCACCGCCTGATCCAACCTCTCCCAAGAGGCCTCAATGCGACTCCTCTGTGCTTGAATCTGGGGAGAGCACCTGGGTGCTGCCCGTTCCAGGGAGCCTGCCCACTCCCTCAGGGCCTGCACTCTAGCCTGCCCCAGGTTCTGGACATCCTTTCTGAAAGCATCGAACTTCTCTTCCAGCAGCTGCAGGATACAGGACCAGGGAGGTCATTCTGGAGGTGGTGTCCAGCAGCCCTCAAAGCTGACGAAGGACTTGGCAGTATCTGCCACTTCTGATATCCCTTGGCCCTGCCCTTAGAACTGCAGGGGGTCCTCCCAGAGCCCAGAGACCCCTCACTTCCCATGTGCCCCCCAACGCCACTCTGCCCTTGTGAGCCACTCAATCTCCTCTCTTCCAGGTTCGCTCAGGAGTGACTCACCTTGACAGCCTCTAGGTCCTGCCCGTAGTCCTGGGACTCAGCAGTGGCCACCTTGCTGGCCAGCCAGGCATCCAGGAGCAGGGCTTCCCGCTCCAGCTGGTGGAGCTGCAGCTGCTCCCTCAGGCCTTGCCCCCTGCCCTCTGCTCTCTGCAGCAGCCCTGAGTGGGTGTCCCTTACTGCATGCATCTGGGCAAGCACCTTGGGGCTGCAGCAGGAAAGATAACCCCCCTGGAGCTCTTAGGCCCTCCTTAGAGGGGCCCCTCCCTGCTCCTCCCTCCTGGGCCTGGCTCCAGCGCACCTTTCTGGGTTCTGCCCACTCTCAAGGAGGGCTGCTGTCTGCTGCAGCCTCTCAATGCGCGTGGTGAATCCCTCCAGGTCCCTCCTGGTGGCCTCCAGCTGCCGCAGGAAGGCCTGTGTGGCCTCGGCACTCTGACCCATATCCTCGATGTCCAGGCCACAGCCCCGTTCTTCCAGCCAGGATTCTGCCTCCAGGAGCTGGGGTAACAAAGAGCACAGTTTTCCCTAGGCAGTGCCCTCTAGGACTCACATCTTTGAGTTCATGGCCTCAAGAATTATAGCAGTGAGTGGTTCCCAACCTGGCTGGTGAGAATCACCAGAGAGCTTGAACAACTCTCTCTGCCTCTCTCTCACCCCGTAAGATTCTGATTTGGTCTGGAATGGAGCTGAGTGTCAGCACTGCTTAAAAGTTCCAGGTGATGCAGATGTAGAGCCTTGATTGAGAATCGCTGGCTTAGACAAAACAGCAAAACCAAACCAAACCAAAGCCAGTGGGCTCATTTTCTGGGAAACATGCTGAAGGAAGACTTCAGGGTCAGGAGACCACGTAGTGGAGGCGACAGAAAATGCACAGAGATCCTGGGGCCCCACCTGCGGGTGACCTCCCAGGCCTGCCTACACTCTGGGTTCCTCACGCCCACCCTCTTGTGCCGCGCAGCACCCCTTACCTCCGTTAGGAAGGACTGGGCCTCCTGAGCCTGCTGTAGCCGCCGACGCCTCTGTGCAGCCTCTGCCCGCAGGCGGCCCATGGCGTCCTCCAGCTGCTGCACGCGGGCAGCCACATCGCGGGCAGCAAAGTGCCCAGCCTGCACCAGCTTGCGCCCTGTGCCCACCACTGCCCGGGTCAGAGCCTCGTGGCCGCTCATCTCACTCTCCAGGCTCTGTGGAGTCAGAGGAAGATGGCATGGGACATGCTCCTGGGTGCTCCTTGGGGGACCTGGGAGTCATGTCTGAAGCCCAGTGGGACCCCACAGATTCCCCCAGACAGAACCCTGCCTCCTGACCAACAAAGAATCCTAGGACCCCCAGAACCTCCCGGAGGCAGAAGCTCCCAGAACCAGAGGTGACTGTGGACAGACCCGCCTGCCCTGCTAGGCCCACACCTGGTGCTTCTCCTGCAGGCGCCTCAGGGCACTCGGGCTCTGGCCACAGTCCCGGGCAGCTACCAGGAGCAGCTTCTGCTGCACCCAGGCCATCTCCTCGTCGGCATCCCTGAAGAACTGCAGCAGCAGGCTCCGGGCCTCCAGGGCTGTCCTGCGCTCCCGCAGGGGCACCCGCAGGCTCTCGAACCTGCAGCGGTGGAGGGTGGACCCGCGGCAGGCGGGATGCTGGTTGTCAGGATCGGGGGCCAGACTGTGACCCACACACTGCTCACCCGCTTTGTGTCCCTCGCCATGGGCTGGGCAGGCCCTGAGGAGCTGAGCTGGGGGACAGGGAGGAGGGGCAGGGGTTACCTCTGAAGCAGCCGCTGGGCCTGCTCTTCCACATCTCGGGCCAGGCAGTGGCTTTCCTGGACACAGGCCTGGGCCTGGGCCTGGCCCAGCAGGGCCTGTGCCCGCCCGACCTGCCTGTCCACTGCTGCCTCCAGCTCCCCCTGAGCCCCCAGGAGCTCATCCAGCCCAGGCTGGTCCGGGCCCCCGATGGGGACTCTCAGCTCGAGCTCCACAGGCTCCAGCCAGCTCTCCAGTTCCTCCACGCTCTGTCGCAGACGCAGGGCCTGGGGCAGAATGAGAGTGTGAGGAGGAGAGGCCGAGAGCTGTACCCAGCCCGCTCCACCACACAGCCTCACCTCACGGGCCTCCTGTAGCTTGGCTGCCCTCCTCTGGCACTGGGCCTGCAGCTCTTCCCAGAGCTTTCTCAGCTCCTGTAGCCGCTCCTGGATGGTCTCTGAGGCCGAGTGGCCATCCTGCAGCAGCCTCTGCCCCTCCTACAGCCGCAACATAGAACATGCCTCGTGGACTCAGGACTGCTGGTCTCAGGGCATTGGGATTGCCTTCAGCCACCATCCCACTGCTTCAGAGTCTGCATGCTAGCTGTGTGATCTCAGGCAAATTCCTTAACCTCTCTGAGCACATTTTCCTTATCCATATAATGGTGATAATCATGGGTATTTTGTTTAAATGGGATCAAACATTTCAGATACTTGGTAGGGCACTTTATATCAGAGGGAGGCAGTCTGGGATCAGGGCATGCCCTTTGTAGGTGGAAGAGGGTAAATTTAAAAGGTGCTACGCTTCGACTCCTATACCCATAGGACTGCTGGCTGTGCCCTGACTCTCTGTCCTCTGACATCTTTCCAAGAGTTTTTAAAACTATCACGCCAAAACACTACCCTTAAAATTCTTGAAAAGGCAATATTTTTGGAGAGGGGGGCCCCAGGTAAGCCACTGTGTCTCACTACCCCTTGGTGCCTTGCATGGCATCTGTATACAGTGTATCAAAGGCTGGCCACCCAGCTGTGACTCAGGGCCAGCTGCCAGGGCTCTGTGGGGCCAGCTCCTTCTCTGGCCTGTAGCCGGCGCCCAGGGCCTCACCATCTGCAGCCTCTGCTGGCGGTGTGCACGGGGGTCCAGTTCCGCCTGGAGATTCTGTTGTTGCCGCAACTGGGCCTGCAGCTCCACTGGGTCCCACCAGCCCTCTTCCAGGGCCACCAGGTTCTTCTCTCTCAGCCAGGCGGCCATCTGGGCGCACAGGGAGGACGAGACTCTGCTGCTTAGGGCTCTCCTTCTCTCTAACCCCTGGGCTGCCCTGAAGAAGTGTGGCTTTCCCCTGGGGCAGCCCCTTCCCCCCATCACAGCTGCTCCCCACCATGGCCTACCTCACAGGAGTCCTGCAGGAAAGACTGCAGTTGCCTGAGCTCCTCCAGCTGGCGGCAACGGGTCCTGGCTCGCTCCAGGAGTGCCTCTTTCCTGCAGAACGAGGGTCTCAGGGATCTCAGGCCTGCTTGCTGGGACCCGGAGCTGCGACACGTGTGTATGTGCACGCATGCACACACACGCGCACAAGTGTGCCCTTCCAGTTCAAGACAGCCCTTTTCCCCATTTTTTAAAAATTGCTTTTTTAAAATTGGAGGATAATAGCTTTACAATGTTGTGTTAGTTTCTGCTGTACATGAACGCTGTATGTATACATGCATACAGCATGTGTATGTATGTATACATGTGTATGCATATATCCCCTCCCTCTGAGCCTCCTTCCCATTCCCCAGCCCCACCCTGCTAGGTCATCACAGAGCACTGAGCTGAGCTCCCTGTGCTATACGGAAGCTTCCCGTTAGCTATCTGCTTTACACATCGTAGTATACGTATGTGTCAACGCTACTCTCTCAATTTGTCCCAGCCTCCCCTTCCCTCCCCGTGTCCACAAGGCTATTCTCTGTGTGTCTATTCCTGCCCTGCAAATAGGTTCATAAGTATGCATTAATACACGATATTTGTTTTTCTCTTTCTGACTTACTTCACTCTGACTCTAGGTTCATCCAGTTTTATTACTTTTTATGGCCGAGTAATATCTTATGACCCAGTTTCATTCATTTTTATGGCAGAGTAATATTCTGCTGTATATATGTACCACATCTTCTTGATTCATTCATCTGTTGATGGACATTCAGGTTGCTTCCATACCAGGACAGCCTTTCTTGTGTATCAATTTACCCTGAATCTGGGGTTTCCTTTATAATTTAGACACACTCTACTTCCCCTTATTAGTGCCTGTTATGAGCTGAATCGTGTCCTCCAGACTCCTATGGTGAAGTCCTAATCCCCAGTACATCAGAATATGACTATTTTTGAAGAAAGGCCTTTAAAGAAATAATTAAATTATACAAGGTCATTAGTGTGGGCCCCAATATGACTGGTGTCCTTATAAGAGGAGATTAGGACACAGACATGTGCAGAGTGTGTGATGACAAGGAAGGCCTCAGGAGAAACCAGTGCTGCCAATATCTTAATCTTGGATTTCTGGCCTCTGGAAATAGAACTAAATTTCTGCTGTTTAGGCCACTAGTCTGTGGTATTTTGTTACGGCAGCCTCGCAAACTATTTCAGTGTCTAAACCACTTTTTGATCATATACTGCTATTAGTAAGAATTTTTTGGTATTGTATGTGCATGTATGTGTGTGTGTGTATAGATATATATATACACACACACATATACATACTGATTTATATATGTGTATACCTCTGGACCAATATAGTAAGTCTATTACCATATGAACAAAAATAGCAGTTAGGAATGAGATCTATTAAAGAGATAGGAAAAGAAGTTCTAATACCCCAAGTCACCCCACCAGGGTGACATACACACAGAGTCCCCACGCTGGTGTGAATGTGAACCCTTGTCTCTTCCTGCTGGGGTTGCCAAAAGGTGTAAGGGGAATAGGAGAGATGCAGAAAGTCTTGGTGGAATGAAAACAGCCCCCTAGAGGATGCCAGAAGACTTAAAGGGAGGGGGTTTGGGTGGCACTGTCCCGGGGGGTGCAGCTGGGCCTGCCAGGAACCATCCAAGGGGACTAGGGGGAGGGAGTGTTGACAGAGACCAGCAAACCAATATTTTCCATCTGTCAGTCAAAGACCTTGGGTACCCAGGTGAGGTCCATGTGCAGGGGAGAGGAGAGGATAGGGCACCAGCCCAGGAGCCACAACACTGTGGGCCCTAGTGGGCTCTTTGGGAAGGATGGAGGCCCCTGCTGATCTGGGATCCAGCCTTTTCCAAATCTGCCTTGGTCTAAAGTCTGAGGGGCTGGACAGGCTGCTGAACCACATAGGCTCTTATGAGGAAAACAAGCAGAGATTGGAGACTCATAGCCAAGTAGTCTTCAGTTAAACGGGCAAGTGGTCTTCAGTTAAACGGGCATAAGAAATCTGCCAACCTGCCTGCGTGCCAGGCACTGTGCCAGGACAGCAAGGGTCCCTTCTCCATCCTGACCACAACCCTGAGAGGCAGGTATTGTTATCCCCTCACTGTAGACAGGGGACTAGTAAGGAATGGGCCCCAAGACCCACCGAGAGTGGGCTGCACAGAAACCCAGCAGTGTCTGGCTCACTGCTGTGCTCCGGATGGCCTCTTCATGAGGTTGTCTCTCTCTCAGTTTCTCAAGCATGTGCTTCTTTGTAGAAGTCACCTTTATCTCAGTGGACTGACCGTGTGCTGTCTGATTCCATAACAGGCTGACACACCGCAGGGTCGGGACAATGGGGCCCTGGCATCTGAATTCAGCCCTTGGTAAAGGCTAGGGGAGCCCAGGCTAAGGGGAGAAGGGCAGGGGAAGAACCTGATGCCTGTGCCAGCCCACCAACCACAGCCCCTCAGCCTGAGCCAGAGGTACCTCAGGAGCATGGCCTGGCACCGGCTCAGCGCACCCTGGGCCTCGGGGTGTCCGCCCTGGAACAGGCTGCGGGTGGTGGCTTCCAGCGCACTCATCTTCTCCGCCTGAGCCTCCAGGTCCTGCTCACGCACCCTCTGCTTCCACAGCAGGGTCTCCACATTGGCCAAAGAGTCCTGGGAGGCGATACTGTCTACAGGCCTGCCCCTCCCAGTCCCCAGCTACCCGCTTTCCTATCAAACACATCCCCCCAATCCCTCCAGGCTATATCTGACTTTAGATTCTCAACCAGGAAAAGTATGAGGGATAGGGGTCAAGTGTTAGAATTTCCAGGGCTTGAGGGCTGGGAGCTGCCCTTGGACTGGAAATCTCAGGCAGCACTGGCTGGTTTGATCCCTAATGCTGCTCTGGCAAACCCTCCCTCACTCCTGCTGGGCACCTACCCCCAGACCCTCACTGGCTGGGCAGGCTTCCAGGCTGCAGAGCCAACTCTCCATCTGCTCCACAGAGCTCAGAACCCGCTGTCGAGAAAGGAAAAGGCAGGAGAAAGTGAGCAGAGGGTCCAGTCACGGCAGGCAGAGTGCCTCTGTTGGTGGCCCAGTGGGAAACCAGGGCCGGGGCCTGGCTCCACAGAAGGGGTCACAGCAGACAAGGTTTGCAGTGGGTGAGATGAGTGGTGGGTGGTGGGGAAGGCCCCTGGCACAACAGCCTCTCTAGCTTTGGCTTTGACCAGGGGCAGTGGGGTTTAGCACAGGCACCAGTGGTGGGGGTGGGATGGAGGCTGCCTACCTGTAGTTCCAGGGCCTGCTGCAGGTGGAGCTGGTGCTCATGCCAGGCCCCTTCCAGGCTGCTCAGCTCCTGATTAAAACCAGCCAGGGCCTGGCGGATGTTGGGGGTGGATGGGTGCCCTGCAGCAAGCAGTCGCTGCCCAGTGCTTCGGGCCAGGCTGATGCTGTCTGTTTGGGAGTCCAGCTCGGCCTGTAAGAGGACTGGGCTCAGATCCCAGAGGCTGAGGCTCCCTGAGTGGGAGGGAAGAGGGCCAAGGGGAAGGAGGAGAGGTGGGGAAGACAACTGAGGGGGCAGGATGGACAAGGGGAAAGGCAGAGGCAGCTGACACAGAAAGAACCCAAGACAAAATTGTGGTCACAATAAGGGGGAGGAGGCCAGAGAGGAGATGAGATCCGGGAAAGGCCCCAAGGTCTGGGCTGCTCACTTTGAGTTCCTGGTGTTCCTCCAACATGCGTTGGACCTCTGCAAGGCTGCCAGGGCTTCTCCGGGAGTCCAGCTGAGCTCGAAGCCTCTGGGCCCAGACCAGCAGTTCCCGAAGCACTGCCTGCAGCTCCTGAGCTTCGTGCAAGGCATCCAGCGACTCCTTCCTGCCCACAGGATTCATCAGCTAGTCACAGAGCCTCCAGCCCTTTTGCCCCTGTGCCTGCCACTGCCTTCTGTCCCCGAATCCCTTCAGCCAAAGAAAGGCGCAGGGGTTGGGAATTAATAGGCTGGTGATACCGATCGTTATTAACGACAGAGAAAGACTCTTAGGGGAAGGCTGGGGATTGAGACGCTGCGGGGGCTGGCTCAGAGAGAGTGGTGAGGGAAAGAGACCCGGGGTTTGTACCACTTCTGGATCCTGCTCTGGAGCTGCTGCCAGCTGTCCATCATCTCCTGCTGCTGGTGGCTGAGGCCGTGGGCCACCTCAGGGCTTCTCTGGCAGACTCGACCTGCTTCACGTTCTAGTGGCTGTGTGGGAAGCCAGGGTCAGGGGCTGGGACCAGGAGTCAGGGGGCGCTCAGGAGAGCCCAGCCTGCAACTGAGACGACCTGGCTGTCTCTTGAGGTCCTGACAGCTCCCCACCACCACCCACCCATGGGTACCCAAGGTCCTTTGGATGCTGTACGCTGGGCCTGGGCTCACTCCCCAACTTCCCAGCTGCACACCTCCACCTGGGCCTGGAGGAGGCCCATTTCCTGCTCCAGCTCCTTGTGTTTCTGCTTCAGCCTCTGCAGATTGTCCAGATCTTTCCCACAGTCCAGGGCATGGACCAGGGCGGCCTGGGGAGGAAGGGGGGCGTTACTGTCAGCCTTTGCTCCAGCTCCTCCTTCATGGCAGAGGGGTCGCTGGCCACGGGGTTTCTGTGTGGAAAGCAAGTGGCCAGGCTGATTCCCTTCTCAGTGCCTTGCATGGGCTGGAGCAGGCCGCTGGCCCTGACCAGATGTCCCTCCTGCTGTGAAGGAGGAAGATTCCCAGAAGACACTTGGGTCTGGAGGTTCCCCAGCAGCAAGAACCTCTATGGTGTGGAGCCTCCACACGCGCTCTCACTTGACCCTCATGCCTTTGCAGGGAACCGAGACGGAATAGCCTGGCTGTGTAGGAACCAGACGGGCAGTAAGAACAGAGCTCTCTGCATGCCCAGAACAGGGTACCACCTTCTTAACAGGGTGCTTCCCAGGCTGCGTACAACTCTCTCGCCTCTGCCAGCATCTCCCATGTGTTGGCTGACACAAAGCCCAGCAAACCTCCCAGGGGTTCTGGCTTTGCTCAGGGACTACAGAAGACACATGGGGAGGAGAGGTTGCTCTGGCCTCTGGACTCACAGTGCTTCTGGGGGAGAAAGGAAGCATGTAGGGCCAGCCTCCGGGAAGCAAATGGGGGCTTCTAGGTCCAGAGTTGACTCTAAGAGCCCCTGGCAGACCCACTGATGGCCCCCTGGTGGGACCTGCCTCCAAGTACCCAGGTGAAGAGGAGAGGTGGGCCAGGGGTGGGAGGCACTGTTCCTTGGCTGTGTCAGCTCCTCCACTGCTTACCTTCTCCCTGACCTGCTGAGTGATGTCATCAAGCTTTTGGGACAACCCGTGTATCTCCAGGGCTGCTTCGAGCTGCTGCTGGTATCTGAGCAGGTTGCCATGGAAACTGTTCCACCTGAGGGAGAGGGTGTAAGGCTGAGTCTGGGGTGGACCCTCAGCCCCCTCGCCCAGCCCCACTGCTTCTGGCTCTGGGACTGGCCTGTTGTTGAGCTGCTGTTGCCGCTGCCAGATGGTCTTGAGTTGCTCAGTGTCCTGGGTATTGAGCTGCGGTGAGAAGTCAATGATGCTCCTGATGTGGGTATCATTCGCCGTGTCCTGTGGGGGCATAGGATGCGGGCATTGATGGCACCAGCTCTGAGTCCCTTCTTTGTGCTGCAGTCTCTACTTGGAGGGTCTGCTTGGGCCCAAGAGAGCTTGAGGAATGGTGTGTTTGGTGGTAGCTGCTTCCTCTGCGTGGTCATCCCACCCCATGCCAGGTGCCCTGAGTAAGATACTCCTGGGGCAGGGAGCCCAGGGGAAGCCCTCCGGGACCAGGAGGGAGCCGGAGGGCAGGCATGCATTGGTGAACAGAAGCTTTTAAAGTGAAAATGCATCTTCTCAGGATAAGAAAAGCCAAGTAAGGGCCTGAATGAAACAGTGAGCACCAGCCTCCTTAGGTTAGGGTGTCCCTGTCCCTGGGAGTCACCGGGCTGAGAATGCCACTGTGTGGAGCTCATGGCCACAAGGGGAGAGGATCCTCGAGAGTGGGAGGGCTGCAGGTGTCCTGCCCCAGGAAAAGCTCCTTGCGTTGGTCTACATTTCCAAAGCGCTTCCCAAGAGGTGTCTCATGTGAGGTGAGAAGGGAAGGGGGGTTCTCTCACAGAAGCCAAAGCAGAGCTCAGAGACCAACATGGTGAATTTATGGCAGGGCCAGGACTCAAGCCCAGCTCCTAAGTCTATCTAGCACTCTTTCTACTAAAGCTTCTGGAATAGCAGTGGCTGTGAAATCCTACTAGTAAAGGCTCTTAGATTGAAGCACTAAAGCCTTTTACAAAGTCATATACTTCATTCAGGGGGTGAGGTTAGCAAGTCTGGGCTCTTAATACGTGATTGTGAATACACTTGGCTAATTTCTACACCACCTAAGAGAAACTGATCTTGGTGGTGGGTATGAGGGGGTTGGTGAGGAGATGTTGAATGAGGGTTCTGAGCCACTGCAGTTTATTGATTAGCCATTATATCCAACCATACATGCATTCATTAAAAAAATTTTTTTTGGAAGTAATCATAGGTGCACAAGAATTCGCACCAGTGTATAATGAAGGCCCATGTACCCTTCCCCCGGCTTCCCCGGATGGTAACGGCTTATGCAACTACAGTGCAATATGAAAATCAGGGCATTGACTGGTATAACTGTTAACTACACTACAGATTTTATTCAGAGTTCAGCAGTTTTTACTTGCACACATCTGTGTATGTGTGGAAAAGAATCACTCTAGGCAGTTTTATCATATGTATAGACTCCTGTAACCATCACCATTCATATGTGCTCTCTTACCTATGAGGGAAGCTGTATCCCCACTTTAAAGATGAAGAAACTAAGACTTGGCAAGTTGAGGGAGCCTGCCTAAGCAAGCGCAGGTCGTTAAGCACAGAGCTGACACGAAGGCCCACCTCTGGCTCCAGAGCCCACACTTGGTCACTATTTCCTGATGCAGGGCACCTTACCCTGGCCCAGACTCCTCGGAGCTTGCGGAGCTGCCTGTGGAGCTGCTGGCAGTGCTCAAGGTCCTGGCCCAGGTTGCTGACATTCACCATCACCTCCTGTGGGGGCCATGGGTTGGGAAGGCTGTACTCTGAGCACCCAGCCCTGGGGGTACCTAGCCCCCAGGCACCCAGCTGCTAGGGGCAGTGCCGGGGCAGGTGGTGACTTGGGGAACTTCTTGCCGGGGACCCCTCCTCCATCTGCCAGCCCCATAGCCCCACCGCCAGCTCTGTCCCTGCCCAGCAGGGTCTCACCATCTCCTGGATCCAGGCCTCCGCAGCATCTGCTCTCTGCAGGAACTCCAGGATGTTCCGCTTGTCCTCCAGGTCCTTGCCCCGGAGAGCCACTGCCTGCCTCAACTTCTCCCAGTGCTCCTGCAGCTCCCGCAGCCTCTGAGAGATCTCTCCCTCCAGAGGGTGGCTCTGTGCTAGGAGAGCCTCGCCCTCCTGGGGAGAGAGGGGAGATGCTGATTGTCACTCTTCCTCCTGCTTTTTCTCCATCACAGGCTCCCCCTGAGACCTTTCCCCTTGGCCACCCTGGAGTCCTCACTGTGGGGCAGGGTGGGGGCTGAGGGACTGACTGTTACCTTGACAACAGAGCTTATCATCTCCTCCCGGGCCTGGACCTCGGCCTCGAAGGCCTGGTGTTTCTGCAGGTGTCTCAACTTAGCTTTCAGGTCCCCAGGAGGGACTGGCGCCTTCAGCTGCTGGAGTTGCTCCTGGATCCAGTCCTCGGCCTGGTGGGGGTGGGGACATGAGTCTCACAATGCTGATGGTCCACAGAGATGTCCCACATGCTTGCCCTCAGCTGTGCCCAGGCAGTGGACTGCTGGCCTGAGGGGAGGGCTGGGCAGTGCCTGGTAAATAAGACCCAGCAGTCTGGGCCCAGCTGGTCCCCCAGCCACAGGAAGGGGCTGGGTAGGGACCGTGGGTGGGACCTCATTTTGGAGGTGAGGCTCGCTGGCCCCAGGACTCTGGACCGCTCTGCTCCCTCGCAGCGCCTCTCTTTGCCCTGGGTCTGTGAAAGCTTAGGAAGCAGTGGGGTCTCCACACACAGGGTCTTCGAATCAAATGTCTGGGCTCCAGCATGGCCTCTCAGAAAGCCATTTAACTCTCCAAACTTCAGTGTCCTCATCACAGGGCTGTGGTGAGGCCTGAACAATCTGCGAAGGTGGACATCATCTGGAACTGGGAGATGTGGCCCAAGTGGATGGCACTGGGCTGGGGTGGTCTCTGACCTGGGTGGTGGCCCTGACGAAGGCAGCCATCAGCAGGGAGGTGTGCAAGGCGTGTTGCCGACTCTCCACCAGTTCCTTCACCCGAGCCCGGCGCTCCAGCACTATGCAAAGCAGGTCCTGTGCCCTGGGGCCCCCAAGCATCTTCACTTGCTCACACAGAGCTGCCTCCTGTGGGCAGGGTCAGGGGTCAGGGAGCAAAGCCTGCTGCTCTTCCACTCAGAGGCTGGCCCACAGGGAAGACCCACTCTCGCACTGCATGGCCTAGGGCTGGCTGGTCCTCCCAGCAAGCCAGAACCAGCCCTGGCTTTCACCAGACTGTCCCCCTTGGCTCCCCTGTGACCATGTGATACGGAGCCACATGGGCCCTGTGTGCCCGCAGTGTGGTCCACCCTGTCCCAGGCCCTGCTCCTGAGCCACACATCCCACTCTGCTCAGTCAGCTCTGACCAGGGGCTCCTAGCCGCCCAGGCCACCCCCGTACATCAGCGTTACTATGGGTACACACCAAGCCCCCCACATCCCCCACTTGGAACTCTCCAAATTCCCAGGCTGCCCCCATCCCACCTCTGACTCCCTGAATCCATTACCTTCTCCTCCTGTGCAGCCAGCACCTTCTGGAAGGTCTCATGCTTGTGGATCAACTGCTCCACCTCTTCAACCGAGCTTCCCAGGGCACCGGTTTTCAGGAGGACCTGCTTCAGTCCATGGAGAAGTCAGAGAGGCTACCAGGGATGGTCCAGACAGTCAGCCCCCACCCCCATTTCTAGCCATCTGGGCTGAGGCAGGGCACAGCCTCTGAGCTCCACATCAGGGCAAGAGCCAGGGTCCCAGGAAGCAAGAGAGTGAGCCGGGGAGAGGAGCGAAGAGGAACTAGGGAGGCTCCGGGGTGAGGGCACCTGCCTCCTGGGCCTTGAGGATCTCATCCAGGCGGCCACACTTCCTGAGGAAGAGCTGCTCCCGGTCCACGGCCTGGAGCCTCTCCTGCTTCTGCTCCCAGGCCTGGAACACCCGCTCCCGCTTGTCCCGCAGGTCTTGCAGCCCGTCCCGGACCTGAGGATGGGCACACGGGAGCCTCCACTCCAGAGAGCTGCCTGCATGGGACAGACGTGGGTCCCCAGGGGAAGCCTCTGAGGAGCGACTGGTGTGGCAGAGTGGGGTAGGCCACAGGGATGAGGTGCAGGCTTGGTTCAGGGAGGCTGGGGGGTGGCACCAGGAAAGGGGGCCTACCTCCTTGATGCATGTCCCTGCAGCCAGAAGCGCCTGCTGGCCCAGCTGGGCGGCCTGCTGGTACCGCTCCTCCCGGGCCTCCAGCACGGCCCGAAGTTGTTGGTGGGTGCTGAGCTCCAGTGGGCCGCTCCCGGGCTCCTGGGAGCTCACCTCCACTTGCAGCTCCTGCCACACGCTGGCCGCCCAGGAGGTGTAGTCCCGTACCTGGATCCCAGGGAGATGGAGGGAGAGCTGGGCTGGGCGGCAGAGAACTGGGCTCTGAGACACAACCACAGCCCGCCTGGATCCACTCACACACGCACGGGAGCGGCCTGAGCTGTCCCGGGCCAGACCTCAGATGAGGCTCGTGAGGCCTGTGGTCACCTGGATCCTCCGCTGTCATCCAACCCAATCCTCCCAGGTCACTAAATTTGCACAAGGGCCAAGCCAGCCTCCCCCTGCCCTGCCTGGCACTTCTCTCCACCCTGGGTTTTCGCTGCCCTTCTTGCTTAGAAGTTCTTTTCCTTTCTTCCATCCCTTCCAAGCTTCTATGTTCAAGTGCCAAGGCCTTCCTTCCCTTGTGGAGACTCCCTTGTCCCCTGACATCTCACTGCCTGCCTTGTCCTCTGAATCTCTGGTTTCGTATTTATAAACGGTCTTCTGTTGATTTGCGTACAAACACAAGTTAGAGCTGGAGGGGCCTTAGATCCTAGTCCTGACAGCTCAGTACACAGATGAAGCAGGGGAAATGGCACAACAAGCGTGCAGGAGATTGTAACCTCCAGGCACTCACACACAGGGGTAACAAGCTGGGGTCAGTGCCTTGCTCAAGCCCACGCTGCTAGAAAGTGGCAGAGGTAGGTCTCTAAACTCAAGCCTTTTTACTGTGTTACAGTTTGAGTCTCCCAGTCTACCAGGTACCGGGACAGCCCAAGGCCAGAGCCCTCTGTCAATCTGACTCCCAAGGCTTGTCTCCCAGCTAGACAAGCTCCCTGATGGCAGTGATTCCATCTTACATAGGCTCTGTATCACCCCCTCTCCCCACCCACAGCTCCTAGCAGAAAGCGCAACACAGATGTTACAAGAGACGCTGGCTGATCCAGAGGTCACTGTCTAGGACATTTGGGTCTCTAGTTAAGGGCTTTCCTGGACTGTTTTTCCTCCTGAGCTCTGGCTGGCACGCTGTGTCCTGACTGCACTGTCACACACGAGCTGGTGTCAACCCAAAACTAAGGAGTCAACTGTTGCACCCCCGTACTAAGCCCTCTGACAGGCTGAGGCGGACAATAGCATGTGTTCACACCTGTTTTGCCTCCAGAGCTGGAGGGCCTCATTAATGCATGCACACTCACAGCATCACACACACATACACACACACAAAGCCCTGGGGAAGGAAGAACCCTCACCGCCACATGGAAGCGGGCCAGGAGCCATGCCCGCTCCAGCTGGGCCCGGCGCTGCTCTGCTCGCAGCTTCAGGGTCTCCCAGGCCTGCACCAGGGCCTGCTGCCTCTTCTGTACCGCGTGGGCCTGCGGCCTGAGCCCCAGCCTCTGCACCTCGCTTCCCGTCTCTAGCAGCTCCTGCAGCTGGGGGCAGGGTGGGGATAAGAGGGAAGGATCGTGTCCTAGAGGCTGAAGGGCCTGCCCTTGGTGCCCAGTGGGCCTGACTGGCAGCTCCAAGAGTGGGGGAAAGCTGCAGAGCAGATGGGCAGGCCTGAGGGGCCTCGAGGGGGAGAGGCCCCAGACCTGGGCTCACCTGCTGCTCAGTGCCCATGAGTTCACGTTCCAGCCCCTCATGTCTCCTCAGCTGGGCCTCCAGCCCACGCAGGTCCTGGGCCACGTCACAGGGGAGGCTGGTGGTTTTCTCCTGAGGAAAGGAGACAGCCGAGGGGATCAGGAATGGGGGGTGGGATGCTGAGGCAGGATCCACTTCTAGAAAGAAACCTCCCCCCATCGCTGGCTCACACCTGGACCTGGGTGAGGGCTTCCAACATGTCTTGGTGAACCTTGAGGGTGGTCTCGGCATCTCGGAGCAGGCGGCCTCGGGCCTGGGTCAGCTCCCACAGCTCCGACCAGGCAGCCCTGCTCACGGGAGATGGGTAGCAGATCAGCCATTGATTTAGTGCCTCATTTCACCCCTTGCCAGGCTGGTTAGCCCTCCTCCTCTCTGCACTTTATCTACGACTGGCCCACATCGCCCCTTCCAAACCCTCCCTCCTGTCTGGTCATGGCCCAGGAGCCTCGCTTTCTGCCTTTGCTTTGAATTCAGTCCTCTGCTGTTGTCACACTCAACACTTTACTAATTTCTGAGCTCTTTGATACTCCTTATGTCTTGTGCCTTCAAGTCTCAATAAGTCAATCAGACTGTAATTTGTCTTTTGCACTCCTGATGTACTCAGCAAACTCTCCCTGAGCTCCTAGGGCTGGGTCGGGCTAGGGGTTATGACCTGGGACGACCCTGCCTCAAATCTCACAGGTTGGAGGAGGATTCAAACCAGCCCGTGGGAAGCCAGGCAGTCTTCCCATAGCCCCTCCAAGTCCTGAGAGCCAAAGGTTTGGAAAAGTGCCCCTGGGGGTCTGGGCAGGGCTCTCTGACCAGCACACCCCTCCTCGCTTCCCTTCACAGCCCACAGTCACCCGTGGCACAGCCCCCCAGGCAGGCTTGGCATCCGTGAAAGCAGTGCCTCCCCACCAGGGCAGACAGAGCAAGTGCGGCCCTGGGCACATGCAGCCTCTCTAAGTCCCCCGGGACCCGTCTGCCCAGCACCCTTCCCCGAGCCCATGTCCTGGGTCCGCCTGGCACTCACTGCAGATCCTGCTGCATCTGATGGGCCCTGGGGGCTGCTCTGTGCCCTTGTTCTAGCAGGTTCTCTGCCAGCTGCCGGCAGGTTGCCACCCGCTGGCCACCCATCTCTACTTTGTGCTGAAACTTGACAAACTTGGTGCAGAGGTACTGAGGAAAGAGGGGAAGAGGTGATAGGGTGGCCCCAGCTGGCAAGACAGCAAGCAGCCCGGGGAGCGAGGCCCCTCACTGACATCTGGGCGATGGGGGTTTGGATGGCTGCAGCTCCTGCCCCCACTACTCAGAAGGCCTGTCCTCAGCCAGGACTCATAACCCAGGCCCCCCTTCTACACACAGCCCAGCCGGCCCCTGCCCCCAGCCTCTTCTCACCAGGACATTCTCATAGTCCTCCCCAAGGCTCTCTCCTCCTGCGGCCACTTGCTTCTGGCTAGCCAGCCAGCCCTGCAGGTTCTCAGCCTCCCTCATGAACTCGTGCAGCTTCAGGGCCCCCTCCAGCTCCCGGTCCCTGTGGGGATAGCCCATGGTTCCCCCGAAGTTAGTTGCCCACACACCTGAGGACAGCTGACCCAGCCAAAGTGGGTGGCCTGAAGGAGGAGGTTATTCATGTTTCCTGCCTAAGCTTGAGGCTGGGGATTCGGGGAGAAGTAAACATAAGAAGGCCAGAGTAGGGCAGGTGAGGGTGTAGGTAGGGGGAGGAAATGGGGAGCTGGCGGCCCAAGTTCCTGCCCAGCAGGCACTCACTGAAGAATTTATGAAAGGAAGCGAGCAATACACAGCAAGGAGCTGTCTGTCAGCTCTGTGGACCTGGGGTCACGGGCTCCTTCCAATCAGAGTTAAGGTATGGAAACAACCGTGGCCAGGTCGCCTAAGCCTGGGGAGAGGTACAGCGGCCCTCACCGTGTGGCCGCCAGCTCCTGCAGGGCCTGCAGCCGCTCCCGGAGCCTCTTCTGCACCACACCCAGCTGTGCAGGGGCCTCCGGGCCAGTGAGGGTTTGAGCTCTCCGGCCAACCTCCTCCACGGAGCTCCAATAACGAGCCAGCTCCTGTTGCAGGGCCTGCCAGTACACAAGGCTCAGGCTGGGTGATTTATTCATCTATCCATCTACCCACCCCCCTGACCATTCAACCCATTGATCACACACCCATCCTGTTCCTCCTTCCACTCACCTATCCACCCACTCACCCATCCACCCACCCCGACCCATCTGCTTACTCACACACCGATCACTCATCTACCCAATAGTGACGGGAGTTCTTATTGCTCCAAGAAAGTGAAAACAATCTGTGCCTGCAGAGGGCTCACTATTTAGGAGGACAGTGAACGCTGGGTCCTCTGGGCCAACGAAGAGAGGCCACGGGAGGCAGGTACTGGGTCCCAGTCTCCCAGTATGAAAACAGATAGAGTCAAGTGAGCAGCCCAGGATGCCCAGGACATGAAAGCTCCATGAGGCTTTGGCTATGGGCACACCCCTTAGAAGTGGCCCCCCTAAAGCCCTCAGTCACAGGACCCTCAAACACTGACCACTAGGGATAGGTAGACAAAAAGCCCAGACAGGTGGACACTTCAGTGGTAACAGAAACCAGGATTGCTCGGGATTCAGGGCTCACATGTGGTTCTGAGAGTCAGATTCCAGGAAGGATTGAGGGTGTTCCAGGCCTCTCTTACTTTAATTGGGGATGCTGATGGGGTAGGTTTCAGGGATGGTTAACTCAAAGGGTGATATTCAAAGTGTGGGAAGGAGAAGCCTGTGGAAGATGTGGGGATGGCTGGAACAGGTGACCCCCAAGAGAGCAGGAAAGTGCCAGGGGGAGGAAAAGAAGCTAGAAGAGAAGGCAGAGAAATCCTGAGGCCACAGGAGTGTGAGCCACTATGGAGATGCAAGAAGGGGGTGGGCTCTTCAAAGGGGTGGTGTCTGAAAAGGGGGGACAACTGGGGGTGAACAGGGGCCACTGCAGGGTTTGGGCGGGGGGAGTGGTGGTGGTGGGGGGGGGGAAGGGCTGAACAGTCTTCAGGAAAAAAGAGCAGGGCTCTGCCTCTGAGAAGCAGGATGTGCCCTTTGGGCGTGTGATAGACCCCTTCCTCATGGCCTGTCATCACACCAGTCCAGACCACAGCAGGGAAGCTCAGCACACTCTACCTGGTGCTTCTTAATGAGCCTGACGGTGGCTGTCTCATCCCCACCATAGTCCTGGCTGCTCACCAGTGGCCACTTCTCCTCCACCCAGTCCTCCAGCTCTGATGTGTCCAGGAAACACTGGCAAGAATGGAGTCATCTCACCTTGACATTTCCAGATGGACCCTCCATCACCCCTTGGGGACATCACACAGGCAGAAAAAAGGCTTCTGTTCCCATGGAGACCAGGCAGCTCTAGGCCCTGAGTTCTCACCACTGACCCAGCTCCCTGAGAGCTCCAGGTCCCACAGACCTCACCCGAAGAGGCTGCCCAACTTTATCTATTTCCCCTGACCCTGTGTGGAGAAGGCAATGGCAACCCACTCCAATACTCTTGCCGGAAAATCCCATGGACGGAGGAGCCTGGTAGGCTGCAGTCCATGGGGTCGCTAGGAGTCGGACACAACTGAGCGACTTCACTTTCACTTTTCACTTTCATGCACTGGAGAAGGAAATGGCAACCCACTCCAGTGTTCTTGCCTGGAGAATCCCAGGGACGAGGGAGCCTGGTGGGCTGCCGTCTATGGGGTCACACAGAGTCGGACACGACTGAAGTGACTTAGCAGCGGCAGCAACCTGACCCTGTGGCCTCTGCATCATACCTGCTGGAGGGCAGCAGCCTGCTGCAGGTGCCGGGCCTGGGCCTCACACGCCTGCTCCAGATCCGCCCAGCGGCCTTCCAGCTCCTGGCACCGCTCCACGATGTGCTGGGCCTGAGGGTGCCCGGAGGCTGCGAGGTGTCGCCCGGAACCCAGCACCCGTTGCACTTGTCCCTGGTGGGCTCCCACCTCCGCCTGGAGCTCCTGCCACAGAACAGTGGAAGGGCTGCCGCCTCAGGGCACTCCTCAGCCACAGGGGGCCCAGAACAGAGCCGTGGATGCGGCTCCAGGGCCCAGGATGACTTGCAGGCAGAGAAGGGCTGGGGGCAGAGACTTGGAAATCAGGACTCCCTGAGTCATGGAGGAGGGCATCTAGGCTCTGGGAAAGGCTGTCAGGGATCCTGGGAGGAAAGAGGGACCATTACCTCGTGCTTGTGGAGAAGGCGGTGGGCACCATCTGGGTACTTAGCAGAACTGGGGCTGGGCACAGGCATATGCTCTGCCACCCACGTGAGCTCCGCGTCGCTCAGGTGGTGGAAGTGGTACAGCTCAACCGAGGCCTGCAGCTGCCATCGCCGGGTGGCCAGATGTCCCTGCAGGGCCTTGAACCTGGGTGGACAGAGGAGACAGAAAGGCTGGGAACAGGCGAGGTCCAGTGCCAGCGCTTTCCTCATCCCAGTTAGGGGCCCACAAAGGAAGAGGCAGGGACCAGGGAACATCACCTGAAGATGGGGAGGCAGCTGGAAAGGCCCAGGGCCCAAACTCCCACCCGGATGACCTCCCTGGCTTCAGACTGTGGGGTGCTTAGGATGCCTGGCTGGGGTCTCCGACTCTCCTACCTCAGAAGTGACTCCACTCATAAGGGAAGGAGGCACGGACAACCTCAGAGCCTTGAGGTGCTGCCCTGCTGGGCCACTGGCTGAAATGCCCTCAGATTCATATGGTGGCAGTTACACACAGTGGGGTGGAGGTGGGACAAGCAGCTGAGTACCTCTGGAGGTATTTTTCGGTCTCCTCCACGATGGCCTGGGAACTGACCACCTGATGGGCCTCGGGGACAAGGGTAGCCATCCTGCTGGCCAGCGCCTGGCTCTCGGCCTCCAGCTGGCAGTGCTGTTTCTGCAGCCCCCGGCTGGAGCCCAGGTCCTGCCCCATTTCTGCCCTCTGCAGGGTCCCCTCTAGCCGCTCCATCTTCTCCTTGGCTTCCTGGGGAGGGATACAGGGCGCTGCCTTAGGCTGCCCGTGTGCAGACTGGCAAGTGGCCCTTCTTGGATGCTAAGGCTGCAGGGCTAGCAGCATGCCAGATTCACCAAGGACCGTTTTGGGACCTCTGTCCCCGCCACTGTCCACCTCCAACCTGCGGTGCCCAATCCTTCTCCCAGAACCTCATGAGTGTCCCCATCCTCTCTCACTTCTGCCTCTCAGGGAGACTCAAGTCATGTTGAGCACGCCCGGGCACACAGGGAGCAGTCCTGGATCGGCCAACGGTGGGTAGCCGGGGTCAATGGGCCACAGGCTAGAGGCCTCCAAAGGCTGCAGGACTTTCCAGGGCTGCTCCAGAATCAGCAGGGCGCCCCAACTCCTCCTCTCCCCACCCCCTCTCCTGTCTACTCAGCCCAGCCTCAGGCTCCCTCCTGGGTCTTCCTCTCTCTTGGACCCACCTGTAGCAGCCGCAGGAGCTGGTCCTGCTGCCGAGCCTGCTGGAGCTGCTTCCCACGCTCTGCCATCTTGCGTCTCAACTCTTCCCACTTGCTACTTAGGTCCTGAAGCCTGGCCTGCACGTCCTCCTGGGCATGGGGCCTGCTGCTCAGCAGCTCTCTCCCGACCTGCAGTGGACACAAAGGCCTGGGGCGTCTGGTTGAGCTGCTGATACTGGGAGTGGCTGTGGTGGGCTGGGTCCAGGGGGCAGCAGTGGGAGTGACTGGTTGCAAACTGCACTCCACAGGCCGCAAGGACTCCTCTAGCTGTTTGCGTGGCCCCAGATCTGTGGGCACTGGAGGGAGGGCTGTCCTCTGATGCCTGGAAATAGTGTGGGGTGAGCAGGCACTGGACAGCTGGTGGGAGGACTGTGTCCAGGTGGAGGCAGCAGGCTCTGGGGCTGCCTCTTAGACTTGAGGGGAAGGGACGAGAAAAGCTCTCTGGGCTGGTTTGCGTGCTAATACTGAGGATGCCTGCTGAATGAAGGAGGAAGCTAGGGGATGCTAATGCCCTGGAGATTGAGATCCATTCTTCCTGCAGTGACTGTGCGCCATGAGAATGTGCTGTGTAGTAGAAACATGAAGCCGAGCAGACCCCGCACCCTGGGCCCAGCGTCCCTCACCTGCTGCAGGCCCTCCACATGCCCCTGGGTGGCCGCCAGCTCACGCGTGGCTGCCTCGTGCCGCCTGAGTTTCCTCAGGATGTTGCTGGGGTCTCGGGATGGCTCGTCCACCAACATCCGCCCCTTCTCCTGCATCCACAGCAGCAACTCCACCACGTCCTGCTTCCACTCCTGCCCGGGAACCAGGGGAGGGTGGTTATTACAGAGCGGGGTGAGGCTGGTATGAGGACCTCGTGGAAGAGGGGTCTGAGGGTGCCCCAAGGGGAAGAGCAGGATGCAGAACCAATCCTAGGGTGCAGGAGAGGTGCGGGGCAGGGGTTACTGCTCCAAAGTGGGAACAAGGAAAGAGAGATGGGGAGAAAAATGTTTCAGGGAAAGCAGCAGAAAGAAGCCAGAGAATCAGGGAGAATCAGGGTCTGGCCTCACAGTGCCCAGTGCCCAGAGAGGAGGGGTGTCTGGCCAGGTGCCCCCTGATTCAGCACATCAGATCATGGATGGCCCTCTGCGTCCAGGAGGCCTGTGGATTAGCCCGGCTTTGAGCCCCCATCATGGGCAGAACAGACATCCAACAGAGTCAAGCTCGGCAGCTGGAGCCCAGGGCCCATGCGAGAGCCTGGAGCATGGCCAGAAATGCTGGGGCTGGGGAGCAGCTGGCCGAGGGAGGGGCCTAGGCTTTGGGTCCAGCCCTGTCTCTGAGCAGAGTGGCCTGAGCCTTGGTTTTCCTCAACTGGAAAAATCAGAGTCATAATACCCATCTCACAAGAGGTGCTGGGAGGGTCAGTAAACGCGTGGGAAAGTGCTTTGTAAACCGTGCAGTGCCCCGCACAGCGCACAGCTGTAGTTCAGCAGCAGACTCTGAGGCATTCCTCCCAGGACGGTCTCGTGCACTGGGGCGGGGGGCGGGGGGCAGCCCCTCACCTGGAGCTGGAGGGAGGCTAGCAGCTGCCTCCTTCTCTGCTCACTCCTCCCCTGGACCCTGGTCCACCGCGCCTGGATGCTCTGAAGCTGCTCTCTGACCCTGGAGGGCAGATGGAATTGGGGAAGGTAGGCGGAGGCTCCACTCTGCCTGAGGCCCACCATAAAGGTCGGACCCACCACAGCCCAGGGTTCACCCCGCTGTCCCCCCGCTCCCCGGGCACTCTCCCAGCCTCAGGGTAATGGGCTATGTAGGCCCTGTCCAGACAGGCCCAGGCTCACTTGTATGCAGCGGGGTGTCGGCTCTGAGCCAGCTTCTCGCCACGCGCCCGTAGATCCTCTGCTCTAGAGCCAAGGGCTTCCAGCAGCTGTCCACGCTCCTGGTGCTGCTGCAGCAGTCTCTGGGTCTCTACCACGCCCTCCTGGAGACACAGAGATGGGTCAAGCTGAGAAGAGGGGAGTGGTCAGCACCATCTCACCCACTGCCAACCCAGGGGCCCTGCGCCCAGCCTGGCTTCAGGCTCCTACTTCCTGGGGAAGGCGCATCCCAGCTGCACACCCCCAGCTCCGTACCTGGAGGCCGTCCAGCCGTAGGAAGGCTTCATGGTTGGCACAGGAGGCAGTGAAACCATCCACGTCTCGAACAAACTTCTGCAATTCCAGCCCCTCCTGCAGTTGCTGCTGTCTTTGCTCCCAGGTGGCCTTCAACTCCTGGCTTTTGTGGCCCAGGAGCCTCAGGGCACTAGCCACCTCTCGGAAGTCTGGGGAGCCTGAGGCTGCCATGGGTTGGCCCTTTGTCTCCAGCTGCTGCAGCCTGTCCAGGACGACAGGCAGAGGGTCAAACCCTGTCTGCTCCCTGGGCCAAACTTCTTCCCGTCTGGCCTCCACGGTTCATTCATCTGGGAGCTCTGAGGTGAGGGTAACTGGCAGGGGTCTGAGGTGGGTAAGCCCCAGGGATTCACTCATCTTGTGGGAGAGCTATGCCCTGGGCCACTGGTGAGACAGCAAACGTAACAAGCCCAGCTCAGGACTTGGGACTCACTAGTTCCCGTGCTCCCTGCATGTCACACCTTGCTCCAGCTGGCCATGCTGATGGCGATGCCCAGGCCAGCGGATGGCTGGGCAGCGCACCCAGAAAAAATCATTCAGACCACCTACATACCTGACTGTGGGATCACCACAAGCCTGGGTGAAGCTTTAGGAAAGGCAGCCACCCCTCTGCGGGGTGTGCCCCTCAGGCTCACAGTTTGAGAACAGGTGACACCTTCGTGTAAGTAAGGAAAAGGCTCCACTTCTCTGAGCTGGTGCAGCCCTCAAGTGGGTGGTGGAATCTAGTTAGCAGGGGATGGGCTGGATTTCAGGGTCCACTGGGCCTCCTGTTAGGCTCCTTCATATGTGGCACAGGCTGCAGACTGCACCCACCCCCGCAGGACGAGGGGGAGGAATCTCCATACTGAGGAGGGTGTTGTCTTAGTCCTGGGGGGCAAGAGGCTGAGCCATTTTTTTTTTTTTTTTTTTTGCTCCAGGGGCCTGTGGGGTCTGTATTACCCAGAATAGGTTAGGTGGCTCAGCCACCCTGACAGCAGTTCACTAGGCTCCCCTGCATGGGGCATGGCAGGCCTGGACAGGACAGAACATTCTAGGAGGCTCAGACTCTGCCTGGGGTCCCTCCCCAACATATGCAAGATGTCTGACCCAGTCTTTGGTTTCACCCGCGTCTTTGTAAACCTGCCTCAGGTGCCAGGATGGACACCAGCCTGGACCACACCCCTGCTGACATGCTGCTCCCCATCTGTCCCTTTCTGGTGCCCCGTCCCCACAGGCCAGGGCCAGCCTAACGTGTGCCCCACCTGCCCTCTCATCCTGACCTCTCCTGCTGCAGGTGGATCTCCTCCAGCAGGTCTCGGTGCTTCCCCAGCAGCCGCTGGGCTGAGGCCACATCTACTGCCTCCTCCTCACTGTGGAGCTTGGCCTGGATACTGTCCGCCCACAGCAGCAGCCGCTGGCTCTCCTGCAGGAAGCTCCGGTGGGTCTGGGCCTGGGCCTGGGCCTGGGCCCGCTGGGCCACTTGCTCCCGCACTTGCTCCAGCAGCCCTTGCAGCGTCTCCACCTGTCCCTGCAGGGATGGGCTCTCTGCGGGGCCCATCTCCTCAACCCTGTGGACAGGACCCACCGCCCAGTCAGTGCCCCGTCCCTGGCCCTGGGCCCAGGCATATGCTCCCTAGGGCAAGTGGTGGCAACTCTGAACTGCCTCCTCGCCCTCAGTGGAGGGGCAGCGAGCATGGGTGGCTCTCTGGTTCACCATGAGCGTGTTCTCACACCGTTTCCCAATCTGTGCCCTGCCCTTCCAATGGCATACCCCACCCATCCTCCCACCTCAGTTTCTGTCCTCCTCCCCATTCCAGAGCCCTGCTCAGCGCATTGCTGTGTGAATCCCGGTCATACTTGCTAGCCGCCCTTTGCAGGTGGCAAATGTCTTTCTCCAGCACCAGCATCTTCTGCTGGCCCACTCGCAGAACATGGTGGCCATCTTCTGAGTTCCCCAGCTCCAGGGTTTCCAGCTGGAGTATCAGGTTTTGCAGCTGGACCCGTGTGGATCCACACTCTTGCAGAAAACTGCACGCATGCGTTGTGCATGCCAGCTGCGTTTCCTTCTCTTTCTTCAGGGTCTCCAGCTGCTCCCACCTGGGCCGAGGGAACAGGGTTGTCTCAGGGATGTCATGTCACAGGGACACCTCTCCATCCATCCTGGGGCCTTGGCTAAGGCTTGTGTGACAAGAGCTGGCTGGCCAGCCATCCCCATACCCTCTCTTTCCATCCCTGATGCCTCTAGTCTTTCTTCCTGGCATCTCAGGAGTCAGGTAAGCAAGTACTCAGGCCTGGGCATCAGCCAACCTTCTCCTCTCAGCAGCACTCCCTCTTCATTCTCACCTCTGGCTCAGTTCCTCCTGCTGTAGCTGGATTTGGGGGGAATTTCCAGGGCACCTCTGCTTCAGCTGCTCAGCGGAGCTGTTAACCTCAGTCCAGAGGCCTCTTCCCACAGCCAGGGCAGTGAGGAAGTTCTGGGGAAAGGAGATTCCAGGCCTGGAGGGGGCCTTTTGTCTTCCTACAGTCCCCTTAATACTAGGAATGACCTCAGATATGCACTGCTATAGAGATGTTTGAGCTGCATCCCTCTGAAAGGACAGGGGTCTGTGTCCTTAAAGGGCTGGGAGGGCCCTTTAAAAATTCAAGACCAGACATCCAAATTGGAAAGGAAGAAGTAAAAGTGTCATTATTTGCAGATGACAAGATTTTATATATAGAAAACACTAAAGAATCATGTGGTAATGCAGGAGACACAGGTTCAATCCCATGTCTCCTGGGGGAAGATCCCATATGCCAATGGGGCAACTAAGCCCATGTGCCACAACCACTGAGCCTGTTCTCTAGGGTCCGGGAGCCACAATTGAGCCCACGTGCACAACTACTGAAGCCCACATGCCCTGGAGCCCATACCCGGTAACAAAAGAGAAGGCACTGTGATGAGAAGCCTGAGCACCATGACTAGAGAGTAGATCTCACTCGCCATCACTAGAGAAAAGCCTGAGCAGCAGCAAAGACCCAGCACAGCCAAAAATAAATAAATAAAATTTTAAAAAAGATTCCACCAAAAAACTGTTAGAATAAATGAATTCAGTAAGGTTGTGGGACACAAAAATCAATATACAGAAATATGTTCAATTTCTATACACTAATAAGGAACTATCAGAAAGAGAAATGAAGAATCCCATTTGCAATTGCATCCCAAAGAATAAAATAGCTAGGAATAAATTTTTTTACTTTATTCTTTGGAAATGCAATGGAAAATGGGACTGTTCTCTTCATTTCTCTTTCTGATAGTTCATTATTAGTGTATAGAAATTAAATTTGCAATTAACCCCCAAAGAATAAAATATCTAGGAATAAATTTTGGGCTTCCCAGGTGGCGCTAGTGGTAAAGAACCCACCTGCCAATGCAGGAGACATAAGAGATGTGGATTTGACCCCTGGGTTGGAAAGATCCCCTGGAGAAGGCAATGGCACCCCACTCCAGTACTCTTGCCTGGAAAATCCCATGGACGGAGGAGCCTGGTAGGCTACAGTCCATGGGGTCGCGAAGAGTCGGATACGACTGACTGACTTCACTTTCACTTTTCACTTTCATGCATTGGAGAAGGAAATGGCAGCCCACTCCAGTGTTCTTGCCTGGAGAATCCCAGGGACGGGAGCCTGGTGGGCAGCCGTCCATGGGGTCACACAGAGTCGGACATGACTGATGTGACTTAGCAGCAGCAGCAGTGCAGCGCAAGAATAAATTTAACCAAGGAGGTAAAAGATCTGTTCATTGAAAACTATAAGACATTGATGAAAAAAAATCAAAGAAGACACAAATAAATAGATATTTTGTGTTCAAGGATTGGAAGACTAAAATTTGTATGGGACAATAAAAGATCTCAACCAACCAAAGCAATCTTGAGAAAGAAAAAACTTGGAGTTGTTATGCTTCTTGATTTCAAACTCTTTAACAAAGACGTAGTAAATCAAAACAGTATAGAACTGGGATAAAAACAGACATATAGATCAATGGAACAGATAGCCCAGAAACAAACCCATGCATATATGGTCAATTAATTTTATGACCAAGGAGCTATCAATTATAAAGACTATACACTGGGGAAAGGACAGTCTTTTAAAAAATAGTGTTGGGGAAACTTGACAGTTGCCTGCAAAAGAATGAAACTGGAACACTTTCTAATACGACACATAAAAATTAACACAAAATGGATTAAAGACTTGAATGTAAGACCTGAAATCATAAAGCTCCTCGAAGAAAACATAGTAGGCTAAGCTCCATGACACTGGTCTGGTAATGATTTTTTTTTTTGATTTGACACCAAAACCAAAGGGACAAAAACAAAATAAACAAGTGGCTAAAAAGCTTCTGCCCAGCAAAGGAAACCATCAACAAAATGAAAAGGCAACCTATGGAGAATGGAAGAAAATATTTGCAAATCGTACATTTGATAGAAGGTTAATATCCAAAATATACAGAGAGCTTACACATTTTAATAGCAAAAAGCCAAATAATAGAATTTAAAAATGAGCAAACATACAGATGGTCAAGAGTTACATGAAAAGATACTTATCACCATCATAAGGGAAATGGAAATTAAAGCCACAATGAGATATCACCTTATACTTATTAGAAAGGCTATTATCAAAAAGACAATAAATAAGCATTGGTGAGGATGTGGAGAAAAGGGAACCCCTGTGCACTGCTCATGTGAATGTAAATTAGCACAGCCACTATGGGAAACAGTGTGGATGTTCCTCAAAAAATGGAAAATAGAACTACCACGTGATCCAGCCATTCCACTTCTGGGTATTTATCTGAGGAAAACAACACTAACTCCAAAAAATATATACACCTTCATGTTCACTGCAGCATTATTTACACAAACCAAGATGTGGAGACAACCTAAGTGTCCATCAGTGGATGAAAGAACAAAGAAAACATAATACACACATACACACACACACACACACATGTGAGCACTGAAGTATTATTCAGCCACAAGAAAGAATTGAAATCTTGCCATTCAGGATGACGTGGATGGACCCTGACGGCATCATGCTAAGTGAAATAAGTTAGATGGAGAAACACGAATACCATATGATCCTACTTATATATGTGATTAAAAAAAAAAACCCAAGCTCATAGATTCAGAGAATGGATTGGTGGTTCCCATAGGGGAGGCATGGGGAGTGGGTGAGATGGGTGAATGGTACACATTATAGTTATAAAATAAAACTTTTGTTACTGTGCATGTGTGCTGATGGATGTTACTAGATTTACAGTGTGGTCATTTTGCGATATATGACATCTATTTATACCTGAAAAAATACAGTGTTATATGCTAATTATACCTCAATTAAAAAAAAAAATTCGAGGCCAAATCCTCCTCTCCCTCCTCCCAGACAGGACCACAGCTGACACAGAGCTCACTGGGGCACAGGAGTGAATAAGGGAGAGGCAGGAGGAGTGAGGAGGGGGCAGGACAGGAATCACCCGAGGCAGCAGGGCCAAGCAGGCAAGACCCCCTCAGCAGCAAGGTACCTCATACTTGAGCTGCATGACTTCCAAGTTGTTGGCCTTGGGCTGCAGCGTTTGCAACAGCGTCGTCTGTTTGGTCAGCCAGGACTGCAGCTCCCCACATAAGCCATAGAAGCCAAACAGGGCCACCACCTCCTCCAGCTGGGCCCTGCGGCGCTGAGGAGAGGCCAGCCCAGAGGCTGGGCTGAGGGCCAGTGCCTGCCATGGGGCACTGAGAGCAGGTCCCCCATCACCTCCCAACCTGCAGAGTCCACGGCCAGGCGCAGAAACAGTCCCTGTCCCACTGCTGGGCCCTCCACCCTCTCGCGCAGAGGGCCCAGCAGAGCATGCACATTGCTCTCATCCTACTCACACCCTGTGCTCTTGGGTACAATCTGCGCTTCTCCCTGGGTCCGGCCCTGCTCCCTGCCCCTTCCTCTGCGGGCTCTCCTCTAGCTGCTCCCAGGCCACCCTGCTGTGCTCCAGGCACCCTGGCCCTTGCTCCTCCACTGGGCCTCTTTCCTGCCTTTGCCCGGGTCCTGCTTAGAACACTCTTCCCCACCATCTCCCCCTGCCACGCCCCTGACTCACCTGCTCCCAGCTTCTCGCTGTTCAAGTCTCCGCCTAAATGTCCATCCCTCAGAGATGCCTCCCCTGATTCCTCGCCCTCACCTGGCCTCCCCTTCACACTCCCATTGCACCCAGATCCGTCTAATGACTTGTTTCACATCTTCTCTGCCCTGACCCAAGCTCCTCAAGGGCAGGGAACACGTCCTGTCACTGCTCTGTCCCTGGGCTCATGGCCCAGGATCCAGATTGAAGGAGTGAACGTTCCGTGAACAAGGAGTGTTACCTCTGCCTGGGCCCGCAGGCCCTCATAGTCCTGGCTCAAGCGGTCCTGTGTCTGAAGGATGGTGTTGGGGTCAAAGTCAGGGTCAGGCTCATCTGGGAGGGCCATCTTCTGGGTGCCCCACAGACCAGAGTGGCAGGAAACTTCATGCCAGGCCCCTGGGTTTCTCGGGCTTATCTTCGGAGAGCTCAGGGCAGATACCACCTGTGCCCACAGGACAGAGGTCAGCATGTCTGGAAGAGCTCCTGGCAAGGAGCAGAAGGCTTGGCAGGGTGGGCCAGCAGCTGTACCTGAGCTTCCGGTCCCATGATGTGACTGAGGGGCACTGTGGCCTGGCAGGCCCCTGGGGTGTCGGGGTCCGTCTGGCGTGGGGGCGGCCGGGCCTCTCCCGGGAGCTGGGTGAAGTGCAGTCCTGTGGGAACACAGGTCCTCAGGGCCGCACTGGCCCTGTGCCTCTTCTTGAGCCAGGAGCTGGCCTCTGGGGATGGGCAGGGGAGATTATTCATTACTCAGTCCTGTGCCAGGAGCCCTGCAGGCCAGAGGATGAGGGCCAGAGCTTCCTGAGCTCCTGAAGGCCTTATGCCCACAGACCTAGGACACTTCCTAGGACTGTGCAAGGATAAGCAGAATGCACATTGTGTGAAATGAATACTATGGGGGCCCAGGGAGTGGAGGACGGCCAGAACAGGCTGGGGTCGG
Source organism: Cervus canadensis (assembly GCF_019320065.1). Taxonomy (NCBI): domain Eukaryota; kingdom Metazoa; phylum Chordata; class Mammalia; order Artiodactyla; family Cervidae; genus Cervus; species Cervus canadensis. The sequence continues at coordinate 38,226,668 of NC_057391.1, forward strand.
GAAAGATTTCAAGGGCAGGGTGAGCCTGGCTGGGGGAATAGCATTTGCAGAGGGGGAGGCAAAGTGGCGCTGGTGGCAGGAGCTAGGGCATAGAGGGGTTGGGGGCGGAGCCCAGGCTGGCCTTCCAGATGGGGGGGTCTCTGTCCCTCTGTGTCTCTGGCCCTGGGCAGGGTCAGACACCGCAGCAGCAGCAGCAGCCAGGCTGGCCACTCAGGGGTTGAGGAAAAGGAAGAGGCACAGAGAAAGACTGGAGAGGGAGGGGAACAAAGGAAGATTCAGAATTTCAGGCAGCTTCATATCTTTCCTCCTCTCCTTAACTTCTTCCCCTCAGTCTTTGGATGCTCCCAAGAGCCACACAGATTCCTGATGCTCTGTTAAGGTGCCCACGTAAGGTCTTGGCCTTATACCTCTGTAGATGAAGCTTGTTTTGACCTGAGGGCATGGTGGTTGGCTGCCCTGCAGTGCTAAAATTTGGGTCCCATCCTCAGGTCTCCTGGTGACATCTCCATCAGTTCTGCTCCAACCTTCTGGGGGTTCCCTCTGTATGGAGGAGGGAAGGCTCTACTTAGCTGCCAAAGTGACTCCCCACCCACAGGAGAGGGGACATCTCTGTACCTCCCCACCACCACTGGGCAAAGAAAGGGTCTGAAAATGCCAGAGATTATAACTAAGCCTTCTGTCAATGCCAAGGTTGGCTGGGCAGTAGAGGCCACAAAAGAAGGATAAGGCGTCTCCCGTCATTCATTTAAACAACTCAGACTGGAGAAGGTGGCCACATAGTATAGAAGGAAAGCAATACCAAAAGCAGCACGTGTTAATATAATGCAAGTGCCAAGAGTTACACATTATAGTCACACAGGGAGGGAACGGGGAGACAGTCCTGGACAGGAGCTGGGCAACCACTCCAGCAGGTGTGAGGGCAGTAACTTGGCCTCTGTGAACCTTGGTTACCTCATCTGTAAAGAGAGGGCGCTGGACCAGACAACTGCTAACACGTTGTGGTTCTATTTTCAAAAATTGTTGATTATATGGTCCAGGGAACAAATGCAAAGGAAAAGAGATAGCTCAACCTCAGCTAAGTTAGAACCACAGAACTTTCAGACTTCTGGTAGTCTGGTCTTGGTGATCAGTACCAACTATGCCACCAGGCCCCCTTCCAAGACACGAGGACCTGTGCTGCAGGTCTGCAGGCGCCCGGGACGTGGCGCTTCCTTGGCATGAGGGTGCATGCATGCTAAGTCGCTTCAGTCGTGGGATGAGGGTAGACGGACCAAACGTGAGTGCAGGACCTGAGGGCTGTGATTTACACATCCTGAGCTACATGTACAGCTTCTTGAAAGAAACTGCATACCCTCAGAGGCCTGAACCATCCTGCCCAACATGTAGGTATGTGGTTTTTTTTTTTCTTTTTTAAACTGGAGGCTCGATAAACTGAGGGAGGGGGTTCAAAGCAGTCTGGGGTAGTGATTTGGCCACCCAAAGCCTAAAAAGGCCTAGTCAGGAGAGCCAAATAGGGCTGAAGAGCGAAAGGACACCTTAGGCCCGGTGGTCAAAGTAAAGGGACATTGCTGGAGGAAACTGCTCATTGCCTGGGAACTTGTGGGCGAAGTGAGCAATGCCATACTGCCCTCTGATGTCCTCCACCATGGGCAGACAGTACTCTACTACCTCTGGGCTAGGACAGCAGGGGAGATGATGCTGAGAAGGAGTGGGCACCTCCAACCCCAGGGGAAGGCACGTCAGGGGCCACAAAGGCCATCTCACTTCCACCCTCTGTGTGGTCAAGGGTGCAGTGCGCATTTGGTGTCGGGGGCCCGTGGGTTTCGGTCCCTGTCCTGTCTCTACGTACCAGGAGCGCTGCCTGGGCTGTGGCCACCTGTGCCTGCTCGTCTAATCGATGCAGCTCGGTCCCGAAGGTGCGCACAGAGCGTTCCAGACGCAGGTGTTGCCGCAGTAGGGCCTCGGTGGCCACCTGGTCCTGTCCAAAGGATGCACTCTCCAGTGTAGACCGCTGCTCCTGAAGCCACGAGTCCGCCTCCGCCACGTCCATGAAGTACTGTGAGGAGGAGGGCAGGCTGGGCACACATGGGCTGACCCTGCACTCCCTGCCCGGCCACCCAGCTCCTGCTGCCCTGCTACCTGCTGGACGAGCAGGGCCGCCTGCAGCCTCACGCCCTGCTCATCCATCCGGGCCCAGAGCCGCTGCCACATGCCCTGCACCACCTCGGCCCGCTCCCAGGGATCCGGCCGCATCGGGGGCCCGCAGGCTCCCAGTTTGCGTCCCCTCTGCACAAGATCAGTGCACACGGCCTGGTGGCGATGGAGCTCGGCTTCCAGGGCCTGGAGAAGCACAGAGGAGGGAGCTGGGTGAGGGAAGGGATGGATGGCAGGGAGAGGGGAAGAGGCAGGATGCAAGAGAGAGGGCACCTTGTGTTTCTGCAGGGCCGCTGCGATCTGGCTGAGATCCGGGCCCATGGACGCCTCCTCCACCAGCTGTCCGTGCTCCCTCAACCAGGCTTCCTCCTCCTCACAGCTGTGCAGGAGCTCTGCCTGCTGCAGGGTCTGCTCCAGCGAGGCCCGCCTGAGGGACGGCAAGGGCCACAGAGGGAATCAGGCAGTGATGGGGCTTAGGGAGGGATTCCCCACCAGGCCAGATACCTCCCCTTAGACAGGACTTCTCCTCTCCCTGGATCACTCAACAGAGGAGACTAGGGTCAGGGCAGAGGAAGTCTCCAGGCAGCATGTTTAAACCTGGGCAGGAGGTAATTTGGATTACAGAAAAGTTGTGGAGAGGGTAGAGGAGTTTGGGTGGGCTCTCACCGGGACCTGGCAAGAGACATGAGGCTCTGGTAGAGCTGGGCCAGCGCCCTGGCCTTGGCCTGCAGCACCTCCACAGCAGTGCCCGTGGAAGAGTCCAGCTTCATTGTCTGGTGGGCCAGATGGCTCACGTGGGCTCCAAGGACTGAGATCTGGGCCTCCAGCAGGTCATGCCTCTGCAGCAGCCCCTCTACCTCTGTCAGCTTCTGCCCACAGGCCGTGGAGCTGACCAGTACCTGGACAGGGACAGATGAGTGGTCATTAACGTCCCAGAGTGCTGGGTCGCTGTGAGTGCCAGGACTGGCGCATGCTGCTATGTTCCCCCAGAGGTCCACTGGTCCAGGGCCCACCTGCAGCTCGTTGAGCTGGTCGGAGGCAGCCTCCACCTCCCGCAGTAGGCTCAGCACAGCCTGCATGCCCGCTATCTGCTTCCTCTGCCCTTGGAGCCGCTGAAGGAGCCGCTCCCAGCGCCGGGTGATCTCCAGCTGCCTGGGGGATGTGAGAATAAGGGTGGTGTCCATTGGGCCATGGCAGGGAAGCTTGGGGTCCACAGTGGGTGGTTGGTGGGCTTGTCTGTACTGGAGGAACCTGAGTACTGTGGCTGGGGCTGTGAGCATCCTACCCTGGAGTGGGAGGGGCAGTGTCCCTGCCTTTTAGAAACAGGCAGAAAAACTGAAGGGAGAGTCTGGGAGGTTCAGGCCTCCTCTGACCCCCAAGCCTTCCTTCCAGTCCTCATTACAGGTGACCGCAACTCCATCCTTCCCAGTGCCCTGGCCAGGAACTGGATGACTCATTTTCTCACATCCCACTTCTCATCTGTTTGCAAATTCCCCTGGACTCAAAATAAATGCAGAACCCCTCCATTTCTCATCACCTCCACTTCTCTATTATTCTAAGTGATTACTGCAGTAGCTTCCTGACTGTTCTCTCTGCTTCTGCCCTTGTCCCTTCAGTCTACTCCTGTCGTGGCATACAGAATGATCACTGTAAAATAAAAGTTAGATCGTATGACTCGCCTGCTCAAGTCCTGCCATGATTTCCTATCTTCTGCTGAGTAAAAACCACATCTTTACTGTGTCCTGCAGGGTCTGGCGGGAACTCTGCCACCACCCCTGGCCTCCATACCTCCCTGACCTCAACTACAACCTGTTTACTTGGCTTCCATGTTATTTTTCAAACATACCAGGTATGTGCCCCTTTGGGACACTGCCCTAGTATAGTCCGTCATCATATCTGTATGGTTTCTCACTTCTTTCTGCTCTTTCAGTTCAGTTCAGTTGCTCAGTCGTGTCCGACTGTTTGTGATCCCATGGACTGCAGCACGCCAGGCCTCCCTGTCTATCATCAGCTCCCAGAGTTTACCAAAGCTCATGTCCATTGAGTCGGTGCTCTTTGCTCAAAAGTAAACCTCCTCTGACCACTCAGTATAACTCCCTCTGCCCACGTTGGCACCTCATATGCCCCTATTCTGCTTTATTATCTTTTAAAATCACTGTCTCACAGACTGTATATGTTTCTGTTTTCCTTAGTAGCATGTAAGCTCTATGAGGGGAGGGATTTTTGTTTGCCCTTTTCACTGCTAAATCTCCAACACCTAGAACAGTACTTAGGACATAGCAGACACTCAATAAATGCTTAGTTTTAGTGAATAAATTAATAAGAGGCTATCTAGAAAGAACAGAGCTTTACCAAAGGGATCAATGACAGAGGTTGGAGTTTTAGGCAACAGTTGGAGCTAGATCTTTTAATTTACTTATTTATGCTGTGCCACGCATCTTGCAAGATCTTAGTTCTCTGACTAGGAATGGAATCTGGGCTCTGACAGTAAAAGCGCCAAGTCCTAAACACTGGACTGCCAGGGAATTCCCAAGAGACAGATCTTTTAAAAGGGAGCCCCAAATCCATAAATCACCCCCACCTCCTCATGGTAGGAAGGCCTTAGCCTGTTTTGAAGACTGTCCCATGCCCGGGGCTCACCTGCTGGCCACCTCTGTCCCGCCGTGGTAACGCTCCTGCTGGAGAATGTCCGCGATCTCGGCCAGGGCCTGGAAGCGCCCCTCCTGGGGCAGGATACTGGCCTCCAGCATGCCCAGCCTCTGGGCGGCCGCGTCCACCATGGCCGGGCTGGCCGGCGGGGCTGCGGCCCGGTCCAGCACCTGCTCTGTGTCTGTCAGGAAGCTCTCCCGGAGGGCTGCCTTACGCTGGAAACGCCGGGCCAGGGTTTCCAACCGCTCTAGTTGTAGGAGCCTCTGCTGCAGGGCCCGGCTCCGTGAGGCCTCCGCCCGCTCCAGGCTTGCCCAGCGCCGGGACAGCTCCGCAGGGCCCAGGCCCGCGGGTGGCAGAAAGGGCCTGCGGTTCTGGGCTCGGAGGGCTGTCTGCAGCCGAAAGAGCAGGGCCTCCATGGCCCCTCGCTGCTGCAGCCTCGGTGGCTTCTCCTGGGTGCGGAAGGAGGCAAAGGCCACCAGTAGCTGGCGCATGGCTGGCAGGTTGTCTGGGAAATTCCGCGCCTCCAGCTGCACCTGCTTCTCTGCAATCCAGCACAGCAGGTCGGCCACCAGCTCCTCGTACTGGGTCTGCAGCGCCTCTGACTCCCGCAGCTGATGCAGGATCTGGTGGGGGGCATGGGAAGGGCTCAGACCAGCACCTGGGGGGCACACCCTGGCTTCCAGGTCCTGGCAGCCTTCCCCTTTTGGGTGCTGAGTGCCAGCCAGGCTTGCCCAAGTGCACAGTAGCTCCTGCTCTTAGGTGAGGATACGCTAAAGTGGGGGTGCTCCCAGCCCCCAGAGAAGCAAGGTCTGTTTCCATTCCACACTCAGACCTGGGAGTGGGGCTCCCGTCCTGCCTTCCTCTATCTTATTTTACCCCGTTTGGCCTCAACACTGGAGGTGCTCTTCTTTCCCTCCCTGAGGCCCCCACACCCCTAAAGTAACTCAGCGCCTTTGGCCTGGATCACCTTCCCCACTCCCAGCTGAGACACCAACCCTGAGAACAGCCCTCCCAGGCCTCAGCCTCTGCCATCGTGCCCAGAGGGTAAGAAAGCCCCCCAGAAACATGGACTTGGCCCAGCAGAGCTGCCCCGTGTTTGTCCTTGCAGAGTCCAGCTCTCTGTGCCTTTTAATCCCATTAGGAGCTTAACAACCTAAGAGCCGAGGGGGAGGGGGAGGGGCAGGGAGAGGCGTTGCTCACCCGGCTTCCCTGTATGCCGGGAAGTCTGCTCATGCTCCCTTGAACACTCCCAGCAGCCTTCTGTTACCCAGAATTAATTGCGTTACCCAGGCATCATCATTCCCATTTTACAGATGAAGCACAGGAAGGTTGGATGATGTGGCCAAGGTCACACAGGGAGGAAAGGTCACAGGGTGTGCTGACTCCGGAGCCCATGTTTGCCCCACCTCTCCGCAATGCCACCTTCCCTCTCTGTTCCCAACCTTCACGAGTCTCCTCTGGACGGTCTGCTCCTGGTGCAGGCGGGAGAAGTGGTGGTAATAGAGGGAGACGTAGGTCATGATGGAGCGCTCGTCGGGCTGTAGGGCTGCCACGTCCTCAGGATCCAGCAGCTGAGCAATGCCCAGCTCCTGCTCAGCTACGTGGAAAGCACAGCGGAGGTTGTGCAGCGGGCGGTCGGGACGCAGGGAGCTGTAGTCAAGCAGGTCTGGCCTGGGGAGAGAGCAGGCAGAGCTCTTCACCAGAGTCAGGGACTGCTCAGCTTTATGTGGACTTGTTAAGAGTGTCATTCCCACCTTGCTGGGCACTAACTTCCCCCTGATGATGATCTAAGGCCCTGGTTGAAGGAATAGGACTGGGAGAGGGGAGGGTTAATTGTGCTTGGGGCTCAGCCTCCTGGGTAGCGGGGGGAAGCTCCAAAAGGGACAGGTGCTTACCAGAAAGAGGACTGAAAAGAGAATCAGGGACACAGAGAGTAGAAGAAGGCAGGGGTCAAAGGCAAACCTGGCTAGTTCTATGGAAGGGGGGAGGGGTGTCACAGACCAGAAGCTCAGGGTCAGTGTCTCTAACTCTGAGCCCAGTGTAAGGGGCCAGAAGGATATGGGATAATGGGTGGGTTGAGGACCCAAGTCCTGGAGGAGTTAGCTCAGTGGGTAGAAGGCCTCTGAGAAGGAAGCAGAGGCCTGCCTCAGGCCAGCCAGGGCAGGAGGTGCTGGGTCCCCTCCCATACGCCCACCTGTGGGCATGGATGAGGGCACTGAAGCTGAGCCCATCACTCCAGCTGCGGGAGAAGTCCGTGATGTTGATGTTGGCATAGCCGGCAGTCTTCCGCTGGCACCAGACCAGCAGAGCTTCCTTGGCAGACAGCAGGGCTGCGCTGACACCAAACTCCTCCTGGAAGGACAGGACAGTGGGTCACCGTGCAGGGATGGGATGCGGAGGGGGGTAGGCTGCAGAGCCCGCAGGCTGTGGGAGAAGCAGGCTGGGCACAGTGCGATCCTGCTCCCCCACCTGGAGGCGGTGTGGACGGCCTGTCCTTCAGAGCATCTGACTGCACTTGCTGTTACTCGTGCTGGGCAGGGATTGGGAGTGCGAGAGAAAGATTGTCCTTACAAAGAAGTGGGGCAGTCTGAAAGTTGTCACCTCTGAGCAGCTGGTTTTGAGTCACAATTGGTGACAACAGCCACAGTAGCTCCCATTTCTCTCGGCCTTCCTTTCTTTTTTAATATTTATTTATTTGGCTGTGCCAGGTCTCAGTTGTGGCACTTGGGATCTTTAGTTATAGCATGTGAATTCTTTATTTTTTTTTTTGCATGTGAATTCTTAGTTGCATCATATGGGATCTAGTTCCCTGACCGGGGATCGAACCTATGACCCCTGCACTGGGAGGGCAGAGCCCTAGCCACAGGACTATTAGGGAAATCCCTCTCCAGCCTTTCGGCTGGGCCAGGCACTGTGCTAACCAACCCTGGGCCACACGGAATTGAGTCTGGGCTTCATTAGACCGACTCCAGGTCACCATGGGCTTTCTGCCAACCAGGCACCAGGCCCGCACATGTGGCTCTCCACCTGGCACAACCCCCAGACGTAGGCACTGTTAGCAGTTACATTCTAAGGAAGCACAGGAGGTGCAATATGAGGGGTCAGGAAACTGCCCGGGGTTTCCCGGCTATTAGGGGAGGGTCTCTCTTGACCTAGAAACCTCTGACATGCGGAGCCCATCTGTCTGCCTCACAAGGCCTCCCTCACACAATGGCTTCCTCAGACTGGGAAATGACCATCTTCAACTGGTTTCTGTCTCCTTGATAATCTCTTTTATTCTGCTGCTTTCGGTTTCCGCACATTCCCCCTCACCTCCCGCGCCCCCATCCCATCCCTCTTTTACTCAGTGCTTCTTTCCCTCCTCCTTCTGGGCTCCACTTCTTTCCCTGCCTTCTGTTTTTGTCCCTGTCCTGCCCTCAATGGTCCTCCCCTTCCCTCCACCCCCTCCCTTGCCCCTCACACCCTGGAATCCCCATCTCCTTTTTTTCTCTCCTTTTCTCCCTTCTTCATCACTCAACTAGAGCCAGACATCCTGGAATGTGAAGTCAAGTGGGCCTTAGGAAGCATCACTATGAACAAAGCTAGTGGAGCTGATGGAATTCCAGTTGAGCTATTTCAAATCCTAAAAGATGATGCTGTGAAAGTGCTGCACTCAATATGTCAGCAAATTTGGAAAACTCAGCAGTGGCCACAGGACTGGAAAAGGTCAGTCTTCATTCCAATCCCAAAGAAAGGCAATGCCAAAGAATGCTCAAACCACCGCACCATTGCACTCATCTCACACGCTAGTAAAGTAATACTCAAAATTCTCCAAGCCAGGTTTCAGCAATATGTGAACTGTAAACTTCCAGATGTTCAAGCTGCTTTTAGAAAAGGCAGAGGAACCAGAGATCAAATTGCCAACATCTGCTGGATCATCAAAAAAGCAAGAGAGTTCCAGAAAAACATCTATTTCTGCTTTATTGACTATGCCAAAGCCTTTGACTGTGTGGATCACAATAAACTGTGGAAAATTCTGAAAGAGATGGGATATACCAGACTACCTGATCTGCCTCTTGAGAAACCTGTATGCAGGTCAGGAAGCAACAGTTAGAACTGGACATAGAACAACAGACTGGTTCCAAATAGGAAAAGGAGTACGTCAAGGCTGTATATTGTTACCCTGCTTATTTAACTTACATGCAGAGTACATCATGAGAAACGCCAGGCTGGAAGAAGCACAAGCTGGAATCAAGATTGCAGGGAGAAGTATCAATAACCTCAGATATGCAGATGACACCACCCTTATGGCAGAAAGTGAAAAAGAACTAAAGAGCCTCTTGGTGAAAGTGAAAGAGGAGAGTGGAACGTTGACTTAAAGCTCAACATTCAGAAAACTAAGATCATGGCATCTGGTCCCATCACTTCATGGCAAATAGATGGGGAACCAGTGGAAACAGTGGCAGACTTTACTTTTTGGGGCTCCAAAATCACTGCAGATGGTGATTTCAGCCATGAAATTAAGACACTTACTCCTTGGAAGGAAGGAATAATACAACCTAGACAGCATATTTAAAAGCAGAGACATTTCTTTGTCAACAAAGGTCTGTCTAGTCAAGGCTATGGTTTTTCCAGTGGTCATGTATGGATGTGAGAGTTGGACTATAAAGAAAGCTGAGGGCCAAAGAATTGATGCTTTTGAATTGCGGTGTTGGAGAAGACTCTTGAGAGTCCCTTGGACTGCAAGGAGACCCAACCAGTCCATCCTAAAGGAGATCAGTCCTGGGTGTTCATTGGAGGGACTGATGCTGAAGCTGAAGCCCCAGTACTTTGGCCACCTGATGCGAAGAGCTGACTCATTTGAAAAGACCCTGATGCTGGGAAAGATTGAGGGCAGGAAGAGAAGGGGACGACAGAGGATGAGATGACTGGATGGCATCACTGACTCGATGGACATGAGTTTGTGCAAGCTCTGGGAGTTGGTGATGGACAGGGAGGCCTGGCGTGCTGTGGTCCAGGGGGATGCAAGGAGTCAGACATGACGGAGTGACTGAACTGAACTCCCGTCTTCCAATTCTTCCACCAATTTCTGTTTAGAAACTCAGAATGTCTTGGGAGATTGGGATTGACATATATACGCTCCTATGTATAAGACAGATAACTGATGAGAACCTACTGTGAGCACAGGGAACTCTACTCACTGCTCTGTGGTGACCTAAATGGGAAGGAAATCCAAAAAAGAGGGGATATATGTATACATATAGCTGCTTCACTGTGCAATATACTATAATACAACCTTGTAAAGCAACTATACTCCAAAAAACCCCCCCAAAGCTCAGAATATCAAAGCACAGCAGGTTATATTCCCTTCCCCGTCCTCTGGGCCTGGGAGCTTGGATAGAAGGGACTAGTATGTAGCAGTGCAAGGGGGGAGGGGAAGGAGTTTAGGGCCTGGAGCTGGGCTCTGCCAGAGCCAGGCCAGCCCAGAAACCCTGAGCAGCTGGGTTAGGCTGGCAGACATGAGCCAGGAGTGATTCTGGGGGTAAGCGTGTATGGGCATGGGGTCAGCCTGGTCCCAGACACATCTGAGTTTCACAGGGAGAAGGGCCTGAGCTGGCTGCAGACGAGACAGCCAGCTGGCCAGTTGGGGGCCAGTCAGGGGACAATGTAGACCTGCTGCCCCTGAGGGAAGGGATGCAGGGGCACTTGGAACTGGCTTAGTGGGATGGGGAGGGGAGCGTGGCTTCCTGGAAGGGCTTGAGGTCAGCTAGAAGTTGATCCATCCACTCATTAGCCAAATGGGTGCTAGGCCCTGGGGATGCAGGCTGGCAAGGCCCCTGCTCTCCTGGGGGTCACAATCCCATCAAGAGTGTCAAGGGTCCTCCTGGATTTGAGCCAAATCTGTGGCTTCTTTTCTTTAAGATTTCATGCTCTAAGTTGGTTTTCCTAACCCACTGGAATTGAGTTTTTGGTGGGGTTTTGCAAACCATGAAACTATGAATATTTATATAAGGACTTTTATGTGTTCACTCTTCCTGACCCAGTTGTAGAATGGAGGAAGATGAGGAACCATCTCTCTGGTTTTCAGGATCCTGAGGATTTGGAAACCTTCAGGGCTGGGGCTTTCCCTGTATGTTTTATTTTTCCCAATAGTACATTATGGGGTAATGAAAGTTACAGGGATTCAATGGCAAGTAGAAAACAATAAATTAGTAGTGAAAGGCAGGTGGTGGGCAGGCACCTTGACCCCCTTCACTAGTAAATGACTTGTCCCAGACCCAACTTGAAGCCCATAAATCCATTAATAGCTCTTAATTCAGCATATTACAACCTCTCTGACACTCTGAATCCTTTGCCTGCGATTGAAGAGTGAATAGAAGTTGTGTGGATGCCGAGGATCTGCTGTGGGCCTCCTAACGGTCAGGTGGAACTGCTCTGTCCCCAGGGCCCTGAGGGGAGGCCAGGGCTGGGCTGGGCTGGGCAGCTGGGCATGGGGGCTGAGACATACCCTGTCCAGGCAGATGTGGGAAATCTGGAAACGCAGAATGATGACCCAGATGAGTCCCAGGATGAGCGTCTGGTCTCCATCCACGATGTTCTCTGGCCCAATGAGGGGTATTGGCACCTGTGGGCATATTTTTCTGACCTCAGCCACAAAGCCCATGTACTAGAGAAGACTCATAGTAACCAAAGGGTTGGCTGCCAGATGGGAAGGGTTCTGTCTGTCCTGACCCAGGGGGTCCCCAGGGGAGAAGCCGGCAGGCCCAAGGCCAGGCAAGCCCAGGCTTTCCAAGCGATAGCGGAGACAAGGCTCTCACCTTCATAGGCTACATATCTGTGACACATTATGTCTCTGAGCTTGAAGGGTGCTGAGTAGCTTCTGACAAGGGCTACAGGACTTGCACCTTTCCGAGGTTCTAGAGAGGAGGTGATTGGCTCACAGGCCATTGGCCCTGGGACCAAGTAGCGTGGGCTTGCATTGTGTGGCTGGAAGCTTTCTGTTCTTCCATAAGTCTAGGGACCACAGTGCTCCATCCCTTGCTCTGGCCTCTCACCTTCCTGGCCTCCCTCCAGCATGCTAGGCTCCCAAGGGGCTGCCTGTGACCCACATCCCAGGACTCAGGCTCAGCCCAGCCAGTTTCAGCTGTAACTTCACACCCTCCAGGCTCAGCCATCTCATGCTCCAGTACCTGAAGCCAAGAGCCCCCAGGCTTCCCAATTCCTGCTGCTCAATATAAATGACCCCTGCATAGCCCCCCGACACGGGCCATGAGGATCCCTGTTTCTGGAGCTCTCCTCTCCTTTTAGAGACGACTTCTCTGGGGCTGTCCCTTCCTCTCAGGATCCCTCCTATTTGCAGAGGCCCCTCCCGGCTGTCTAGTTCAGCTTCTCCCAGGCAGCCCTACACCACCTCCCTTCCCTGCCTGGCTCAGTAGTGTCTGAGGCTCTTCCCCTGTGTCTGACCCCCACATCCAAGATCTGCTGACCAGCTGCTCATGGGCCTTGCCTGGAGAATATTTTCCTCTTTTATGAAAAGAGAAGGTTAAGAGTGTACTGAATCTTTCAACTTAGACTCCACAATCTCTCATTGTAGGCAAAGGCAGATTTCATTCCCGCCCACTGGGGACAATGGTTGTTCCAGCTCCAGCCGGGTGGGTGCCCTCTAAGCCGGGTGAACTGTGCAAAGTAGGGCTTTGCTTACTGGACTCTGTATCCCAGCTGCTCCTCCTGGATTCTGGCTCCAGACTCTGCTCGGCCCTGTGGCCAGCCCAGGAAAGATGATCCGGTCATCCGGCCTGTCCCCACCGCCCACCCCAGCACCACGCCCAGGAGCCCTCTCCCCAGTGCCCACCTTGGCCCTGAGGAAGGCCAGAGCTCGGCTGCTGTTCTCCAGAAAATGGACGCGCATGCGGCCCCGGTTGGGGGGTGGCAGGGCCTCCCCTGAGATGAGCTCCAGCAGCCGCAGCAGGTGGGTGCCGTCAGCCAGCTCTGTGCACAGGTTCTGGATCTTAATGCCCACCTGGGAGGGGATGAGGAACAGGCACAGGGTCAGCCCAGCCTCTCCTGTCTGCTCCATCCCAGGACCTGGGCGGTGAAACCTAGAGCACCAGCCTGGAGGAAGGAGCACTGGTCTTAGCCAGCTGGGCTCAGTCGGCCCCCTGGGTCCACCTGCCAGGGAGCTGGGGGCACAGTGGAGGCAGCTGTGGGGTGGGCCCAGCTGCACTCACCCGGGCGTGCTGGAAGATATTGTTGATCCACTTGGTGAAGGTCTTCTCCTGCATCTGTATGTGCCGCGCCTGCAGCTTGCGGATGTGGCCCATCTCGTACGCAGAGTCCATGGTGGGACTGGACCGGGAGAGCCAGCCTGGGGTCTGCGGCTGGACTCCTGCTTCAGGTGTCCTGTAGCACCAAGGAACTGCTGGGGGTTGTGGGGCTCACTGGCCAGCAGGCCCGGAGCCCTTTGGAGATGAGGAGCCACTGGATATTTCCCTAAGCTGGAGACATTGGGGGCCTGGAGGCTGGGGGAGGAAGGTGGATTCTGATGACTCCCTGGAACAGGGGACCCCTCCCTGCCAGATTGCCCCACGTGTGGTGGGTGGTTGCAGCTTGGGATCTAGCCAGGTAAGGTCTTAGGCTCCTTGCTGGTGCCCTACACTTGAGTGGCCCACCCCCTTTTCCAGATTCTTCTTCTAGAGCTCCTGCTGCCAGAGGTTTCCCCTGGGCCACAGCATTCGGCTGCTGCTGCTCGGGATGAATAGGGCAGGTGGAAGGAAAAAAGAAACCGCTCACCTTGTTGATGTCCTGAGAGGAGACCTAGCTGGACGGTTGGAGATGGCAGATAGCAGGGGCTGGGCGGGGAGGGAGAGACATCAAGAGAGGCTGAGGCTGAGGCTGGGGTAGCGCCATGGCCCTCCTCTTGGGCCAGCGAGGCAGTGTGACGGCACACAGCTGGCATTGTCCTCCCACCTGCCACAGGGCGTGGCCCGGGCCTGGAGGGGGCGGCTCAAGAATGCTCCAGATTGATGCTCCAGGGTCTCCTCCTTCATCATCTCCCTGCTGCCAAGGCCTTCAGTATCGGGTGGAGTCCTGGTGCCCAAGACACAGAGGCCCACAGGATGGTCTCGAGTTGGCTTTGGGTGGGAGCTCCATGGGGGAGCTGCAGTCTGGGTTCAAGAGCCTCTGGTCAGAGCCTCTGCACCCACACCCCAGGCTGAGGCTGCTCTTCTGCACCCCAGCAGGGTCTCTTTGGGAGCACCTGCAGGGCTGGAGATGGGAGTGAGCCCGTGGGGCTACAGCCCTCACACCCTCTCCTGGGGGGACTCACCATAGGCCACAAGGAAGCACTGGATCAGGGCTGGGCTTTCCAGGCTTGATGGAAACACACCCAACCCAGACTAGGGCTGCATGATAGGGTCCCTTCCACCTGGGGGCCACTTTCTGAAGGGGGCTCCCCCTGAAAAGGGGTAACCCACACCCGCAAAGCCTGCCTGTGGGAATGAAAGAATCTCCTCCAGAGTCAGAGATATGGTGTTCACTCTTTGGGGCCCCAGCACCTGTGCTCCGGCTGGGCCCGAGGCTCAGAAGCAGGGCTGTGTGGGAGCCAGCCAGCCTCTCTCTCCAACCCCACCACCCCCCACTGCAACCGTGGACTGCACGACACAAGGAGTGCAAGTTCTAATTCAGGGGGCTTCATAGGACTGTCTGCTTACAGTCACGGGACTAGGCTGTGTACCTAGGTTCATCCACCCCAAAGCCCAGCAACCATCCTGAGGGAGGCATCCCTCACAGTCCAGGCCAGTGAGAGGGGCAGTGGCCAGAGCCTGCCCTTCAGAGCTGGGTGGGATCCATTACACCTGAATTTCAGCCTGTGGCTGGGAGTGAGGGGCATGCTGCCCTTGGGTGGGGGACAGATCCCCTGTATCCAAGAGGAGCCCCCGCCCCTGTTGTCCTCTCCCTGGGAGGTCCCTCCTGACACTGATTGGCTTCCCAGCACTTGGGATGAACCTGAGCTTCCTTCTTGCCCGCAGCCCCAGGTCCAGTCAGGCACCAATAGCTGTCACTGCTGTGCCCCACCAACGGGCACTCCACAGGGCACCCCCCACCCGATTACTCCCACTGCCCCTGCAGGTCCTCATCACTGTCCCCAGCTCAGCACCCTGTCTCCCTGTCAGCCTACGCCCAGCCCACCATGCCTTCACAGAGCAAGACTCCCCATTGCCAGGTGGGGACCAGAGCAACCTGCTCACATCTGAGCATCAGTTCTTCTCTCAGCTTAGAATGTCTCTTCTGCACCATCATCCACAGTCTCATATCAGCCCCAGTTAAAAACCTTTCCTATAACCAACAAACCCATGAAAAGATGCTCAGCATTGCTCATCATTAGAGAAATGCAAATCAAAACTACAATGGGGAATCACTGTCACACCTGTCAGAATGGCTATCATTAAAAAAAATCTACAAACAATAAATGCTGGAGAGGATGTGGAGAAAAGAGAACCCTCTTGCACTGCTGGTGGGAATGTAAGTTGACACAGCAACTATAGAGAACAGTATGGAGATTCCTTAAAAAACTAGGAATAGAACTACCATGTGACCTAACAACCCCACTGCTGGGCAGACACTCTGAGAAAATCATAACTGAGAGACACATGTACTCCAATGTTTGTTGCGGCACTTTTACAATAGCAAGGACATGGAAGGAACCTAGACGCCCACCAACAGATGAATGGATACAGAAATTGTAGTACATACATACAATATTACTCAGCTGTAAAAAGAACGCATCCGAGTCAGTCCTAATGAGGTGGATGAACTTAGTCTATTATACAAAGTGAAGTAAGTCAGAAAGAGGAAAAACAAATATTAAATATTAATGCATGCATATGAATCTAGAAAGATGGTACTGATGAACCTGTTTGCAGGGCAGCAAGGGAGATGCAGACATAGAGAACAGATTTGTAGACACAGTAGGGGAAGGAGAGTGTGGGACGAATCGAGACACTAGCATAAAAACACATACATTACCATGTGTAAAACAGAGAGCAAGTGAGAATTTGCTGTGTAAAACAGGGAGCTCAACGCAGCTCAAACTAGAGGGGTGGGATGGGGTGGGAGATGGGATGGGTTTCAGGAGGGAGGAGACATGTATACCTGTGACTGATTTGGGTTGATGTGTGGCAAAGGCCAACACAATATCGTAGAGCAATTCTTCTCCAATAATTGTATTTTGTTCTATATTTCTCAATATTGTACAACTATAATTTTTGATATTAAAAAAGAAATCCTTTCCTTCGAGGAAGTCCCCCTTCCTCCTACCTCTGTAAGTTTGTTTCACCTCCCATCAAGAGCCTTGGCCCAGGCATCCCATGTGATGTGAGCCCCAGAGGACAGGATGGAGCTGCTTGGCCCTTTGCACACATATCTCAACAGAGGTGGTTGTACTTGAGGTTGTTGGGTAGGTTGTCAGGAAACTGCTCTTCTTTTTCCCAAGTTCAACTGTAATAAAGCGTACTGTACATGATACCAGGACCAGCTTCTCCTAGGCTGTGACTGACTGCAACCCCTGGTGAGAATCCTGTTGGTCATATAAATTTGGAATGTTTATGCTGCAAGTAACTGAAGTTTCAAGTCAAATGGGTTTAAACAATATAAACAGAACATACTGGTCCATGTAACTGGAAAGTCTGGCAGGAGGACTTTAGGTGAGGTTTGATCCAGTAGCTCAAATGATGCCACCACAGGTTTGGATTTCCTTTGCCTTTCTCAATGCCTCCTTCATCTTCATGCTCCATGGGGTAGTTGCTGCCAGCCTAAATCCTCCAGCACCACTGGGCACTTCTCTCAAAGCTATTTATATTGTTGTACCAGTAGGCTCACTTCTTCGAACTGCATGGTTTAGAAAAGAGAGAACATCTTCCTGAGAGTTGGAACAGAAGTCTGAGGGACCTCTCATAATCACATGTCAATTTCTGAACCATTTCTGTGACCAGGTGGATGAAGTACTCTAATTGGCTCAGCCAATCAGGATCCATCCTGGAAAGGAGTAGGATCTGTCTCCCCAAACTTCACCTTTCAGTTTGACGGTGGGGAAGTAGAGAGTGGCCTGCCAAAGGAAATTCCAGGTCTGGATCACTAAAAGGGTACGTGGGAGCCAGTGTGAAAACTCCAGATGTCTACTATGGGAGCTCTGCACCTGCAAGGCGTGGCGAGAGGTAGGAGCAGCGCCAGCCAGCCAGGGGTTGTATCCCAGCACCATGGCACCCTCAGGTGTCCGGCCAGCCTCAGCGCTAGAGAGGCATCTCCTGTGAGTGCTCAGTGATGCCCCGTCCCCAGCCTCAGCGCTAGAGAGGCATCTCCTGTGAGTGCTCAGTGACGCCCCGTCCCCAGCCTCAGTGCTAGAGAGGCCATCTCCTGTGAGTGCTCAGTGATGCCCCGTCCCCAGCCTCAGAAGAGTCTCCTCAATGGTCCCTTCCAGTCTTGGCTTCCAGTCACTCTTGGTCGGGGCATAAACCTCCTTCGGCGCCTGCTCCCAGACTTGGCCTCTGCCCACATCAGATGGAGCTGCTCTCCTGCTGAAGAAGCCCCCATCTCCCACCTAGAGAACATGCAGAAAGAGACAGCGTCACAGGGATGGTGTGCCAAGGGGCACGCCCATCCCTTAACGCCTCTGCCTTGTTTCAGAATGGTTCCAAGGGATGCCTGCTTTGTTCCCAAGACAACTGGTACACAGTCATTGAAAAACCAGAGCCAACGGGAAAAAGTGATTTTTTTCAGTAGTTTATTGATCAGTAGACTTTTTTTTTTTTTGACGTTTTGAAACAAGATTACAAAAAAATAGAAGCATTGTGTATTAATAGCATTTTTTGGCTAATTAACATGTCACCTGGTACACTTAAATTCAGCCCATGTTTACCTGGAAAAAAACTCAGTGGTTATCTGTCCTAAGAAAGTTACTCTTCTGTCACATTCCATGGAGGAAATAAACAGTGCCTCTTTAAACGCTTTCCTTATCTCCAAGGCAATCTGTCCATGGCATTGCTCTGGGCATCCAGAAGGAGCAGAGCTGCAAAGTGGAAAGGTCCCGGTGGTGGCTGTCAAGCCATGACTCTGGTGGTTAAACCCCATCCTACATGGTGAACTCCAGTACAAGACATTCCCAGTGTGTTACAGGGGTGGCTATTGAGACCCAGTGGACACAGTGAAGGACCGTGGTCAGAGCAGCGGGGTCAGGGCTCTGCTGAGGCCTTTCCTGTGGGCTGTAAGCGGGGTGGGGGTTGGGGGAGAGCACAAGGCATTTGGCTTCTTCTCACATGCTCTCTGACCCACCTGGACACCAGTCCCATGATATGGAGTAAGAATCCAACTACTTAAGGCCCACCGCTCTGTGGGAGGAGCCACAGCCCCCAATCCAGGCGTTACTGTTGCACGATGACAAGTGATCCAGAGAAGCCAGTTCAGCCCCAGAGAAGCAAAAGCCAATTGAAATGCACGGCCCTCCCCACGGAAGCGTGGCCCCACCCCGGGCCATCCAAGCATGTGGCGAGGAAAGAATCCATGTAGGACGCCAAGCAGGCTGGACATCAGCGTGTGGCCACAGAGCTGTACTCTGTGATCATGAGCTGTACACAAACAGACTCGAGATCCTTAGGTTTTCTTCTGTGGAGTCATGGACAGCATGGACAGTTTTAGAGTTCAGCTGCTTCCAACCCCCAGCCATCCATGAGTGCTCTAGGGAGGGGGTTCTTGGACAGTCGGGTGGTCCTGGGAGGACAGCACAGTCGGCCAAGGTGTCCAGATCCTGAGGGCTCTGTGTTACCAGCCCTGCTGCACAGGGTCAGGGGGTAACGGGTGTTTTGGATCCAGACTCAAGGAACTCTGTGCAGGTCCTGGGGAGAAAAGGGTCCTCGCTTGGCCGCCATCCCTAATGGTTTCCAGTGTTTTTCTTTCCAATCAACTTTTCACAATGGGTGACTTCAGGTTTCAAGAGAAGATATTAACAAAAATGGACATGCGAATTCCTTTCTCTTCATTTTTTCTCAGCATTTAGCTGATAGATGATCTCCTGCCAGAGGTCATGGGGTGGTGGGGTAGGGATCACCCATGAGGTGTTTCTATCCTCATAGCATCAGAAACCTCCTCTCCGGCTCCTCTAAAACAATATTCCTCTATGTCAGTATATAGACAAAATCTACATATACACACATTAACAAGTGTCAAAAATATGTACTCATGGGACATATGTGTATATATTTATCTTTATATATGACAGCTGAACATGGCAAGATCAATCTGAGTGGAAATCAGCTAACTCTGGCATCTCCAGACCTCTGGACAAATGAACTCTTTCTCCTTCTCTCTCAGTCTTGTCCTTTGCTGGATCAACTGTGCTCACATGCCTGGGTGGTCCTCAGGTGTTCGCAGAACCATCTGCTCAGATTACAGTCCTGGAATCACAAATGTCTCTGTGTGTCTAATTAATTTAAAAGTGCTCATTAAGACTAAAACCATGTTATGTATTTACTTCTCTTCAAGTTAAATTATTGAGAAAGTAAGCTAGGGAGAGTGAGGGCTAGGATCTGGGAAAATGTTTCTCTAAATAAATAAACGTCTTTAAATCTGCAGTTCTGCCCTTGATGACATCAGGGGAAAAAAAATGTGGCTTTGGGAAGACTTGGGCGGGACTGTTTGGGTTTCCTTCATTTTGGTGCCGGCAGGGTTCCAGGCCATGTGGCCATCACAACAGTGATGAAATACCATGTCTCTCTTATTGCATAAGTAATGGTGATGGAAAGCCACCTGCATCCCGCAGCTGGAGCCCACATAGAGGCTGATCTCCACTGGTCACAGGCATTTGGGTGAGTGGTCCAGAGAGGTTCACACAGGGCCCCTGGGAGAGAGAACACTCAGGAGCTGATGTACAGCGAAGTGCCCAAACCCTGCCTCATGAGGCATCCGTGGTATGAACCACACAGATTCTGAAGAAAAGGCTTTATATGAGAGATTCCATCTTGTTTCTGCATAAGGGTTTTTATCCTTTATACAGAAACTGTATTTAAAAAACTGGACATGATAAAAATGCCCATTTTCTTGTTATAAAAATAGTTTCTAACACTAGTAGACTGACTTCTTCTACCTGATAGCCAGTGAGGGTGGGCTGGCCCCTCATTCCCTTTGTGTCCACAGGGCCAGGACAGTGCATGCACCAAGCCATGTTTTTGCTGAAATTAAATCCTGCCATCGACCAAGGAGCCTTAGAGACATGTGACCATGCTAACTGAGGACTGGGGAAAGCCGCCTCTTTTCTTCCTCTAGTTTAAATGACAGTCTTAGCTACAAACTATTGGACAGACAAGAAAAGCTCGTTTTCAGATTTCAATGTGACTAGAATACTAGAAATCTCGCCAGGGGTTAGTAAAGGTTGTGAGTTCCAAATTCCTAACCAAATATAACTTTGCTGGGAAGGCTTTGGGGTTGGGGGAGCCCCGGGAAGGCCGGCCAGTGGACGCTGTGGGGGACACTCCCTGTGGCCTGGCTGCCTGCTCCGCGGGCCAGCAGAGGGACGGGAACATGCAGACAAGGTGTGTCCTCCCCTCAAAGCCGGGGCAGCCCTCTTCTCTTTGGTAGATAGTTTGGAGAGAACAGAAACCTCTGGTTTTTTTTTTTTTTTTCACTCTAAATAAAGCAGGGAACAAAATAAATAAGCTGGTCTCTGCTGCCTCCCGGTGCTCTCTGAGGGAGAGCCAGGCTCATAACAATGAATAGTCCAGCGGGGCCTAGCAGTGCCCCTGGCTCACTCCCTGTGGTTCCTGGGATTCCATGTCCGAGTTTCTCCAGGCTTCCAAGGACTTCCTGGAAGCATTCCTGGAATCTCCCTTTGTTCTCAACCCTTCAAACTTCATATCCATCCCCTCTCCCCAATATTTTAATAGAAACTCAGGGAATTTTAAGGTAAAAGGACCTGATCTAGGGTCCAGTGTCTGCCCTTCCCATTCTACAGATGGGGAAACTGAGGCACAGGGCAGGCAGTGTCTCACCCAGGGTCAGTGAGTTGGTGACAGGGTGGGCCTCAGGCCCAGGCTCCCCTGATTCCCGCCCCACATTGCCTTCCCTGTGTGTCATCTGCCCCTTAGTCGGCCTTGGACAAGGACTTCCTGTGGGAGGGCGGCACAAGATGTGGGGGCAGGCTGCTGGGCAGCTCGTAGCCGCTGAGCTTGATCTTTATGAGGTGCTTGGCCAGCGCGAACTCCTCCTCATCCAGCATGCCATCGCCGTCACAGTCAGCCAGCTTCCAGATCTTGCCCAGGACGCTGTTGGGCAGCTTGGAGGTCACCATCTCCTTCTTGGCGTTGATGCCTGATATCTTTCCGTTGATGGGCGACAGGGTGTAGAAGAGCTCGTCATAGACGGGCTTGTCTTTGGCCACGACCCACTCCTCCTCATCGGCACCCTCCTTGGCGCCCTCCCCGTAGCCCTGGTTGAAGGGGCTCTCGGCCGTGCCGTCGAAGGCGCCGCCCTGCACGAGTGGCGGGGGCATGCTCATCTCCTCCTGGCTAATGAGGTTCATCAGTGACGAGATCTTGTTGGTGAGCATGTTGTCCACGGCCTCGATCAGCTTGGGCTTCAGCGAGTGGAACTTGGTGAAGTCGTAGTTCTCAAGTTTTTCCTGGAAAAGGAGAAACCACAGACTTGGTTAAAGCCCTCCTGCAGGAAGCAAACAGGAGAGGGGTGGCTGGAGGGACAAATGATCCCTTAAAGCCGGAAGCCCATACTCTGGGCTGTCCAGAGCTCTCTCTTTGGTATGGTTCCCATATCTGAACTCACCAGGAGTTGCTTTTGGAACAAGAGGCAATGTTTTCCTGCAGTAGCTGACCTAGGCTGGCAAGAGCATGAGGGACAGTGAACCCCTAGGGCTTTGAGACAAAATTCCTTCACCCTGCCTTTTTTAAGCACTCTAGAGATTTAGTATTTCAGCTTTTAAAGAATTTTACATACTTTACATAGTTCAGTTGATCTTTACAACAATGCTGAGAGGAAGGGCAGGTATTAGTAACCTACAGAAAGCACAAGGGGTGTGTGCGCTGGTGGAGTCAAGACCAGAGCCCAGGCCTCCTCCCACTCGGCTAGCCTCTTAGTGCTGTAACATGAAGCTGTGATAGAGCTGTCTGTAGAACTTATTTAAGTAAAAATGATTACTGAAAGATTATAGTGACCAGCTAAAAAAAGGTAGTTTACAGTACAAATACGTAAAAGTTGAAACTGGTAAGAGAGAGAGGAGGAGGGATAGTGTTAGTCACTCAGTTGTGTCCAATGCTTTGCGACCCCATGGACTGTAGCCCGCCAGGATCCTCTATCCATGGAATTCTCCAGGCAAGAATATTGGAGTGGGTTGCCGTTCCCTTCTCCAGAGGATCTTCCTGACCCAGGGATTGAACCCAGGTCTCCTGCATTGCAGGCAGGTTCTTTACCATCTGAGCCAGCAGGGACGGGAAGGGCAAGTACAAATGCAGCCAACAGAGCTGAGAGGTATTAGTGGGATAAGGGTGAGTCTCAGCTCCATCTCCCAGGAGAGCTGGGTGGAGCAGATAGACCACAGGGTCTGGAGACGGCCCGAGTGGATGTGGCCAGGATGGGAACCGACTGTAGATGCCACAGAGGCTCTGTGAATGGCTTTGTAGAAATAGTCCTTCCTGCCTTGGTTTTCCTTGGTTACTCACCTTCCTTCCATCCATTCATCCATTCATCCATCTAATCCAACATTTACTGACCATTTGTTACACGCCAGGCCCTGTTCAGGAATATAAATATGAAAAGCCATAGTCTCTGCCTTCAGGGAACTCATATTCCAAAAAGGGCCTGACTTAGTTTACAGTGAAACAATGATAACATAAAATAGAATAAAGTCATTAAACAAAGGGAAAAGCCAAGAAACTGAAAGAAAGAGGGAAGGAACTATCACATCAGACAATGAAGGCTGTGAAAGGCTATGTTCCTCAGCTGCCCTGGCTGGGGCCGAGGGATCATACCCCTTGGCTGTTGGAGGGGAGAAACCATCTGGTTATCACAAGAGACAAATCCTCTCTGGTCCTGAACTGTGAGAGTCACTCAGGGGATTTTTAAAAGGGGCCTGAAAAATCTAGTGAAGATGTCTTCAACAGTAGTTTTGCCAAATAAATGCAAAGAATTCCAGATATGGCGGTTTTTATTTGGGCTCTATGTGAAGTATTTCTGTTTGGACAATCCCACAGGGCCTTGGAGGGGCCATTCAGGGGTATGGTTTTGTGGACATGGGGCAGGGAGACTCCCGAGGGCAAGAGCTTTCACATACATACCCCTCGGACCTGACTGTTCTGGACAGAAGTCATGGGACAGGCAGTTAGAAAAAAAATGCAACTTTGTGTCACCATAAATACCACACTTTCATTGTAAATAACTAGGGAAAAACTAGTAAGCAAAAAAATCTTAAATCACTTATAATACCATCACCCAGCAATCACCTTTGCTAACATGGGGGGGATACATTTATAGCCATTTTAATAAACACACACACACACACTCTTTAGTTGAAATAAGACAAAACTATTTAACAACCTGTATTTTAAAGAAAAAATGTATCATAGCTTTTTATGATATCAATTTTATACAACCTTTTTAAAAATTTTAAATTTTATCTGATTTAATTTTCAAAGTTGAACTATGGTTGACTTACAATATTGTGTTAGTGTACAACAAAGTGATTTGATTTTATATATACATAACCTTTTTCAGATTCTTTTCCATTATAGGTTGTTATAAGATATTGAATGTAGTTCCCTGTTATCTACAACAAAAACGTGTTATTACTCAGCCACAAAAAAGAATGAAATATTGTTATTAGTGGCAACAAGGATGGACATAGAAATTATCATACTACATGAACTAAGAGAAATATAAATATCATATGAGATCACTTATATGTGAAATCTAAAAAATAATACAAGTGAATTCATTTGCAAAACAGAAACAGACTCAAGATATAGAAAACAAACTTATGAAAAAAAAATAAAAAGAAAACAAACTTATGGTTATCGAGGGAGAAAAAGGGAGAGGAATAAATTAGGAGAAAGGGAATAACACCGCTATATACAAAATAAACAACTTTATTCTTAATAGCAACATGATAGTGAACTGTATAGCTGGGTCCTTCCTCCTTTACCCTGTCCCATGTAGCTGGACACTCAGGTTGTTTTCAGTGGAGAATCAAAATTGGGGTGTCGAGGGTATGTTGGAAGGGCAGACATTCTGTGCTGTTATTCAGAAGTGGAGTCCTGAGCTTCAGACAGTAGAGAGGACAGAGCTGGCAGATCTCAGCAGAGGTGCCTCCAACACTCTTCTCAGCAGCACACCCTGTAGCTGTCAGAGCAGTCTGGGCTGGGCTGACACCCGGCCAGTGGCCTGCGCTCAGCTCAGAGCAGCGGGTCAGCACAGGTCTGGTTTCTAAGCTACCTTTCAGTTTTCATGTCCTCCACCCTCACTGACAGACCATAGTCACCTGCATGTCACCCTAACATCAGCAGCAAATAATGCTGCCAACACTTTGGGCTCCAGCTGCTGGCATCTCGGTCGGTCAGCCAAGGGGACTGAGAAGAGAAAGCAGGCAGCCTACACAAAAATCCCAGTGCTGCTGGGGTAAACAAGTCTGGATTCCCCTGAGTGCACGAACACCTACCCTATTTCCTCATGAATGAGCCTGAGCTCTGGGCACACACAGAGCCTCTGTGTCTGGCCAAGCGGACGAATGAGGGTGGTGCCCGCCCAAACTTTCCACCCGCCTGCAGGGGACGTGGATTCAGGCTGCAAATCTCTGGAAAACATGCCAGGGGAAATGGCCACATATTTGCAGAGGTGGACAGGAAGCAGCAGCAGCAGCCATTCCCGCCCTGGAGGGCACACAGGAAGTAAGCTCTATGCTCATGTGCGTGGTACCCAGTCCTGGCCGGGGATGGGGTGGGCTCCAAGTTAAACTACGCCATCCCTGCCCTCCCCAGGGTAGCTCCAAGACTTGTTACTGGGATGAACATACAGTGGGGAATTTATAAAGATTTACCCATCAACAATTGTATCCATCTAAGCCACCAAGCCTGGGATCCTGGAACTCCCTCCCAAGAGACAAAGATCAGTCCCAGCCCAGCTTTCGCTGGGCTCTCCCCTGCGCACCCACTCCCAGCATGTACCAGAAGCATTTTGGAAAGCCCTGGGAGGGTTGGGGCAGATGGGGATGGCTCTGCTGCCCTCTGCTGTTGAAATGCTGCCAACTCATCTGCTGTGGGGGCCCAGTTCTCCAAGAAGGATAACTGTGCCACCCACCAAGGTGGCCCTGCTACCGCTCCCTTCATTCTGCAGCACAGATGGACATGCTGGTGCAGCAAATCAGATTCCCTCCCCAGTGGGTGTAGGGTGGACACAGGCCGGTGCACTGCGGGTCACCAGCCTCCCCCACCACCAGGCAAAAGCCTGCAAAATACAATCAGCTCTTGGCTACGGAGAAGAGTCACCCCGTCTAGCTTGGTCCATGAGAGCACAGGGAGAGCAGAGACTTAAAGCTGGCCCTCGTCAGCTCTCTGCGAGACCCTGGGATGTGCCAAGACCATTATCATCTCCAACCTTCTGCCCCTGCACTGTCCCATACACGGGAAGGCTGACTGCCTGTGACTGGAAAGATAGATGCTCAGACACCCTGACCCACACCTGGACCCTCAGAGCTTCCTGGGTGACAGCAAACTAGCTTGTGTAGTAAGCATGCCCTCGGGGTCCAGGCCTGCCTTGCTTCTCGGGAATTCCCTGAAGGACTGGGGTGATGTGATCAAGGCCTGGCTGGCTTCCCAAGGAAGAATCCTTGGCCACCTTCCAGGAGTCTGCTTCAGAAACCACTGGTCTATAAGCCCTGTGAGAGTCAGGTCTAGATCAGGGTCTGAGAAACTCACTACCCTAGAGCTTGCTACAATATAAACAAACATACACTAACTTATTAACTCACTCAACACATATTCATCGAGTGCTTGCAACACCCCAGGAGCTGGGGATATGGCCAAAAAAAGGACACGGGTTACTGGCTTCATGGAGTAACAGCCTTCTATGGGAGGCACTAAATAAGACACTGAATAAATTAATTATACCAAAGCTCAATGACACTTATTTTGTAACAAGGAGCACATGGCCCAACAAAGGGCTTTGCTGCCAAAACATCACTGCCAGCCACAGCCACAGCAGCACAGGCTGTAACCCAGACTGGACCTCTGTAGGGGGGACAGAGGTGTTTTTTTTTTTTAAATTTTATGCTGTTTATTCACTGGTTTATTCCAGGGGCATAGAACAGTGATCGGCCATAGTAGACTTAGTTGCTTTTCTTAGGTGAATGCATAAAAGAACACAGGTGACGGGGCACCCAGGTGTCCAGTGATGGTGCTAAAGCGCCTGGGGTGGGGCTGACCACAGGGTTCTCAGGGAAGGTTCGGGCCCTTCCACTGTCACCCAGCTACATGGGCCACTGAGACCCGAGGTGAGGGACTGCCGCTGGTGACCAGCTCAGAGGGGCCTGGGGCCCTCTGACTGGCCAGGCCCAGGCGAGCACGCTCAGGAGCAGCTCTGGTCGCAGAGTTCGCTTGCTCTGTACGAAGTTCCCCGGGGACAGGCAGGGGGGCCTGGCAGGGAGACCTCAGGTCTCAGGAGCAGTGCTTTGTGGGTGGAGCATCGCAGGAGCCTCAGGAGACAAGGAAACACGGATGCCCCATTAGGCCATTGTGTGCACAGCGTATTTATTCACAGCTACCATTTCAGTCAAGAAACTGATTTCCCTTCCAAAATATCTGAAGGACGCAAGGGAACAGTTGTCCTTCAGTTTGGTCATGGGGTGCAGGGCATAATCCAGTTAAAGCAGCACCTGCTCAGGAAGAGACCCCAGGAGCCCTCAAATTATCCATCTTGTGACCAGAAAAAAAAAAAAAAAAATCCAAACCATCATCTCAGTACAGAAGTATCAATTTCACTTCTAATATATGTGTGTGTGTGTATATATATATATATATTTCTATTTATTTTTTAAGCTGACTAAACCATATTTGACCAGATCTTGTATACCAGATGCATTCACCTTGATCCCAGGCATTGCAACAGTAAGTGTAACCCACTCCAAATTTAGCGTGTACTTTGTATATAGAGAGTTAACATTAACAAACTCCTCAGGATTGACGCTGCCCCTCCTGAGGCCTGACCTTGCCTCCACTACTGATTCTTCCTCCTCCCATGTCCCTTCCTCCCTGCAGGCTGGCCAGAGGCTCAGAGGCCCAGAGTCTCCAGGGGGCGGCCAGTGTGCTGCAAGCTCTCTTTGGCCCAGATAGTGTTCTTTCAAATTCAGAGCCAAAATTTGAAAACGAGGGGACTTTACATACAAATACAGATCTCCAGCTTTTCGTGAACCATCCAGGTCTGCACTCTCATAGGGCAGTGACCACCGGGGAGGACAGGGCCTCCCCACTGAGGAGGGAGTAGGTGTTCCCCAATCTGCCCCCGCCATGGGCCCCACAGATTCTCATCGCACTTGCAGAACTGTCTTCTGCTCAGTAGAGACATATTCCTCAGAACCCACATTCCTACCAAATGTGAGAAAATAAGAGGTGGATGGCCCGGTTTCCTTTTGCTTGGCCTGCCTGCCTCACTTGTTCCAGTTACTACTGGCTGGTGGCTGCAGGAATCTGAACTGTGTTGCCTGCTTTCCAGAGGGGACTGTGGCCTCCAGTGCAGATGGGTCCTTGTACCGGACAAGGAGATGGTCCGGCTCTCTGAGGAGCCAGGTGGGGCGGCCTCACTGGCCTCCCCCCTCACAGGTGGGGAGGACAAGGTCAGTGTTGAAATCAGTGGTTACCTAACACCACTGCCAGAAGGTGGACATATTGGTCAGGCCAGGGTGGTAGCATCCATTTGGGGTCATCTGGGCCTGCCCAGACACAACTCAGTGAGACTCTGAAATTAGGACAAAGGCTGCCTGAAGCTAGCCTTTCAGTGAAACCTTCAGTGAGCACAGCTCGCTGTCCCCAGTGGACTCCAGCCACGGCCACAGCCCACCACGGCTTCTCGCTGGGCTCCTGAGCCTGCAGCGGCAACACTGCCCAAGCACATAATCACGTGGGGCAGTGCTGGGGAGAGCCGGTTTGAGGAGGCCCCTGGAACTGACCTCCAAGGTCACGCTCAGCTCTAATTCCCTAAAGGCTCTGGGATTCTAATAAAACAGCTATCACCTCAGTGTTAAAACAACCTTGAACACAGCCTAAGGAAGCTATTCAGAGGATTTTTTCAGGCAAGCTTAATTTACTTCTTGAAATGTTTCCCCTTTTTGTTTAAATGTTTCAGGAGGCAGGCAATTTCTGCTTTATTCACAGGCGCCTATAATCATGGATTACTAGGAAGATGAAAACACTGCGTTCTCCTACATTCTAAACCATGAAACCCACATGTATACCCAGCAACCAGCGGGGCAAGGTGGCATTGCCCCTCCAATCCCACCGGTGATGCTGTGATGGGCCTCCGTACCTGCATGGCCTTGACCTTGGGGAAGTCCCCTGCAGAGATGTGGTATTCTCGCTGCAGCTGAATGTAGATTTCTGGCAACCTGCTGATAAGTTCTCTCTTCTTGTTTTCTTTTCCAAACATACTTGGCATCTCCTTCTTCAGGAAGCTGATGATGTAGGCATGTACCTGAAGGGGTATATGTCAGTGAGGACGTGTCATTTAGAACAGAGATGCAAACATGATGGCATCTTCATGCATCGTAACACATAACAGGCACCCCAAGGGTTATGGTCCTTGGGACAGGAGGAGGGCGAGAATCTGGTGGAAAGGGATGGGGGTGCTCGGTGGGAAAGAGCCTGGTTCTGGTGACTAACCCAAGAAGACCTAAGAGAAAGGTTCACCAGGGCTGGTGTACAGGAGCACCAGGTAATGAAGCTGAGGGTGATGGAAATGGCTGATCAGCACGGAAATCTGTGCCCAGTGAACAGTGAGATGAGGACTCCCATAACCTCCCTTTAGACAGTTTAGATCTCAAGATCAATGAGGTCAGTTCTGCACAAGACGAGCTGCCTAGGACCAGGCCAGAAAACAGAAGTGCCCTGTGGGAGAGGGAGACCTGATACATGAGGGGGGAGCCCCAGAAACCTTGGTCACTTAGGGTTAACTGGCCTGGCACTATTACCCAAAGGGTGGTGAATCCTGATGGGAGGGCTCTGCTTGGCCTGCGTCACCTCCTTCCCTAAAATCTCCACCCTTCTACTGATTTCCAACTTTAGGATGTTAAGAAACGCTCATAACAAAGGTTCTCTTTGTATATCTAGAATTCTACAGAGTAATTTAGAAGCCAAGAAAATAAATAAGATGAGAAACAAGGCAGTGATTACAAAAAGAAAATGACTATGTAGCTATGGAAAATTCTATTAAAGAAAACAGATGCCTACTGTAATCTTGTGGAAGAATGGAAATTGAATAGAGGGGGTAAGCAGATACATTCCAAGGCTCAGTTGAGGGCCTCTGTGTATGGATATACACCAGGCACAGCCAAAAACATTTTGCTAAGATTTGAACATTAAAGTAAGTGCACAGTGCAGATGCTGACATGCTTGGACCAGACAACGCTAACTTCTCCTCCTGTATAAAGGTCATTATAACATAAGCACATCCTGTGCTGCCTGGCTATTTCTGCAAGTATGACTGGGACAGATGGTTGGAGAGCATCACCGACTCAATGGACATGAATCTGAACAAATGCTGGGAGACAGTGGAAGACAGGGAAGCCTGGAGTGCTGGAGCCCATGGGGTCATAAAGAGTCGGACACAACTTAGCAACTGAACAACAGCAGCAGCAACAATAGACTGGGAGAGATGCTTTTAAACCTTCCTGTCACTGGTAAACTTACTTACTTTTCAAATTAAAACAACTTAAAATATTCACACAGTTCTTCAAGATAACTAGAGAAATCCAAGGTTTGGGAATCCTTTTGTTTAGAATGATGGGCTTTAACTGCATTCCTGAAGATATGATGAATAAGTATTAAAACTTGTAAGACAGGTAATTTCCTTGGCTGGATTAGTGAATACCTGGCTTGGTTTGGATGGGGTGGGGGAGGGCCATGTGTAGCTCCAAAGGACTTGGAGGGGTTGTCAAATTCCACTGGGAAGAATGAGCTGTCACCAGCTGTCCTTGCATTATTTCCTTGGCCTTGGCCCTCCTGGAACCTCTGGACTGGACCTGTGGACCCCTCTCTCCACCTGCCCTGCTTTGGAGGTTCTTCCCAGCTGAAGCAGCAAGTACCCGCCCCCCCTCCCCCGCCCCGCTCAGCCTCCTATCCACAAGGGCGTCTTTCCAAGACCCCTTCCCAGAGCCCACATCTGAGGCAGCTGCCAGGGCCCTGTCCAGGCAAGGCTGACTCTCCACCCAGTCCGTGGGAATGGCACCTTGTTCTTGAACACCGCCTGATCCCCAGGGGCCTGTGTTCCCCGGGCTGGGCTGCAGGTGATATGCCCCTGCCACAGCTCTCTCTGCCCCCAGCGCCGCTCCCCATCTCTGCCCTCGTGGTGCTCACTGCTGATGTCTAAGGCTGCTGGATAATGGGCTCCCTTGGATGCCAGGTCTCAGGGCCCTCCTCTCCCACCTGTCGGGCATTACCTGAGTCATGACCCTCAGGTGACCCGCTCATGCTACATGCTGCTCTCAGCCTCAACCTCCACTTCCAGGAAGTTCTAACGGCCTATTCTGGGGAAGTCTCCTGTTGTCCTGCCTCAGCATGGTCGTCCGCTCCTGCCTTTCCCTGGGCATCCTAAGACAATAACCTGGGGTCAGATTCAATGCATGGGCCCTGTCTTTAAGAAGATTATCATGTTAGGAGGTAAATTACAATCCTTAGAATCACAGAGTACTAAATCTAGAAGGGGTTCCTTTGATTGAAATCCTGGTTCCAGGAAATTCATATGACTCAAGGTCATACAACTAGTTAGGAGATGCCAAGCTGGCACTAGCATTCACCTGCCTCATCCCCTACCTTACAGAATTAACTTTTTGTTAATTACTTTTTGTGGGTGTGAATGAAAAATTATACTGATGCTGCTGAAATCCGGAATTCACACTGAACTATGTCCAATGGAACAATTTTGAGGCTTGGCTTCTGATTGTTCCTAACTCACAGGGAAGCTTTGGAAAGATCACGTACTCTTCTCTCCCCAGACTCAAAGAAATGGATGCATTATGGCACAAGATGTGAGTAAAGACTGCAGTCTTCCAGTAGGACTGAGTCTTGTGAGTTTCCAAGAGCCCGTCGTAAACAAGGGGCAGTCAGGGTGGCTGAAATCCCCACTCAACTTGAAAAGCTCCCTCCTGCCCTAATGTGTCCAAAGGTGTGTCCCCAAATAATGCAGGACCAAGGGCCAGACCTGGCGGGGGTCCTCAGAAGGAGGTAGAGACAGTCTGACTCTTTGCTGTTTATACTAAGAGAAAATTAATCAAGAGGAAGAGGAATAGGATAAAGCAGAGGTGGGCAGGATGGGACCTTGTTTCGGGAGGCTGGGTCAGGCCCTGCCACTGCGGCCCACTCGCTCACTGGACAACTCGGGGTGAGCTGTCCCCTCCCTGGCCTCAGCTTGCTCACCTACAAACCAGAGCTGACAACCCTTACCTCACAGGTTTGTGGTTATGAGACTCAAGAGAGAGCATGTATTTGAAAGCAGGTTGTCCACTAGAAATTGGTTAATTGACCAATGACCAGACACTTGTAGCTGGAGTGGTAGTAACACCAGAGGCGGCTTGTGGCTAATTAGTCCTTACTGAACGATGACTAAGCTCTCCATATTTAAATAGCAACATGATTAATCTGGGTTCCAAGTTCTTTATTCACAAGCAAATGGCACTGAGCCCTGTTGAACTTCTGAACATTTTTATCTTGTCCAATTCACTCTTTCACTTGTATAAAACTGGAAAAGTCCCTACTCATCAAGTGGTGATGACCAAGGGTAAGTCAAATGGCTCAAACTGTCAGTTTTTTTTTCTGGGCTAATAATGAGCAGAAAAAGATGGATTAAATGAACA
This sequence comes from Cervus canadensis, assembly GCF_019320065.1. Lineage (NCBI taxonomy): Eukaryota > Metazoa > Chordata > Mammalia > Artiodactyla > Cervidae > Cervus > Cervus canadensis. Next base: position 38,258,553 of record NC_057391.1, read on the forward strand.
TGGATTTATAGTTCACATCTATACTCTGCCACAATCTCATGAACTATGTCCAGTGACAAGTGTTTGTATATCCAATGCTGAGAAGCATGTACACAGAGCGATACCAGCTATATCTACCGTGGGCTTGGAGGGCAATCACAGCAGTGAGTGTGGGAAGCTTGCAATACACATGGACAGTAGGAATGGAAAGGCCCATGGAATCTGGACACTGGAGAGCGATGTGGAGTCAGTCAGGCTGGGAAACACGGTTCTGCACTGGACAACCTCAGGGTTGCCCAGGTTTAATATTATCTGATGGTGATCTGCACCTTTGCAGGCCCAGCTGGAAACCTGCATAGAACATTTAACCTCTGGGGATTAGCGCATTTTAAAAATGGGTTTATTACGATATAAAAACTTCAGTTCATAAACTGAAGACCCAGAAGATGAACCCATGAGGAAGTAAGTGTGAGGCTTCAAGATGCAGCTGATTGGCTCCCACTTGGGTTCCTTTTTCTGTTGAAATCAAAGCCGGGACCAATAGCAGATGTGATTCTGAAGAGCCTTAAAGGGGATGCGAGGGGCCCACCCAGTCATCTGAGTCAGTCTTCAAAGAGATAGGCTCCCCTGTGTATGTGGACTCAAGCTACTGACACACCCCCAGTAGCTTGAGGCTGCTGACTGAGCTATTTTTAAACACTGCCTGGAAGACTATGCATCAAAGAGAGAGCTACCAGCCATTGTAGAATGACTCTTACATAACTCAGCTTGGGTCCACGTGGCGAATTTCAAAATGTCTAATTTCTCCCCCAGAAGGAATGGGCGGTACAGACAGACTGGAAAGCTCAGTCCTCCAGGCCACATATGATGAAGAGGAGAACACGCTTTGAAGATGAAACTAAATTCCACAGAACTATACTAAATGCACCAAATCACTGACCTCTCCTTTCCTTTCTCATTTTTAGTTTGTTCCTTCCTCAAATGTTGACTCATTTTTTTACTGAACAAAGGTCTCCAAGTGGGTGGAAACCTTTCCTATTCATGAGCAGTGTATTTATAAAAGGTGGGGAGCTAGAGTAAACTTGCCTTGCTTTTTACCTTTGTGCATTTATCCCACAAACTACTATGATTTGGAGTTTGAACCTTATTTCATTAAAAAAAATTTTTTTTACAGTGACCAATTTTTTCAAGTCTTTATTGAATGTGTTATGATATTGTTTCTCTTTTATGCTTGGTTTTTGGTTGCCAGGCACGGGGGATCTTACCTCCCCAGCCAGGGATCGAACCTGCACCCTCTCCATTGGAAGGCAGTCTTAACTACTGGATCACCAGGAAAATCCCTGAACTCTATTTAACTTGGTTATTTTAATGATACTGAATAAAAGTAAATTCTTATTTTCTAAACCTCTGGTGGGGGCTTTCTCCAAACAGATTACTCTAAAAAATCATGAAATGAAACTTGACTAGCATCTGAGATTATGAACAGTCTTCAAAGAAAGATGTCTACTGATATCATAAGATATATACTCTTCGAGGCTAACCAAAAAACCCACTCTAAAGATTTCCTGTTCCTTGAAATAAAGGACTGGGGGAAAAATGTAAATAGAAAAAGTAGGGAAATCATTAAATTTCAAGAGATCTTTAGTTAAGAGTGCCATTTTTCATATTATGGAAAATGTCATATTTATGATACTTTGATTACTGCAGAACTCAGCAGGACATCAACAATGCCATTTCTGGCTTTTATTTCTGGATGGGCCACAAATTCTACCTAATTATGGTGGTCTATAAATAGACACATTCCACCCACCAACTCAGAGCTTCCCTGGTGGCTCAGTGGTAAAGAATCTGCCTGTAATGAAGGAGACGCAGGTTCAATCCCTGGGAAGAGGCCCTGGAGAAGGAAACGGCAACCCACTCCAGTATTCTTGCCTAGGAAACCCCATGGACAGAGGAGACTGGCAGGCTACAGTCCATGGGGTCACAAAAGAGTCGGACACAACTTAGCAACTAAACAACAATATACCAACGCAGATCTGACACCTGCCAGGTGATATCTGGAAACTTATCCTTCGCATGCTTTCAAAATCACAGCTTGACAAACTTCTAAACTTTGTAGGGTTTATGTGGATGGAGAATATTATAGAATAATCAGAATGACAGATTAATGCAGAAAGCAAGGGCATGGTAAAGACCAACAGATGCTGTCCATGCTGCACTTCAGGTGAATGCTTTCTGGACCAGGGGTTCAGGCCCACTGGAGTTTGAATCTATAACTTGGGTAAGTAAGGTCACCTTTCTGAGCTTTATTTCCCTTGTATGAGAAATGAATGTCCAGCTTTGCGTACTGTGGGCAGGATCAGATAAAACAACACATGCAATGCAAATCGTGGGGCTTCTAGAACATTATAGACCTTCAGTCAAGGTTGGCCTGCCAAAGGAAAACTGGATCAGGAGAAAGAGAGATGAATATATAAAAACCCAAGAGCATTTTTATGAAACAGGAACACTTCAAAGAGTAAAGCTCAGGTGACCCCCTGTCCATTTCAGCAACAAGTTCACAAATGAACATAAAACTGCAGACGGTGTATGAAGTGGATGGCACTGGTTAGTGGTCAAGGCTATTGTGCTGAGTTTAGCTTCTTCTCTGCCTGAGACGGTTTCCTGCCCCCCTGCCAGCCTGGTGCCGCCCCAGGAACACACTGGCACAGCTCAGGCTGGAAACATCCGTACTTCAAACATTTTCCTTTATGAAAAGGAACAAGCCAGATACTATTCTTAGGAAGACAAAAAAAAAAAAAAAAAAAGACAAGCTTTTTTCCTAGAAGTAAGCTCAGCAATTTGACTGCCCCCTGCCCCCACCCCCCGCCTCTACACAAGGGCTTTCATTATTCCCGTGTCAGTACACACAGCCGTATTCTGTGCCTCTAAACCCAGGCCACTCCGGCCTCTTCACAGGGCCCAAGGTACCAGGATGACAGCAAAATCCCATGCGCTTGGCACCCCCAGTGAGCCTTTTGCCTTATATTTATTTATATGATCAAACATAGCTGCATCTTGAGTTACCAGGCCCTTAGCAATGCCTGGTAAATTAAAAAAAAAAAAAAGTCCATGGGCATTTAAAAATAGTTTAAAAGATCTTGAAATCTGCAAAGGCTATGACATCATTTACCAGCCTTGGTTATACAATCATTTTGGGTATTACGTACCCTGAAGGTGGAGTTCAGTTATATCAGCCAGAAAAGAGAAAGACCACATGCCAGGGGGTCACTAACTGGGCAAAAACAGACTTCCTGCCACTGAGCCAGGGAGGGAAATCATCTCAGGAGAGCTGCAAATTAGTGGATTTACAAACCTTGCAGAACTGGAACAAAAGTGGCTGTTCCGGGAAGGAAGCAGCTTGTACCAGAAGAAAAGATAAAGAGCTGTGACTCAGGAGCACAGGTGGCTCAGATCAGCAGAACCACATGGGTGGAGGGTGTGAAAAAGCCTTGGGGGGAGCGAGAGGAAAGAGCAGATCCAGGGATGATGGGCAGGGTTGCAGCCAGGAGGGATGCCGCCCTGCAGCACACCAGCATGCAGGCAGTGAAGAGGGGCTGGACGGCTGGTCACCTGCACGTCGGTCACCCTCAGTGGAGCCCTCCCCGCTGCCCACCCCAGCCAGGTCCCTTCTCAGAGCACAGTGTCTACACCTTGGCACTCACAGCTCATCATTCTGAAGAGGGGAGTCTGGCGGCCCCTCCTTCACTTGACTAGGCTGCCCAGCCCTGGCCTAGGGTGCTGTTGACTAAAGCAGGCAAAGTAATGGTCGACTCTAGAAGGCTGGCCTGTGGGCCCCCAGACCAGAGCAAAGCCACTCGTGGTGCAGCAAGAGGAAGTGGGGAGACGCAGGTTCTCTGCCATCAGAAGCTGAAGGAAAAATTAGGCCTCCTGACCAGGGATCTGGAGAGGCGGGCCCAGGACTGCTTCTAGCAGAAGGGACAAGGCCAAAGCAGAAGGCTAGACTGGAAGCCAGGAGGGCTGTCTTTCGTCCTTTGTCACTAAAGACCTCTGGTTCCCAAACTTGACTGATCATCAGAATCACCCGGGGAGCTTTACACACACACAGACACACAGACAGACAGACAGACAGACACACACACACACACACTCTACCCCCAATCAGAGGCTCTGGGGCAGGGCTTGGGAACTTACATTGCTTAAAGCTCCTGAGCAAGTCTGATGATCACTGGGACTAGATAAACTCTGGAGGCACTTGTGGTGTTAGAGGAATATCATTTTATGAAATGTACAGATAGGTTTTAAAGAACCATTTTTTTTTCCTGTACTTTTTCTTAGAGGAGTCACATGCTCCCCTCTCTTCAGAGGCACAGCAAAACAGACTATGCTGGTAACACTTGAGGGTGGCCCAGCAGCTGCAGGCACAGGCTCCTGGGGCTGCTAAAAGGCTCAGCCGTGAGGTTGGAGAGTGGGAACCACAGCCCAGAATGGGGATATGGTGTGCCCCAACCTGAAATGACATAGTTGGTGGGCTGGGCCAAGCCAACCTCCTGTGGCCTCTCTGTGCCCTCGTGTGACACAGGGCTCTATGCCTTAGGCACAGGGTGACCAGGCACCCCACTGGTCCCACCAACGCCACCTCTCTCTGGTCCGGTGGGTCACCTTCCTACCATCCTAACATAGCAGCAGCATCCAGGTGGTGAGTGCACGCATTTCCCCGAGTGCCGGGTGCTACGTCAAGCACTCTGCAAGCCAGGTCACACTAAACCCTCCCAAGCATCCTGGGATGTGCTCTTACTAGTTCCATTTTATAGGTTGAGTCAGGCTTGGAAAGGAGTCATTTGCCCAAGATCACAGAGGGAGGAGCCAGAATCTAAAGAAGATACTGATTGTCAGGCTTGCTTCAAAGCCCTTCCATGTCCTGTTCCCTGAGGCTCCTGGAGTAGAACCTCCGCCTATTTTCCCTTACAGAGGTGTGTGTGGGAAGAGTCCCTGCCCAGGCTGCTGCTGGGGGTCTCCAGCTTACCTTGGCCAGCCGCGCTCGCTTGATGAGGTCATTGAGTTTGCGCACTGCCGCCTTCTGGGGAAGGCTCTGGATGTCTCTGAACAGGTCCTGGGCCTCGGCCTCGAAGAGCCTTCGGTTGTCAGTGTTCTGCAGGGGCTGCGTCCAGAAGGAGCCAATGTAGACGCGTAGCACCTCAGGCGTGTTGATGACCTTGCCCAGGGACCACATGAGGGCCCCGTAGACTCGCATCAGCTGTTGCGTGTCCACTTGGTCGGCCTTGTTCAGCACCACACGGATCTTGTCGTCCTGGCCCCGGAAGGCCTTGATGGCCTCTGAGAACTCGTCCGAGATGTCCAGTTTGTGAGCATCGAAGAGCAGGATAATCCTGTCCACCCGCTCAGCGAACCACTGAAGGACCTGACAGAAGTCATACCCTGTGGGGAGGGAAGGGGCAGGTCAGTGTGGCCGCCTGCTGCAGGGGATGTGCAGGCAGCGGGCTCAGAACCACCTGGGTCTCCAGCAGCTGCCAAGGAGAGTGCCCCGTCTTCAAGCTGGAGGAAGGGGAGGACTCATGATATGAAAATTGTTTCAAATGGGGCCCTCTGGGCTGGATGCATCAAGTTAACACTGGGGATGCTGGGAGTCCTTGCATGGGCAGTAACGGGATATTGTGGTCACTCTGATTGGGCAATGCTTGCTTCCACATCTGTAGTTTCTTTTAGCCCCCAGGAGTCTCTTGTTTCACCTAGTACCATCTTTTAGTTTAATGGCAAAATTGAGTAATGGCCCTGAAAAAATACAGGCCTTGGGGTCAAAAGCTCTCAATTTCTACCAAAGTCTCACTTTTCTGAAAGTACCAGGGCTGGAGAAGGAAGAAACCTAGTGGCCACCTGAAGTCTCATGGAGTGTACAGGAAGTACCACAAAAGAGAAATTTCCATCTACCTAAATTTTTAAGAGTGTTAAGGAGATCAAAGGTTGACCTGGCCAAAACCGTAACCTATATTTATCATTTGGACTATTTATATCTTAAGTATGTTGTAAATATTTTTAAAATTGTGTTTCACAGCCATTCCATGAAATGGTCTCTTGCCAATTTCTTTCTAAAAATGACCAGACCCATGACAATTCTGTTTATTTTACTTTGGCTGTGTACCAACACACTCCAAATCACACCCAAATCAACACTCCTCTCGGCTTGTGGTCAAGGCTTTTGAGCATTTCCCAGGGAGGCAAGTCCCATGAGAAGCAAACAGAGAAGGGGCCAGTCTCCCGGGCTTATGTTTATTCTCAAGTCTGATTAGCTCTAGAATCAAGCCTCAAAGCAGTGCAATCAGAACCCAAAAGGGCTATTTACTGATCCTACTTTTCACGCTCTTGCCTCTTTTTTTAGATCTGGAAAACTTCCAAACACATGCAACAGTCTAGAGAATAATGTGATGAACATTGACGTGCCCACCTTGTACCTTTAAGAAATTTTCACTTGACTTTCTTTGCTTCAAATACTTAAAAAAAATTGAAGTGTAGTTTATTTAAATAACAAAATACCACACAGCAGTGAGGGTGAACTAGATTTTCACTTGTCAACACAGGCAAATCTCACACACAAAAAAATCAGTTTCAAAAGGACATGTATAGCATCATAACATTCACTTACAATGTTAAAAAACAAAGCACCACTCAACAACCTATGGATATGTACTACAGCTTGAATATAAACATGTTACATGAGATTGTGGGTGCTGGTTGATTCTGGGGATGGAGGAAGTGAGGAATCTAAAGTAGATGAGTGCCTAAAGGAGGATGAGCTATTAGACAGAAATAAAGGGGGTCCATGGACTAAAGTTTCCATGAATTGAAGAACAGGTGTAAGAGGAGTAACTGAGCAAGCAAACTGGATTCAGATACATTTAAACAGGGACTTCCCTGGTAGTCAGTCCAGTGGTTGGCAATCTGCCTTCTCATGCAAGGGAGCGGGGTTCGATCCCTAGTCAGGGAACTAAGATCCTACATGCCACAGGGCAATTAAGCCCAGGGGCCACAACTAGAGAACCTCACGAGAAAACCTCATGAGCTGCAACTACGGAGCCCACGCACCACAGCTAGAGAAAGCCCTATGTGCCACAGTGAAGATCCAGCACAGCCAAAACTTAAAAAAATAAAAACATACATTTGAATAAAGAAAACATTCATGAAAGTGCTGAAGCCCCCCATGATCCCCTCCCCAAGCCCCGTCCTCAACCTCCGCCCCAGAGGAAACCACAGACCCTGGATGCAGGGCTTTATGTCACCGCGCATGTGCGTATGCTGCCAGCTCAGGCCTTTCACTTCTCTTTTCTGTCTCACTGAGGGGCTCCCTGATTCCCTGGGAGAAAGGAGACCAAAGGCGGTTCCCAGAATGTGGGCTAGAGTTTTTCATTGCTGTCAGCAGCCAGTTTAGATCAGAGGAAAATCAAAGACCTATGGAACAGGTCATAGAGTAGGGTATGAAGATTCTGAGTTAAGATTTCACTTGATTCTGTCCCTATGAGGCTAGAGCAAACCTCCTCCTAAGGTAATGTGGGTTCTGTCATTCGAGACTGGCCTGTGCACCATAAAGCCCAGATCCTGGGTAGGAGATGCTCAGCTAATGAAAGACGGCGCTGTTCCCTGGGGGCCGGGACGACGTTCTGAAGCCACTCACTGAAGGCCCTGTGTGTGGATTTACTTTTCCAACAGGGAGGATAAACTTGTCTCTCCGACCCAATGCCTCTCTCATTTGGTAACTGAAGGTTCATAAACAGATTGAAGAAAAGGCTGTGTCCGGCATGCACACTGGGGAGGACACCAGTTGTCCTTTGCTGAATGCTCTTCCTGTTGGATGGGGGTTAGCATGGGTTCCTTGGGTACCACAGATGCTGAAGGTGTGGTGGACAGCCTCTTGTACCACTCGTTAGCAGGCTGGGGTACAGATAGGTGATTTAGAATCAGACAATCATCTCCTGGGCTTCCCAGGTGGTGCTACTGATAAAGAACACGCCTGCCAATGCAGGAGATGCAAGAGACACGGGTTCAATCCCTGGGCTGAGAAGATCCCCTGGTGGAGGGCACGGCAACCCACTCCAGTACTCTTGCCTGGAGAATCCCCATGGACAGAGGAGCCTGGTGGGCTATGATCCATGGAGTTGCAAAGAGTTGGACACGAGTGAGGTGACTTAGCATGCATGTAATCCTCTCCTACCAGAGGATGGTGTTGAATCTTAAGGGAATGACACAAAGACACAGGGAAAATGAGAATTTATTTATGGCAGAGATGGCTGAATTTAGACGGTGATAGGGGCTTCCTAACCTAGTTTCTGAGCCCAGCTCTCTGTCTTCCTATCCATTCTGTGAACAGCCTGATTTCTGAAAAACTCCTTTTCTGCTCAAGTTAGTCAGCTTCTTTGGTTTGCTACCAAGGACCATAATTGGTAAATAATCTATCCCCACATTTGAATATTTCCAAACTATGGATGCTTTTACAACCAGTGCCAAAAGAAACTTGCCACACCCATAGCTGTCACCTCCTCTGTATGCGAGCACCGTGTAAATTCAGCCATGCAGACACATCTCTCTTCCTCCATGGGCCACCTGGGTTGATTGGTTGGCCTCTACAGTAACATGTGTGTTTCAACTTTAACTTGGGTTCCTAAAAGTTATTTTAAAAAAGACTTCATTTCAATGCTTCAGTGAAATAAAAAGTTACTGGGAACAGAGCTGCCAGATCTAAGTGTGCTAAAGTGAAGCCAGTACTCACCTCTGGAGGAACAGCTGAATGTCTGTATTCTTTTGTTTTAAAGTCATGATGAAAAGCTTGGTAAGGATTAAGCCGCATGGGTAGGTAGAACTGCTTTGCTTGTCATTAAGAGGTGTAAAAGAATGGCTTGTCACATGTTAGGCAACACAATCAAAGGTGAAAAAAAATCACTGTCTCAGAAGAAAGCAAAGAATTGTCAAAGCTGGGAGAAGTTGGTCTGCTCAGTTTTTTCCTCACATGCAGTTGTTGTTATCATTATTTTACCATTTTTAAGTGTACAGTTCAGTGGCATTAAGTGCATTCATATTCTTGTGAAACATCACAACCATCCATCTCCAGAACTCTTTTTTCACCTTCCCAAACTGCAACTGTGCCCACTAAACAATAACTGTTGATCCCTTCCTCCCTCTTCTGGGCTCCCAGAGCCCTTTGCTTGTTCTCCTATCAAATGACTTTACACAGTGGATTATAACCCGACGGATGTTCAGGATTCTGTCAATAGATAATAAATTTTTTAACCATAGGGACCACATCTTCCTCACAGTGGCACAAGTCAGTGATTATCAAAAGTGTGGGCTCTGGACTCAGGCTGCCTGGGATTCTAATCCTACCTCTGTCACTTACTAATTTTGTGACCCGGGGCATGCTGCTTTCTCTCTCTGTGTCTCATTTTCTCATCTGTAAAATGGGGCTAATAATGGTATCCATATACTTCACGGGGCTGTGGAGTACATAGGTGAAGCATTTAGAATCATCTTGGAAGCTGGAAAGTTCTCTAAAATGTTATGACCTGGTTATTTAAAAAAACCTTGAATCCAATTCCCAGTGCCTGGTGGGGGCAAAATAAAAGATTTGCTGAAAGATTTCTGGCTGGGGTGAAGTACAGCCTGCAGCCATGGAGAAAACAAATTTCCCTAATTAAACTGGGTAAAGGTGACAATGCAGTGATGCTCAAGCCACGTGAGAGAATCAGTGCTCAGAAGATAGCTGATAGAGTATACTGACTGAGCAGAGACTGCTTGTATTTTATTAATAGAGCCAGTGAACTTTCTTTCCTTGCTTGTGAAACAGAGGGAGTTCTGCCATGTTGGCCTTAAAGACCCCGCGTGCCAATTCACTTCTGTCAAGTCCAACCCTATGGACTGGAGTGGGTTGCCATCCATTCCTCTAGGGGTTCTTCCCAACCCAGGGACTGAACCTGTGTCCTCTTATGTCTTCTCCACTGGCAGGCGGGTTTCAACCACTAGTGCTACATGAGAAGCCCCTCAAAGACCCTGGGTTACTCCTAAAACAAGGCAATGATTCCGGCTGCAGGATCCTCCTTGGCTTAGCGAAGTCCTGTGCACACCTGTGCTGGCCAGGACAGCTCAGGGCAAACCTTCATGCTCAGCAGGGGGACAGCAATGAACTCCCCCAGAGGTTCTGTCACAGAGGGCGGTCAGGGACCTGTCACCCCTAGAGTGAGCCACGCTAGACTAAGTAGGTCTGTGACAACATTACCCCTTAAAACAACGCTGAGGGCCAGTGGCCCTCAGACTGAGCGTGCCCTCAGCTGCTGTTTTGTTTGGCCTCCAGGGTGTCCTTATGCTCTGAGCTCACTGCTTTTGGTCTGGACAGCACTGTCCAGCTGGTGCCCACTTTTGAGTGGAAACACAACAGCTCAGACTCTGCCTTAGAGACCCAACTGTGCCCTCCAGCCCTCCTGGGCTCCTGAGGGGCACTCCTAGCTGCCATCCCCCCCACCCCCCAAAGAACTGCATGGAATTACTTCACAGGTGCCTCCCACCTGGTCTGGGAATGTCTGAGGGTGGGGGCCTCCCTATCCTGCCCCTCCAGCCCAGAAGGGTGCTTGCCAACACAGCCCTCAGGAGTGCTTCCTGATGTATTCTGTGGGAAAACATTCAGTATTCCCTTTTTATTTTTTGGCCACACCATATGGCTTGCAGAATCTTAGTTCCCTGACCAGGGATGAAACCTAGGCCCTGTGCAGTGAAAGTGCAGAATCCTAACCATTGGATTGCCAGGGAATTCCCCTAAACTTCCCTGCCTTAAACAATTTCTCAAACATGTCTCTTTGGAAATCAAAAGTACACTAAACATCCTGGAATTAGTAAGACATATCAAAGACAAAATTTTTTTAATGGATTAATAAATAATTATCAAGTTCCTAGGATGTGCTTGGAATTGCTGCTGAGGGACATGCTGCCATAAAATTGAGGCTGCTAGCTTTACCCAGAATAGCCCCAAACTGGAAATAATCCACATGTCCTTTGGTGGGTGGATGGCTAAACAGTGGAATACTATTCTGTGATAAATGGATGGGCTACTGATGCATGCAACCACACAGATGAATCTCAGAAACATGCCAAGTGGGAGAAGCCAGGCATTAAAGAACACGTAACTGTACGATTCCATTTACGCTAAATTCTAGAACAGACAAAGCTAAGGTCCAGTGACAGAGAGCAGATGAGGGGTTGCCTGGGACTGAAGATGGGACTGGGACTGACCACAGAGTGCCAAAAGCAAAGAAGGAACTTCTCAGGGGGATCTAAAGTTTCTGTTTCTAGAAGATGGTGGTGGTTACACAAGAAACACGAGTACATGAGTAAATCTGCAAATTCATCAAAACTCAGCAAGCTGTACAATTAGAGTGAGTGCATTGTGATGTACTGCACTTCAATAAAACTGACTTAAAAAGTAAAAACAAATAAGAAAGAAAAAGAAAGGAGGGACAGAAGGCTGGAAAGAAGAAAGAAAGGGGGAAGGGAAAAAAGGAAAAAAACCCAAGGTTGCTGAACTTGCTTGAAGATATTCATCTCCACACACTGCTGAGTGGACCAGGAAGTTGAAATCTGTTCAAGGGAACTATGTCACGAATCTGGCCATGTACGGAGTTGGATTTAGCAATAGTTCCAACAGTCTTACCCACAAAGGTTAATGTAAAATTTGGCTTGTCCACTGAAACTTTGAGAGTCGTGGATTTCACAGTGTCTTGCCCCATGGCCAAGGTGCTTAAAGTCTTTCACTGTGACAGACCAGGGACGAGAATGCTCTGAGTTTATGAGAATCAGTTCCAGCTGCACAGAATGCAATAAGGACCAGGGCACACGTAGGTCTGGGCCTGTGTGTGCACACCCCCAGGCGAGCATGCCTGTGGGTGTAGGGTATATACGTGCACATGTATGAGTGTGTGTGGAGAACGTAAAATTCAATATAATAATAGAACTGTCCCCACGGTACTCAATATATTTTAAATATGTTATCAGTCAATTATATATAGGGGCTTCCCAGGTGGTGCAGTTAGTAAAGAATCACCTGCCAATGAAGAAGATGCAAGAGACGCAGGTTTGATCCCTGGGTCAGGAAGATCCCCTGGGGGATGAAATGGCAACCCACTCCAGTACTCTTGCCTGGAAAATTCCATGGACAGAGGAGCCTGAAGGGCTATAGTCTATGGGGACTATAGAGTTGCAAGAATTGGACATGATTGAGCACATCCACAGATGTAGAAACCGAGGCTTAATGATGTAAGACACCTGCCCAAGGTTACAAAACTAGAAGGTAGTGGAACCTGAACTAAAATCAGGCCCCTAGAGGAGATGTGGAGATGACAGACATTTCAATTCTGTAAGACGTTCCAATGGAACTTGTAACAGTCTGGAACAAAACAGAGCTGTAATCAGCTCAATTGTTTAAAAGTACAGCTTCTCTTTTTGTAAAAGGACCCCACAGTTATATGGCTTTCAGAGCTGGGAAAGAGATTTTGTCCTGTGGAAGATCCCAGCTTGGCATTCCTGGTTCCACGTTCTGGGAACAAGGAGGAGGCAGGAAGGAAGGGGCCCTTTCCACCCAATCAGGGGGCTTCCGTCACAGCCCTGTGGAGGCCGTGGTCTCCGTCCTTGCTGAAAAGCCTCACCAGGAAATGGCATCTGAGGTCAGGACAGTGGCCCCAGGCTCAGGTAAACACAGGGCGGGGACCCCAAGGAAGCAAATTTGACTGATTATTTTTAATAGCACAACAGAAAAAAATGCTTCAGTTACTTCCCAAAGCCAAGTTTTCTATTACGTGAGTTTTAATCAAGATGTGTGGCAGGGGGATCGGGATGGGGAACACATGTAAATCCATGGCTGATTCATGTCAATGTATGACAAAAACCACTACAATATTGTAAAGTAATTAGCCTCCAACTAATAAAAATAAATGAAAAAAAAAAAAAAAAAGATGTGTCAATGAAAGAATGCAAGATAATGGTTCTCTCTGCCCTTGCCACTAGTGCCACTCTTGGGGTGGATAAGGCCCCCTGAGCAGCCGGCCAAGTCTCAGGACTCTGCCCAGACCTTCCCTTCTGCCTAGAGCACCTTCCCTCTCTCCCGTCTCCATCTACCCATGTCCCCAGGAGGCTTCCCCCACCCAAGCAGAGCAGCATGTCCCTGCCTCCCTAGAGGGTCTGTTCTCTGCCACAGCCCGTGCTCTAGGAGACTGTCATCAACATGTCTGGAGACCAAAAGCCCACTGCAGCACACCTAACACTACCTAAAACCATTCCCCTGTGGTCTATTCTTCCAGCACCAGTGGTTTTTCTTTTGGAGCACTGACTCTCTATAATGATGTATTTATTTGGTGATTATGTGACAGAAACCCTGAAGGGAAACTTCACCCCTCATCTGTTCACCACTGTACACCCAGGATCCACCACTGAACAGAGTAGGTGCTCAGTAAATCTAGTTTGTGCTAAGTCGCTTCAGTCAGGTCTTACTCTTTGGGACCCCATGGACTGTGGCCCACTGGGGTCCTCTGTCCATGGGACTCTCTAGACAAGAATACTGGAGTGGGTCACCATGTCCTTCTCCAGGGGATCCATTTATTTCCCCCAAAATTAAAACCAAAACTATCGTATGATCCTGCAATCCTACTCCTGGGTATCCATCCAAAAGAATTTAAAACTGGGATCTTAAAGAGATGTTAGCACTCTCGTGTTTACTGCAGCATAATCCCCAGTAGCTAAGATGTGCAAACAACCTAAAAACCCATTGGCAGATGAATGAATAAAGAAAATGCAGTGTGTATATACACCGGAATATATATGTGACAAGGGTGAACCCTGAGAACATTATACCAAGGGAAATAAGCCAGTCACAGAAGGACAGATACTGCATTATTTCACTTAAATGAGGTGTCTTTAAAACAGTCAGACTTGGAATCATAGCGTGGACTGGTGACTGCCAGGGGCTGGGTGAGGGGAAACTGCTAAGCAAAGGGCATAAAGCTTCAGTTATTGCCTAGTGAAAGTGAAAGCTGCTCAGTTGGTTCCGACTCTAGGCAACCCCATGGACTATATATAGTCCATGGAATTCTCCAGGCCAGAATACTGGAGCCTTTCCCTTCTCCAGAGGATCTTCCCAACCTAAGCATTGAACCCAGGTCTCCTGCATTGCAGGCAGATTCTTCACCAGCTGAGCCACAAGGAAAGATGAGTACATTCTAGAGAATTGCTATACAACCCTGTCTGTAGTTAACAATACTGTACACCTAAAAATTTAAGAGGGTAAAAAAAAAAAAAAAAAAAAAATTTAAGAGGGTAGATCACATGGTAAGTGTTCTTACCACAGTAAAATAAAATAAATTTGGTTTAATGAAGTATATTGCCTTAAATAAGAAGTATAACAATTTTTAGCAAGTCCAAGGGTATAGTTGCTTAAATAGTGCTGTGAGTGTCTTAAAAAAGGGCTGTTACTAATTATAGGGAGTACAAATCATCTCAAAATAAACATCAGTTATCTAAGGGGTCACTCAAGTATTAAATATGTATTTTTAAAAATAGTCACTTCAGTTAACAATACAGCTCCTTCAATTAAACATGTGCAAGGAGTCCTTGTATTGTTTCCAGGACGAGTTTACTTCACAACTGGAAAAGGCTGTTTCTGAAAACGTTACTGGGGTTAGATGCAGAGTGACTGCTATAAATAAAGAATTGCAACAAATATTTACTGAGCTCTCTCAACATTCCTGCACTGTCAGGAGAGCTTCACATGAATATCATCCCCCGTAATCCTCACAGCAACCCCGTGAAGCATGTACTATTATTATCTCCCTTTTACAGGGGCTTCTCTGGTAGCTCACATGGTGAAGAATTTGCCTACTATGCAAGAGACCTTGGTTTGATTCTTGGGTTGGGAAGATCCCCAGAGTAGGGAATGGCAACCCACTGCAGTATTCTTACCTGAAAAATCCCATGGACAGAGGAGCCTGTTCATGGGGTCACACTCAGACACGACTGAGCAACTAATGTGTTCATGTTTACAGGTAAGGATATAGAGAGTCAGAGAGGTTAAACAACTTACCCAGTGTCATATAGCTATCTCCCATGGGTGCCAGAATTCAAACCCAGGGATGCTAATCCCAAAGCCTGCAATTATACCCACTGCACTGTGTATACACCAGGATGGTGGGATTAAAGGTGGTTTTTGGTCTTTTTGGTCTTCTAAAAAGTAGTTTTTAAGGGTTTTGTGATGAAAATATATTATTTTTGTAATAAGAAAAAAATAAACATGGACAAAATTACTGGTTCATATATGACTGGGCTAGCAATATCATTTAGGAGGGTGTTCCCTTCCTTCTGTACTGGTGTTTACAAAACTAGGGTCTGGATTTCTAGCACTTTCCAGCTTATCGCCATCTCAGGAAACCCGGGGAGTGAAGTGATGCCTTTGTAAATACACAATTCCCTGTGAGCAAAGGCAGGCCCGCTTCACTGGGGTGAAGCAGCGGGGACACACTGGTGTGAAGTGAGTAGAGATGACACACTGCTGCTGCTGCCCTCCCCACCTCGCTTCTCTTCTCTAGCGGGCTTCCTCCTCCTCCCAGCTGACCAGACACACAGTTAGGCTGGGTGGGATAGGGGTGAAGGGGTGTGGGCGGGTCCAGGCTCCTGCTGGGTGTTGGGGGAGCTGATATTAAACCCCTCCCTGGATCCAACAAGACTCTCCAAGAAGATGAACGCTGCAGCATCTACCTCTGCATGCTTGTGCTGTGCTATCATTTCCAACTCTCTGCAACCCCATGGACGGCAGCCCGCCAGGCTCCTCTGTCCATGGGATTCTCCAGGCAAGAATACTGGAGTGGATAGCCATTTCCTGCTCCAGGGGAACTTCCCAAACCAAGGACTGAACCTGAGGCTCCTGCGTCTTCTGCACTGGCAGGCGGGTTCCTTACCACTGAGCCGTCAGTGGAGCCCCTACATCTGCATATAGCAGTCAGCTTTTTGAGGAGGTTCAATGTGTATCCCCCTCAGATGTTAATGGTCACCTCTTGGAGAATGTTAATTGGCTACAAGAACAGCCCCATAGTTATAGAGTTCTCGACCTCCCTGTGCCTGGTCTGGCCACTAAACGCACCACTATTTAAATTAATAGTGGACCAAGGACTGAGCATGTCCTGAGATGGGCTTGGTGTTGTTTATCCCCACTCCTCTCCCTTTGGGATTTAGTCCAATACCTTGTGAATTTATTTTTTGTGCCTGTTTCCTCTTAAAATAAACAAGCTAGCCCCACAGCCTGTCTCTCCTTCCTATGGAGGATGTTGTAAAGATAACGATGAGGCAGACAGTGCTGTGTGACCCCAAAGATCCCAGACATCATGGAATCACAGCACATGGGTGGACAGAGAAACAGAGAAATGCTCTAGTTGAACTGTCAGCACAGTGAATGAGGCTTCTTCTGGTCATGTGACCAAATCAAAGGGAAAATTGGGTTTCATATTTCACTTTCCATTCCAGGTTAAAAATTAGATTAAGAAGCAGATCTGAGCCCTAGGGAAAGACAGCAGTAGTGCATGCCATTGGAGGCTCTTTGCTGGAGAGAGAAATTGGTGAAAATCTATTAAGAAAAATCTACATGTCTTGGAGCTTGGTTCAGCTGCTTCACTGTGCCTGCCATCAGTTTCTGTATCTATCAGATGGGTCAGATGCTCAATATGGATTCCTTCAAATCATAAAGATATATATGATGGTTCTGAATATTGAGCTTTTCTGAAACAAAAAATCAGATTCTCAGGAAAATCAATTTACTGCCTGTATAGAAGGTAGCATCAAGTTCTAGTATCAGCATAAGAATGGGAAACCATCTGGATGGTTACAGGACTAACCTCGGGGATAAGAGGTTAGTGACTCTACAGTGGGTTAGGTTAGGTTACAATGAGGTTACAGTGACTAACTCTCGGGGATAAGATGAACAAGTAACGTGTTTCATGTTATTACATTCATTTCACCGGACTCATGTGCTGTGGCATTGTGGGGCTGATTTGAAGGTCCTTGCATGTTTCCATAGCGGCAGTTAGTTGCCCTTCAAGAGTAATTTCCTTGTCATTTAATTCCAAACACCTCTAGGCTGAAATAAATTAACAGAAGAAAAGTCACAGAATTTGAGATTTTCAAGGATACTGAAGAAGTCATCAGGTTCAACCTTCTAATACTATAATTAATAGAATTCAGGAATTGTGTGTCACGCACACGGAAGCTGTCCCTTCCTCATCCTCAAGTGGGCTTTGTGTACCTCAGGTGAGAAGGTCTCGCACAATATGTCTATAAATCAGGCAGTTTGTACTTGTCCTGGGTTTTCTTGAGGCAAAATGCCAATGGTATACAGACTCCACCCAAGGATGATGAGGCCAAATACTTACAAGACTTCCACCTTGATAATGCATCTTGTCATTTTTGTGGTTCAGAAGGACAAAGAGACAATGTTTCTTCACGTCATAATTTTCCACAGAGAAATGTTAAACCCAGGGGGTGACAACTTTGGATCAACAAATGACTTGCAGTGTGACCTCTCCCCTCAACCCCTGCCCTGCCCTGTTCCTTTTAAACATTCCCAGCGTTGAGTGAGTGTTCTGTGAACATTTGGACAACAGCCAGTCATGAAGAACAGCTCCAGCAACTAAGCTATCAGATAACCCACGCCAAAAGCCAAACCATTATAGTTATTTATGGATTTATGTCACAGATAGAAAGACAGATCAAGCCAGTGGGGACCATATTAGTAGTAGTGTTAGTGGCTCAGTCATGTCTGACTCTTTGTGACCCCATGGACTGTAGCCCGCCAGGCTCCTCTGTCCATGGAATTCTCCAGGCAAGAATACTGGAATGAGTTGCCTTTTCCTTATCCAAGGGATTTTCCCAGCCCAGGGATCTAACCTGGGTCTCCCACACTGCAGGCAGATTCTTTACTATCTGAGCCACCAGGAAGATACACCTATTTTATTAAATCAGAGTTCGTGTATTTAATAGTTATCAACAGTATTTCAAAAGGGTCAAATATTTCCAGAAAGGAACTTCTTTGAGAAAATTTGTAAATATGAAATATGCCATCCACCTAGCAGACAATACAAAGATAAAGCGAAGATGAAAACAAAAATTGGTATTGCCCTAAACTGGGGAGGATGTGTGGAAGCAGGCACTTTTGTAATTGTTGGCCACAATGTAAAGAGGCACACCTTCTAGAGAGGCATTTGGGCAGCAGTTAACACAGTAAAAAGACCACAGTTCCTTTTGATTCAGTAATGCCACTGCTGGGAGTGTATCTTACAGTTCCAAGATTGCACAGACTGTACATACTTGCACTGTATATGCAAAGCTGTCTGTATTCTGTGGCACTGTGTGTAACAGTGAAAGATTAGAAACAGCCTCAATGCCATCAATCCAAAGGACACCAGCTATTAATTCTGGCACAGCTCTATGATGGAATATGAAGGACATGGCTCTAAGGCTCCAACATGGATGTGCTCCAAGATTCACTAAGTAGAAAAGTCTTAGTGTGGAACAGTGAGCAGAGGACCCTCCCACTCAGAGGAAGAGGCTGCAGCTCCTCTTTCTAGGAGAGGACCTGGGGATGTGGCTGCGACAGATGTTCTTCACCATTTAACTTTGTGTAACTTGACTTTTTCATCCCAACATGTACACATATCCACACAGAATGGTGGTACTTCCAAAGAGAGCTTCAGAAAGGCGACATGTGGAATAAATGTGCTTTTAATCATGATTTGGATTCAAACAGGATGGTTTTGAGAAAGAGACAAAAAAGAATCCAGGTGAATTGGCAGTTTCCACAGGAAACTGTATCATGGCACATGTGGGAAATGTCCCCAGATACCAGAAAGGGGATTATGGGAGAAAGAATTGGAAGAGTGACAAGAGCTGGGGCCCTCACCACAAGAGGACACCCCTCCGGTCACTCTCTGCAGTAGGTTCCCCAACATCATGCACAGCTGCATTCTCCTCGCACTCCTTCCACAGCTCTACTGTCAAGTCCCAATATTTCCTTTACCCTTCCCCTCCTTTTTCAGGTCCCTGGAAGCGCAAGGTACTTGTCTGCCTAAGTCCCAGGACTCAGCCACCACCCAGCTGACCAGGGATTCTGGTGGGTCTTTTGGGGACCACTCCAGTTCCATGAAATGAACAAGACCACCAGTTCTTCAACACCACTCTATGTCAAATGGCTTGTACATGTTATGTCACTTTATCTTTAAACAACTGGAGTGGGGGGTTTCCTCACTTTACACAGGTATAAACTGAGGCTCAGAGGGTCCCACAGTGAGGTGGGGTGCTGGGATGTGAGCTCAAGTCAGTCTCGTCCAGAGCCCACAGCAATGAAAACAAAGACTCCCTGAAAGCACCACTATTTTCAGTGCGTTTCCACTACATGCTTCAGAGCTAATGCCTATGGAGCACTTGGGTATTTGCATGATTATTCAGTTCTAACTCTGTGAGGGAAAGCACTTCTCCCATTTTATAGAGCAGGAAACTAAGTCTCACAAAGATAGAATAACCTGCCCAGGTCACCCAGCTGGTCAGTGCCAGAGCCAGGGAAATGGAAAAAGTCCCAGGCTGGTGTTTACTGCTTTTCCGCTTAGAATCCTGCATTTACAATCTACCTCTCCTACTCTCCAGCCCCCATAGGGACACAGTGACAGGGGAGAGACCTTTTGCCACACATAACATTAGGGATGAAGTCTGTATAACAAGAATGTCCCTATTATAGCAGCGATGTTACTGAATATTTGAAAATATAAATAAGTCTTTAAAAAATCTGTTTTTTTTTCTAGATAGGCAGATGACATCACCCTAATGGCAGAAACTGAAAATCAGCTAAAGAGCTTCTTGATGAAGATGAAAGAGGAGAGTGAAAAAGCTGACTTAAAACTCAACATTCAAAAAACTAAGATCATGGCATCTGGCCTCATCACTTCATGGCAAATAAATGGGGAAAAAATGGGAACAGTGAGAGACTTTATTTTCTTGGGCTCCAAAATCACTGCAGACAGTGATTGCAGCCATGAAATTAAAAGATGCTTGCTCCTTGGAAGAAAACCTATGACAAACCTAGCCAGCATATTAAAAAGTAGAGACATCACTTTGCCGACAAAGGTCCGTCTAGTCAAAGCTGTGGTTTTTCCAGTAGTCATGTATAGATATTGAGAGTTGGACCATAAAGAAGGCTGAGTGCTGAAGAACTGATGCTTTTGAATTGTTGGAAAAGACTCTTGAGAGTCCCCTGGATAGCAAGGAGATCAAACCAGTCAATCCTAAAGGAAATCAATCCTGAATATTCATTGGAAGGACTGATGCTAAAGCTGCAGCTCCAATACTTTGGCCACCTGATGTGAAGAGCTGACTCACTGGAAAAGATCCTGATGCTGGGAAAGACTGAGGATAGGAGAAGGGGGTGACAGAGGATGAAATGGTTGGATGGCATCACTGATTCAATGGACATGAGTTTGAGCAAACTCCGGGAGATGGTGAAGGACAGGGAAGCCTGGTGTGCTGCAGTCTGTGGGGTAGCAAAGAGTCACTCAATTCGGGTGAATGAGTGACTGAACAACAACAAATTTTTCTCTGGAGGTTCCTAAAAATTTTAACTTCCATAGAAGTCTGGGATAGTTTGGGGGTGCTCCTACATGGAGTAAAGGAGCAGGCAGAGGACAGCAGCGTTAGGCCAGAGCCCTATCAGATGCTCATGAGCCAAGAGTCACCCAGTGACCTGGTGATCACTGGGAAGTAAAGCTACCTCTGCTCCCTAAGTCCTCACCTGGGAGGATGCTGGTTGGTCACAAAGCCTTGCCCAGTGCTGTGCTGCCTCTCACCCCACCCAGAGACCACCCCGCACCATTTGCATCCTCTGCCCTGTCCTTTCACACTGGTGACAGAGATGTGGAACAGAGCTCAAGTCCATTTTGGTAGGTTTTCCAAGCTTGTGACTATTCACTTGGTTTGGGGGTGGCAAAGCACAAAGGAGGGGCTTCCTAGGTGACTCAGTGGTACAGAATCTGCCTGCAAGGCAGCAGACTCATGGATTTGATCCTTGGGTCGGGAGGATCCCCTGGAGAAGGAAATGGCAACCCACTCCAGTATTCTTGCCTGGGAAATCCCATGGACAGAGGAGCCTTTTGGGCTACAGTCCAAGGGGTCGCAGTCGGACAGGACTTATCGATCAGCAAAGCATATAGGAGGGGGCAGGCTCAGTGATACCCCAGAATCCTCAAAACGGGGACCTCCTATACCAGAAGGCCTGGACATGCAGGTTTTTTGGGTCCCACATCAGATGCCCCCAGTTGTACTTGAGGCTGGGAAATAGTCTCTTAACAAGTTCCCTGGAGCCTGAGAATCATAGCTCTAGGCTTCAGTGCATCATTTACATGGCAGAAGGGGGGCAGAGGGCACCTGGGTGTGACAGAAGAAACGAAAGGGCCAGCCTGGCATTGAGAGAAGAGCAAACCAGCCGAACAAAGCCACAGAAACCGAGTGGCAGAGCCAGGCTGGCCTGTGACTGTTGGGGACGAGAACCACTAGCCGTTCACAGGGATTCTTCCAGGCACTCAGAGAAGGCTGAAAGAGATAATCCTTCTGTTCTCAAAATAAAATCTACATGCTTCCCTAAGGCCAGCAGCTTCTACCAGCAGGCCCTCCAACCGCACTGCTTATGCCTCCAGGCCACTCCCTAGCCTCCAGCCTTCCCTGACCTGCCGGCTCCAGCTCCGTTTGGTCTTTGCCTGCAGTCCCCTTCTCCCAACTCTCCGCCGGGCTAGTCCCTCCGCTCTGTGGGTCCGAGCCAAAATGCTCCCTCCTCAGAGACACCTCCCCTCACTACCCATCTAAAGCAGGACCACCTCTGCTGCGAGACTCTGCGATTGCTTCCTTCAAGTCTTCATGTCACCTCCATTTGTTCTGCATTTTATCTGCCATCCATCTACGCCAACCCCCCTCTCTACCCTCTATGCTTCAGGAAGCAGCGGCAGGTTCCATCTTGGTGCTGGTAAGACGAAGCCACCTGACACATGGTACGTGGGGACATGGTGGGCCAAGAGGGCCTAGCAGAGCATGGAGCAGGGTGGACATTCCACATAAGGAAGCCTCTTCCCCTTCCCACTGTCCCTTGGATGAGAACGCAGGGCAGTGTGTACTATATTTCTTAAAGGCCACGATCAAAAACCACTAAAGAAAAAAAACCCAGGAGGTTTGGTGTGTGTGGGGGGATGTGCCGATTACATGGGAACATGCCCCATGTGGTACCCTCCCCCAGTGCTGTCTTCTCAGTGTGTGTGAGACAGACAGACTGGCAGGTGTGTTTCCCAGTTTATGTCATTGGCCTCTACGCTTAACAGCCCATCTGAGGGTTGACTGGGCTTGGCTGGGTGGTCTCGATTGGAGTTTGTCATGAGATCAAAGTCAGACAGCAGCTGGGGCTGACAACCAGAAGGCTCAGCTGGGCTGGTCATTCACAACGGCTTTGCTCCCATCTCAGCTGGGCCAGTCGGAGGCAGTCTGAGCCTCTTGGCCACCCATGTGACTAGCTTGGGCTTCCCACACAGTGTGGTGGTCTCAAGGCAGCTGGATTTCTTAGATAGTGGTTGGCTTCTCCAGAACACACATGCCAAGAGCTCTAGGTGGAAACTTCAGGGCTTCTTACGACTCAGGAGGTCATAAAGCATCACTTCCGCTGAATTCTACTGATCACAAAGTGAGCCAGAGGTCATTCCAGATTCAGGGGCATGAATACTGGAAGGCACAGGTGGGAAGGTATTGGTTGGCAGTGGTGGGAGCAAAAGGCATCTTTTGAGACCAGTTACCACATTTGCTGTTAGACTGTGGTCTTAACCTCTGTGTGCCTCAGTCTTCTCTCCTATAGAAGCGGATAACAGTTCCTATCTCACAGAACTTTTGCGAGCAGCAAATGAGTTGAAAAAATATGGAAAATACTTAACAATGCACCATGTGTCAGCTATTATCACTACTCACAAGAGTAAGGAGCAAATCTTTTCTCTGATTAATCTCTGTGTCCCAAGGTCTATGAAATATTTTATGATCATGAGTTGCTCTCTGTGTGAAGAGAAGTACCCAATCTCCACTAAAAAAAAAAAAAAAAAAAAAGTTGTTTTTCATTTAAACACCTAGGTAGGTTTAAAGTTTGGCTAAAAGTATCCCTTTCTCAAGATCAAGTATGCATTTAAAATATCGACAAAAAGTAAAAATATCTTGCTGGGCTTGGCGAATGCCATTCTGAGTCACGGCGATGACGTGCTCACTGTAGGGGCAGAGGCAACCACACACATAGTGTGGAATTTCCCGTGGCACCGGCGGAAACGGAGCCCCGAATGTGTTTGTCAGCAAACTTCCCCCAAACAAAAAGAAACCAGGATTTCCTGCTGGAGGCCCAAGAAGCAAATGATGTCCAGGACTTCACAACCCAACCTCAGACTGGCCTCAGCTCTGGCCAGAAAACAGGATCTGCCAACAAATTATCAGTGGTCAGCCCCAGGCCCTGGGGATGCACACTTTTCTATTGTTGCCAAATTCCAACAAAGCTCAGAGACAAGTCATTGAGCTCAAGCTCTAAATATGAAAATGGCTTCACAATCTGAGCCTGCGGGCATACGTTCTACTCTACAGAATTCTCTTCCATGTCATCCTCTACCGCATACCCCTCAGTGTTCCCAATTCAGCCTCCAGGATAAGCCCAGCCACCAGACACACACACTCTACCACACGCACAACTCATGTTACTTTAAAGGGCCCTGAGCTCAGACATCTTCCCGTTCTTACAACCTCTTCCTGCTGTCTGGAAGGACATAACAACAGTAAGGGCAGACAGGTTATCTGTCCATTGATTGTGCACCAGACAGGTACTGTGGTAAGAGTGCCACATCACCTCACTTTGTCCTCAACCCATCCTGAAAGGCCCCGATTTTGCTGGTTGGTGAACTCACCTGGAGTCCATATGATCAAGAAGAGCTGCTTCATAAAGTCAGACACATGGATCAATGAAATAGAATTCAGAGTCCAGAAATAAACCTCCACATTTATAGCCAACAGATTTTCAATAACGATGCCAAGACAATTCAATGGGGGAAAGTATTGTCTTTCCAACAAATGATGCCAGGACAACTAGATATGTACACGCATGAAAATCAAGCTTGACCCCAACCTCACACCAAATATAAAAATTAACTTAAAATGGAACAGTGACTTATTGTAAGTGCTAAAATTATAAACCTCTTAGAAAAATATAGGAGTAAGTTTTCATGAGTTTGGGTTAGGGCAAAAGCTCAAGCAGTAAAAATTTAAATAGGTAAATTAGACTTCATTAAAATTACAAACTTGAATGTCTCAGACTATACCATAAACAAAGTGAAAAGCCAATCCAGAAAATGAGACAGAATGTTTGCAAATCATATATTTGACTAGTACATAGGCCATACAGTAGTGTTAGTCATTCAGTGGTGTCCAACTCTGTAACTTCATGGACTGTAGCCCGCCAGGCTCCTCTGTCCATGGGATTCTCCTGGCAAGAATACTGGAGTGGGTTGCCATGAAATGCAAATTGAAACACAGTGAAATACCACTTCACACCTACAAGGATGGCTCTAAGCAAAACGATAGTGTTGATGAGGATGTGGAGAAACTGGAACCTTCATACACTACTGGTGGAAACAGAAAATGATTCAGTCACTTTGGAAAACAACCTGGCAGGTTTTCAAAACACTAACTACTGAGTTACTATATGATTAGGTGATTCTGCTTCTAGGTTTATACCCAAGAGAATGAGACAGGGTGCTCGGGGCTGGTGCACTGGGATGACCCAGAGGGATGGTATGGGGAGGGAGGTGGGAGGGGGGTTCAGAATGGGGAACACGTGTACACCTGTGGTGGATTCATGTCAATGTATGGCAAAACCACTACAATATTGTAAAGTAATTAGCCTCCAACTAAATAAATTTATATTAAAAAATATATATAAAAAAAGAACATGGAAAAAAAAAAGAATGTATGTTTTCACAAACACTCATACATGAATGATCATTGCAGCATTATTCAAAATAGCCCCAAATGTGGGAAAAGCCCAAATGCCCATCAACTCCTGAATGATAAAATGTGGTACAGCCATACGGTGGAACACTATTTAACCATAAAAAGGAATGAGGCACTGTTCAACACAGATGAACCTTGAAAACATTATGCTATGTGAACAAAGCCAGACACGAGGGCCATATGCTGTATGATTCCATTTATACGAAACGTTCAGAGGATGCAAATCTGGAGACAGAAAGTAGACTGGTGGTTGCCAGGGTCTGCAGGGAGAAAAATGGACAATGATTGCTAACAAAGTCAAGGTTTCTTTTTGGGATGATGAAAATGTCCTACAATTCACTGTGGTGATAGTTGTACAACTCAGTAAATATACCACACACACAGACACATAAAACCCACTGAATTGTTTAGAGAGAGAGATAGAGAGAATGCAAAAATTTTTTAAAATGGGGAAGAAGAGCCTTTTTTCTTCACAGCTTTGCTGACAGCTACTTCCCATGCCCCGCTTCTTGACCAGAATTCCTGTAAGGCACAGGGTTAGAGCGGCTTGTACACAGGTCCATTTATTGCAGCCAAGTGTGAGAACATGGACTGGAGCCTGTGTCTCATTCATTTTGATTCTTGGCATCCAGGACAGTGCTTGGCACTCAGTAGGAATCAATATAAATGTGTTTTGAATGAATAGTCTCTCTGT
Organism: Cervus canadensis; assembly: GCF_019320065.1. Lineage (NCBI taxonomy): Eukaryota > Metazoa > Chordata > Mammalia > Artiodactyla > Cervidae > Cervus > Cervus canadensis. The sequence goes on from NC_057391.1 coordinate 38,284,363, forward strand.
GTGTACTGTGTGTGTGTATGTGTGTGCGCGCTCAGTTGGTCAGCTGTGTCTGACTCTGTGACTGTAGCCCGCCAGGCTCCGCTGTCCATGGGATTTCCCAGGCCAGAATACTGGAGTGGGTTGCCATTTCCTTCTCCAGGGGATCGTCCCTGACCCAGGAATAGAACCCAAGTCTCTTGCATCTCCTGCACTGGCAGGCAGATTCTTTACCACTGCGCCATCTGATCTCTAGCATGCCCCTTATATTATTCATTCATTTTTATACCATCACTTCTAAAATAAAGGAGTGCCAAAAAGATCACACATACAGTACCTGTTCATTATTTAAAAATTCTTTTTCCACTAAATATTTTTTTTAAACCAGACAATCAATTGATGTTGTCCCTTTTCTACTTTCAGAGAGAGATGATTTCAAATTTTAAAAGCTAATTATCAATAAAATGATAGAGATACATGGGGAAAAGGTAGAAACAGTCAAAAATAGTATATTCAGTCCCTTAACAAACTCTACATTTCAAATAACTTGACAAAAATTACCCCTATTCTGAGACAAAAGACTTTAAGAGGCAAGAAACCAATATCAACCAACACAAAAGGCTGATTAAATGCAGCTTTTGAAAACTCTTTGGCCTTCAACAACAATACATTGAGATGATGAAAGTAATAGTAACAGCTAGCATTTATTGAGCATTTACTATGTACTAGGCTGGGTATTATATTCTGCTTTCTAGGTTTTAACTCAGTTACACCAGCATAGCACAATAGTAGGTACTGTTATTACCCTCATTTCCCAGAGAGACTCACAACTTTTCCATGGCTGCATGGCTGATAAATGGCTGAGCTAAACTGGAACCCAGGAAGTCTCCTGCCCATGCATTTCCTGCTAAAGGACACAGGGAAGCCTATAGGGACTTCAATCCCTTGAGTGGACCTAGGAAAGCAATTTGTTTGATTCTAGGTTTACAGACTGAGTAATGTAGGTTATAAACAAAACCTCAGGAAAAAACATGAATATGCAGGAATTGAAATCCATGTGTGAATATATGATGCTTGAAAATCTATTTTTTTTCCTGTTTTATAGCTCCTTTATACAACAGGTGGAAAATACCTGAATGGACAACATGGTCAGACAAAACCTGCAAAACCTTGACCTGCCCCACTGTGCAAGGCTGGCACCTTCTGAACTTTCAGCCACTAGGCCTCCCAACCTTCTGAGACTGTAGCCCTCCCACCTCACCCCCATCACATTGAGCTCAATGCCTTATCTGTTTCCTTCCGGGCACTCACCACTATTTATAATGACTTTGTTTACCTGCTCTTCTTGTCTTACTCTCCCATCAGAATGTAAATTCGGTAAGAGCGGTGACCATGACCATCTTCTTTGGGATTTTTGTTTGCCAGTAGTTTGTTCAACGAATAATAACTGTCTGTGTAGGTGACACCTTTCTTTTAGAACAATTCAGGAACATCAGTGACTGGCTGGATGACCACACTAGGCTGAAGCAACTCCAGGGCAGGGGTGGTACCTGGTACCTGGTTCCTCTTTATGCTCCCAGTTCCCAGCTCAGTACCAGGCACAGAGGAGCTCACTGTATCTTGACTGAACTTGTTCATTAATGAAACACTGTCAATGTAGAGGGTGGTCTCTGTTTGGAGTACCTCAAGGCTCCACCTTGAGTCCTAACCATTCAACTTCTGGATCCAAGGGTGAAGGTGTAAAGGCATGCTGATGAAGCCTGGGGATGCCCTAAAGCTGGGAGGAGCCACACAGGGGACAGGGAGAGGAGTTAACAGTTTGAATAGTCGTAAAGCCAAAACCCCAGAAACACAACAAAAAATTCAAGAAACCCTGTACCAGGGTGGGAGGAGAGGGAATTAGATAAAGGCAGTCAAAAGGTAAAAACTTCTAGTCAGTTCAGTCGCTCAGTCGTGTCCAACTCTTTGTGACCCCATGGACTGCAGCACCAGGCCTCCCTGTCCATCACCAACTCCCGGAGTTTACTCAAACTCATGTCCATTGAGTTGGTAATGCCATGCAACCATTTCATCCTCTGTCATCCCCTTCTCTTCCCACCTTCAATCTTTCCCAGTGTCAGGGTCTTTTCCAATGAGTCCGTTCTTTGCATCAGGTGGCCAAAGGAGTTTCAGCTTCAGCATCAGTCCTTCCAATGAATATTCAGGATTGATTTCCTTTAGGATGGACTGGTTGGATCGCCTTGCTGTCCAAGGGACTCTCAAGAGTCTTCTCCAACACCACAGTTCAAAAGCATCAATTCTTCTGCACTCAGCTTTCTTTATAGTCCAACTGTCACATCGATACATGACTACTGGAAAAACTTCCAAGTGTAAGATAAATAACTACTAGGGAGGGATTCATGTACAACACAGTAGAGATAATTAACTTTGCTATATGCTATAAATGAAAGTTAAAAGTTATCACAAGGAAAAAATTTTTCTATTTCTTTAATGTATCTGTATAAGATGACAGATTCTCAATAAATCTATTGTGGTAACCATTTCATGACATATGTAAGTCAAATCATTATGTGGTACTCTTCAAGTTTATATAATGACATATGTCAATTCTATCTCAACAAAACCAGGGTAAAAAAAAAAAAAAATCCCTGTAAGAACTACAGGATGGGAAGGTGGGGACACAAGCTGCACCTATAATGATGGTCACATGTCCAGTGAGCTCGGGTGACCAGGTCTGAGATGCTGGGACGATCCTGAGCCGTGTCTGTATTGTGTGGTGAACAGAACGAAGGAGAAGGGTACTCCCTTGCCTCCCCCTTTATTTAATTATTATTTCTACGCTTATTTATAACATTATACAAGTAAGGCCTGAACTTCTCTTAGAGGGTATTTGGCAGGCATTAGCAGGCCCCCTCAGAAACTCTCCATGAAGTTCCGCCTGGGGTTGTGCGGTCTACTTGAAGGACAGGCTGCACTTGCTGCCTCTGTCCCACCCTGGGAGCCGCTGGCCTCGTCAGCCTCCAGCTCTCAGCTCTCCAGGTGCTTCTTAGAAGGATCTTTGCTCGGTCAGACCTGGCTAACATCTCGCTCCAAGTCTTGTTGCTCTTTTAAGGGAGAAGACTCATTCCTCCGTGTAGTGTGTGTTTTCTGCTCTCATGCTCCCTGTTCCCAAAGCCAGAGAGCAGACGTCATTCTTTTTTTTTTTTACATTTTTAACCAAATTTGTTTACTTTGATTTAGCACATTTAGATAAAACAAACACTCGGACAGAAAGACACACCCACCCCACAAGCACAGTGGGAATTAGCCTAAAATCCTCGTCTTCTTTTCGACTTTATCTATGCCAGTATTAAAAACTCTCCTCCCTTGCATATTTCCTGGTCACACTATGTTAGGACAAAAAGCAACTCCCTAGTAACTGAAGACTGCAATGACCTTGATTTTAACACTAACAAAGTAGCGTTCAGTAAGTCACCCAAATGACTACACAGACGTCATTCTTATCAGGACATCTCTAAACGTTCTCTCCCCTGTCTCGGGCAGCCTTCAGAATCTGGTCTTTTGTCTTTCAAGTTCAAAAAATGGACTTCCCTGATTACAGTTTGTTTTCATCATCACTATTTTTTCAGCAGCTTTAATAATTACTGGCTGGATTTCCATGCCCTATTTCACATTCTGTCAATTCTTTCGTGCTATTATGTTTGTGTACCTCCGCTGTGTTGGCAGCCTGTTCATGTGTACCTGTTAGTCTTCAGAGGCCTTTTTTTAATTCTTGAAGTCTTTCCTTACTATACTGCCAAAATCAGGAAGACTTAAGGATGTCTATACATAAATATTAAGACATTAATCAACGATTGTGAAGGTAATGTTGTTGCCTGTTATGTTATTTGAAGCGTGGTCATATCTCTTCTGTTTCATGAATCATCATCACTGATTGCTTTTACTAGCAGGACATTTTCTGCCCTTCTAATTTTCACTGTCTTCTCAGTTCTATTCACTGACTTATAATGAGAAAGACTTATAGAGAGAAGGGATTAAACATTAGACGAGGCCCTCAGACTTTCATTTGACAAGCTGCTGGTTCTACATCCTAGGTCCGACCTGCTGGCAGATCTGTTTTCTGCTGGAAAATTCAGATCAAGAGTTTTTTTCCCCTTCTTCTAGAGTTATTTACATTTTTTAAAAGGGAAAATTGTACTATTTTTGTTATCAAAGTCAGTCTGTTGAAGGCTATACAAAACCCCACACTCTCAGAAACCACAATTACTCGCTGCTAAAACAGCACCTTCCAAATACTTATGTGTAAACAGATGAACAAGCATACCAGCGGCCACTTCAGAATTTTCCCAGTCTTCTCCTCATCAGACAGGGACATCATGATTAGAGCCAGAACCCAGAGGTCTGTACCATGCAGTTGGGAACACACTTGTGTTCATGCCAGGTCCAAAAATAAATCCTAGATGATGTTTAGGTTTGGCACGACATAGACAGTACTTAAGGAAGCAAACAGTTCAGGAGCTGGAATAACAAGAGATTGGGAATGAAAAAGGATATGTAGATAAATGCTCTTTTCTCATCACATAGAATCAAAACTCTGGATGCCATCTTCAAGGCAACGGATAGTCTCAGGAGTGAACCTGGTCAGATTTCACCCACCCGCTTCAAGAAAAGAACTTAGAAAATCTTAAGAATTTTAGAAAAATTGTAGAAAATTTTAGGTAGCTTTTACTTCAGTAGAATAAAATTATTATTATACATCAGAATATTTATTTTTTTATTGAAGGATAATTGCTTTACAGAATTTTATTGCTTTCTGTCAAACCTCAACATGAATCAGCCACAGGTATACGTATATCCCCTCCCTTTTGAAACTCCCTCCCATCTCCTGCTCCATCCCACCCCTCTAGATTGATACTGAGTCCCTGTTTCGGTTTTCTGAGTCATATAGCAAATTCCCATTGGCTCTTTATTTTACTTATGGTAATGTAAGTTTCCATGTTACTCTTTCCATACATCTCACCCTCTCCTCCCCTCTCCCCATGTCCATAAGTCTGTCTGTTTCTCCATTCAGTTCAGTTCAGTCAGTCAGTCATGTCAGACTCTTTGCAATCCCATGGACCGCAGCATGCCAGGCCTCCTTGTCCATCACCAACTCCCAGAGCTTAACAAACTCATGTCCATTGAGTTGGTAATGCCATCCAACCATCTCATCTTCTGTCGTCCTCTTCCCCTTCCCACCTTCAATCTTTCCTAGAGTCAGGGTCTTTTCAAATGAGTCAGTTTTTCGCATCAGGTGGCCAAAGTATTGGAGTTTCAGCTTCAGCTTCCTTATAATGAATATTCAGGACTGATTTCCTTTAGGATGGACTACTTGGATCTCTCCATTGCTGCCCTGTAAATAAATTCTTCAGTACCATTTTTCTAGATTCCACATATATGCGTTAGAATACGATATTTATCTTTCTCTTTCTGACTCACTTCACTCTGTATAATAAGTTCTAGGTTCATCCACCTCATTAGAACTGATTCAAATGCATTCATTTTTATGGCTGAGTAACAGTCCATTGTATACATGTACCACAACTTCTTTATCCATTCATCTGTCAATGGACATCTAGTTTGCTTCCACGTTCTAGCTATTGTAAACAGTGCTGAAATGAACAATGGGGTACATGCGTCTTTTTCAGTTTTGCTTTCCTCAGGGTCTATGGCTAGGAGTGGGATTGCTGGGTCATATGGTGGTTTTATTCCTAGCTTTTTAATAAATCTCCATACCATCTTCCATAGTGGCTGTATCAATTTACATTCTCACCAAGAGTGCAAGAACATACCCTTTTCTCCATACCCTCTCCAGCATTTACTGTTTGTAGACTGATGATGGCCATTCTGACCAGTGTGAGGTGATATCTCATTATAGTTTTGATTTCCATTTCTCTAATAATGAGTGATATTGAGCATCTTTTCATGTGTTTGCTAGCCATCTGTATGTCTTCTTTGGAGAAATGTCTGTTTCAGTCTTTTTCCCATTTTTTGAGTGAGTTGTTTGTTTTTCTGGCATTGAGTTGTATGAGCTGCTTGTATATTTTGGAAATTAATCCTTTGTCAGTTTCATTTGCTATTATTTTCTCCCATTCTGAGAGCTGTCTTTTCACCTTGCTTATAGTTTCCTTTTCTGTGCAAAAGCTTTTAAGTTTAATCAGGTGCCCCACTTGTTTACTTTTGTTTTTATTTCCATTACTCTAGGAGGTGGGTCATAGAGAATCTTGCTTTGATTTATGTCATCGAGTGTTCTGCCTAGGTTTTCCTCTAAGAGTTTTATAGTTTCTGGTCTTACATTTAAGTCTTTAATCCATTTTGAGTTTATTATCTTTGTGTATAGTGTTAGGAAGTGTTCTAATTTCATTCTTTTACACATAGCTGACCAGTTTTCCCAGCACCATTTACTGAAGAGACTGTCTTTTCCCCACTGTATATTCTTGCCTCCTTTGTCAAAAATAAGGTACCCATAGGCATGGGTTTATTTCTAGGCTTTCGGTCTTGTTCCATTGGTCTATATTTATGTTTTTGTGCCAGTACCATACTGTCTTGATGACTGTAGCTTTGTAGTATAATCTGAAGTCAGAAAGGTTGATTCCTCCATCTCCATTCTTCTTTCTCAGGACTGCTTTGGCTATTCAGGGTCTTTTGTGTTTCCATATGAATTGTGAAATTTCTTGTTCTAGTTTTGTGAAAAATGCCATTGGTAATTAGATAGGGATCTCATTGAATCTGTAGATTGCATTTGGTAGTATAGTCATTTTCACAATATTGATTTTTCCTACCCAGGAATCTCTCTCCAACTGCTTATGTCATCTTTTGATTTCTTCCATTAGTGTCTTATAATTTTCTGTGTACAGTTCTTTTGTCTCCTTAGGTAAGTTTATTTCTAGATATTTAATTCTTTTTGTTGTAATGGTGAATGGGATCAATTCCTTAATTTCTCTTTCTGATTTTTCATTGTTAGTATATAGAAATGCAAGTGATTTCAGTGTATTGATTTTGTATCCTGCAACTTGCTAAATTCACAACCTAGTAATTATCTGATACTATCTTTAGGGTTTTCTATGTACAGTATCATGTCATCTGCAAACAGTGAGAGCTTTAATTCTTCTTTTCTGATCTGGATTCCTTTTATTATTTTTCTTCTCTGATTGCTGTAGCTAGGACATCCAGAACTATGTTAAATAATAGTGGTAAAAGTGGACACCCCTGTCTTGTTCCTGATCTTAGGGGGAATGCTTTCGATTTTTCACATTGACAATAACGTTTGCTGTAGGCTTATCATATATGGCCTTTACTATGTTGAGGTAGGTTCCTTCTATGCCAATTTTTTGAAGAGTTTTAATCATATATGGGTGCTGAATTTTGTCAAAGGCTTTCTCTGCATCTATTGAGATGAACATATGGTTTTTATCTTTCAAATTGTTAATATAGTGTATCACATTGATTGCAGAATATTTTAATTCCTGCTTGATGAGAATTCTCTATGTCAGACAAGAAAGCTACAGGTTAGTACCTAAGTTCACCCTTTTTTTCCTGAAGACTTTTTGTTAACTATAATTAAACTGAGAAACATCACAGTCATAAGTAGTATTCTAAAAATTGCTCCAAAACCAATTACTCTAGTGGGTTTTATTTATAGAGCTACCAAGGCAGAGATCTAGATATTTATTTCCCCCAAGGCAGACCTTGCATTCTTGTTTTACTCTGGGTCATAGAGCAGGACCTGACTTCTAGGGTCCATGTTAATATTCTGCTGATGAGAAGGCTGTGCTGGGACACATTCCAATTGGTAAAGATCACTTCTAGCGTAAGAGTGGATTTGCCAAGTTTGCCTCAAACCAAACACCCCAAAATATGAATCATCATGTAGAAATGTCAACTGTTTTTCTGGTCACCTCTGACTTTGGCCAAGAGAAGAGCAATGACCATGAAATGCCATGCCCTCCTAGTAATCACACTTGCTCTCTTTACTCAACAGAGTAGAAAGGATGCAGGTTTATGACGGCACAAGAGAGAAGAATGAACAAGGAAGAAGGGAGCCACAGGGGAGGGGAGGCACATGACTAAACCCCAGGTTCAGGACTCCTTCCTGGAGATATATCCGCACTGGGTCATCTGGTTCCCAGAACTCTTAGGTGACTGGGCAATGCCCTGGGGGCACCTGAGGACCACCAGTGATGATGAAGTCTGCTCCCCAGCTTAGGTCACTCCTTCCCTGTTTGACCACCAGCAAAGCAACACTATGTTCCACTGCCCCACCCACCATCTGCCTCATTCCATGCTGATGGCAGAATTCTGAGTGTGATGCAGTCAGTAGGTCTTCCTGGGGGTGCTCTGCAGTCACCCCATGCTCATTACCTCCTCCTGCAACTGCATGGTCTGCCCAGAATGTGCCCATCTGGGGCTGCACAGCCTGCAGGCTAGAGGGTGGATGGGGTCCACACAGTAGTGTCAGCCTGCAGCCACTGCCTGAAGCATACATACCCCCAGCCTGTTCTTCAAAAGTGGTGCCTTAATAGCTTTTGCTTTGTCCACTCCCCAGCTGTCAAGCCTGGTCGCCCACCTGCCCAGCCACTGGGGAAGGAATTCTTACAAACTCTGTTAGGCTCGGCATCCCCAGAGAAGTGAGGGTGAGTGGTTTCCTGGTTAGGGCTGGGCTCCTGTCTGTGCATGACTGTATGCAGGTTTAGCTTAGCAAATCCTCAGTGAAGAGCACCGTGCACACACATAGCAAGGGTTCAACCTCTGGTGGCTGTTCTCATACTGCTATTATGAATATACACTTTGAGGAGACACTACGTGTGTAAGAGGGACCTGCTTGATGAGACTCTGCCTGCCAAAGGTTAATCAATCAATCACACCAAGGGACAGGGAGGAGGCGCGACAGCCACCCCTTTCTCTTTCACAGATGAAACATCTGTCGGGGAGGCAAAGCCCCACTAGTAAGGTCAATGGTGGATATTTCAAACGTTCTGCGGGGTCACAGATTGTCTCTGAGGCTCATCCAATGTTGACACAGAGGACTGGCAAAGGTGGGGCTGTGATCTACGAGCTGGAGGGACAGCAGCAGATAGGAACACGTGCGAAAATGCAGCACTATTTGCAATAGTTAAAGCTGAAGCAGCTTTAAAACAGCACACATTCTTTGGGGTTAATATGTTGAAACTGTCAACTAAGTGACCCCAACCAGCAACGATGCCACAGCACGGTATGGTACCAGCTGCTGTCTGTCAGGGTGGCAGGGACTGGCCGACTGGCTGGAACCATATGTGCTATTTCTGGGCATAGGATGTGAGTAAGGACTTGTCACAGTAAGTCAGACTAGGATATGAGTCAGTTATTATAAAGTGCTGAAAAAAACTGTCTTCAAGGCATCCTGAGCATATCACACCATGCTAATTTCTCTGAAGGAGCTACAGGTTGAAAGACACTTAGAATCACTAAGCCAGGGAGAAACCCTGAAGAATATAGATGATTAGTATTGGTCAGAGGCCTACCAATAACAAGGAATAGATAGGGCTGAAGCTAAAATCCAGAGGTCCTAAAATTTAGGACCAACAACCAAAAATCAAGTTGTATAGGATGTCCCTGGTGGTCCAGTGGTTAAGAATCCACTTTCCAATGCAGGGACGTAGGTTTGATCCCTGGCAGGTAAACTAAGATCCCATAGGTTGTGGGGCAACTAAGCCCGAGCACCAGAGCCCATATGCTGTGAAGCCTATGCACCACAACTAGAGAGAAGCCCCCATGCCACAACTAGAGAGCCCACACCCTGCAATGAAAAGTCCCACATGATGCAAATAAGATATGATGCAGGCAAATAAATAAACATGTTTTTTTTAAAAGTCAAGTTGTAAGAAATGTGCACGGTAATCACATTTCTACTAAAACAGTATGTTTGTACACACACAGAAAAAAGTCTCTAAGAAGCTGGAGAAAACAAATAATAATGGTTATTTGTGGTCTTTTCTGTAAGTACAATGTTCTTGGAGGCCTTGGGGAAGCCTAATGGCCCACCAAGACCCTGAACACATGGATGAAGGCACAGCAAGGCAGTCAGAGTCTGCAAAATCAGCATTTCTCAAATGCCATGAGAAGGGAGGGCTGACAGACTTGGGATGCTCTTTCTTGACCCCTGTCACAGGACCCTTGCTTTCTGGCTCCCGGGTGTGTCCCAGGGCTGGTGTACTGCACTTCTGTTCCAGGAATGCTGGGGGAGTGCACTGTCTGGCCATAATCCTGCGAGTCCTGTTCAAGGGGCTGTGAAGAATTACCAGTGAGGAGTGACAGCAGGAACTAATCCACTCTGGCTTCTCCCTCCCAGCAAAGCCTCCAGGAACTGCCCTTAGTTTCAGAGGCCAGCGCAAGCCCTCTGGACCTGCCTCTGGGACCACAGGAGTCTACCCTAGTGCTCTCCCTGTCAGGAATTTCCTCTCTGTAGGTAAATGGTCTTCTGATCTGCTCCTGACAGCCCCTTCACTAGGAGGGTGGGGGAAACCACAGGCTCACTGGTTGAAGCACAGTGCATGGGTCTGGAAACAGTACTGCCTTAGTCTTTCATTGTGAAGGTTGAAGAAGCCCAGATGTCACTGTTCTTTACAAGCATTTTCTGTCTTTCACAGATTTCCTTACAGATTTCCTTTGAATGCCTCATCATCTCTCCTTTCCCATCCATGTACGTGCTAAGTAACTTTCGTCGTGTCTGACTCTGTGTGACCCTATGGACTGTAGTCCACCAGGCTCCTCTGTCCATAGTATTCTCCAGGCAAGAATACTGGAGTAGGTTGCCATGCCCTCCTCCAAGGGATCTTTCCAACCCACAGATCGAACCCATGCCTCTTATGTCTCCTGCACGGGCAGGCAGGTTTACCACTAGCACCACCTGGGAAGCCCAGAGCTTCCCTTAGGTGGTTCCAATTCATCCCCTGGGTTCCAGCTCCAATGTCTCCTCTGGAGAGCCTTTCCCAACAACCCAAGGCCAGATAGCCCCCTTACACCCTGACAGACAATTCCCATCATAGAATGATTATTCTGACTCTTGTTTTCTATTTATTTCTGTGATAAAATAACTAATATCCATCTTCCTCATTAGAACACAAGATCCTCCAGGCCAGAAACTGCATCTGTTTTTTCCACATCCCCAGTGTGCATTATAGCGTCTGGTGCAAAATATATACTAATACCAATAAAGCCTCATTCAACGGAAGGCTGCTGCGGAGGCAACTGGGGTAGAAGATGTGCCAGTATTCTGGGGAAGTAGAGCAGCAGGGAGGGCTCTCTCCCTTGGGGTGACTGGTTGGCCACCTTTATTTCTTGTTATGTGTCCAAGTGAGTGGTTAGCAAGTGACAGGCCCCCTCTTAAAGTCTGAAGATTTATGTGAGGCAGGTACTAACAGAAGATGACAATACTTAAAGGAATTAAATAGGGGCAAAAATCCTCTGCTGACATCACAGAGGGACTTAGTCGGCCCTGGGGGTGGGGGTGGGGGGACTTGGATGGGCGGGGCAAGCACTGACCTCGGCTGATGCGCTGTTTCTCTCCAGACAGGATGCCAGGGCTGTCGATTATGCTGATGCTCTTCAGGACCTCATTGGGCAGCTGGGAGCACATAAATCTGGAAGAAAGGAATCAAAGTTGGGATCAGAGCCTGTTTATTGCAGATTGCTCTAATCTCATATCTCCTTGGCCTCTCCTCTCTTTGGAGTCAGTGTGATGGCAAAGTCCCTCAGCCCCACCTGTCTCTCCCCTATGCTGCTCTTCAGACAAGCGTCCTGGGCTTCTCCTCCCAGGGAATCACATGCTTCCTTCAGGGTCACTGCCTCACTCGGCTGGAGCGTCCTGAGCCTTGTCCAGTCCGTGCCCATTCTCCAATGTGTCAGCAGAGGTACTAGGGCCTGTTTTCACTGGTGCCCCAGGGACCATGCTAAGGCTCCAGGCTCAGGGCATGGCAAGCTCCTATGGGCAACACCCCAAATCCTCCAGGTGCTTTGGTGTGCTAAAAACAGACAAAAGGGCAGCTGTGAGCAGGGCCCGGGCCAGGCATCTCCAAGCTGCCTTCGTTGTCCATCACCTCCCTGATACCACCTCCTCCTCCTCATCCCAATCCCTCTGCCATGCTTCCAATCAGCTGCCCTGGTGTAGGCCTTGGAAGCAGAGTGAAATGGCAGGAAAACCACAGCCTGAGGGTCAGCAGACCTGGGTTCAGGCCAATAACCTGCTTGGACCCTGGACAAGGGCTTCCCCAGGGAACTGGGCCTCAGTTTCATCATGTGTAAATAGAGACACTTGCCAGGGGCTGGAGAGGCTCTTAGCTTTGACACTGTGTAACTCCAGAGCACCAGAGGGAAATGCTCTGTTACTTCCACCCCCAGGCAACCCAGGGGGATCTCTGTTAGGAATTGTGTATGATTTAAGCCAGAAACTGTAGAGTGTCTCTCCTTTTCCTGTACTGTAAATGGCTAACTTCAGGGTCTGCGTAGGCAGAAGGCTCGAAAATCCTCAGGGAAAACTCAATTCTTCCATTCAGTGGAACTGGTGGGATTACTCAGCACATAAACATGCTGGGAATGCACGAGAGGGAGGCCTGCCCAGCCGTCCCAGCCCAAGTGTGGACAGCACAGCCCCCTCACAGCTCAGGGTCAGGAGCCCTGAGCATGAGATGGGATCACTGACACAGCAAGTGAACTTTTGTTCAAGGGGCTCAGGACAAGTTTCTCAGACATTCTTTCCCACTTTTTCAAGTTAGCCCAGGAAGATGTCAGAATGATGACTATGATCATTTTACAGCTGGAAAAGTTGAAGTACAGTGCAGTTGTGACATGCAAGGCCATGCCTCTAATGGGTGGCTGGCTGAGGACTGCAGCCTAATATTTCTGATGTCAGTTGAGTTGAACTTAACCCCTAAAATAAAAACTTCATAACATTAAAAAAATAAGGGGTCAATTTTATTTATAAGAAGCCCCTCATTTCTGATTTTCTCCTGTCCCTCCACTTTTATAAACCCCATTGTCCGACACTCAGACAGATCTGTGAGTAAAGTGCACCGGGATCACTAACTTCTCTAAGTTCACAGAGAAAAAATGCCATATTTGTGTCTCTAGAACTCGGGTAGAAACAGAATTCTGAGCATATCTGTGGTAGACCGAATTTCTTGTGGGTAATCTGGTCTCTTATCACAGTCCCATCCTTTTTATTAGATGGCTCAAGACACCTGGTGATGCTAAGAACACTGGACATACGTAAAACTATCTCGCAAAAAGTACTTCTGTGAGAGGTTAACCTTTTTCCCAGACCACAAGCTCACACTAAATATCAATTTTTCCAAAACACAAAAGCCCTGGATTCTCATGTGAAGTTAACAGAGGGATTCAAAATTTATAAACCACCACTCCCTCTGTGCAGTGCAGAGACAAAGCTTTACCAACTCACATGCCTCCTGATACAACAGCAGAGCCAAAATGTGTGAGCCACAAAACAAGACAGTCAGATGTGGTGACATCACCACACAACGTGTGAGAAAGCAGGCCCAGGGCCAGGAAGGATGACTGCAGACAAGAGGGGGTGGAAAAGAAGAGGGAGGGGAAGAGGAGGAGGAGGGTGCTCTCCAGGGGCACCCCAAATAGGGTGACGAGGGTTGAATGTGCAAAGTTGAACTTTGCATAGCCCTGCCCAGTATGCACTGGGGGGCAGCTTGGGGAGGTGGGCCAAGGAGCACAGAGCACAAATTAGCTTTCAAGACCCTCATGTGGGAGGACAGCCCACACTCTAAGGGCTAGAACCACACTCATGTTTTCTTAAATAGTTATACTATAATCAGAAAAAACCCTAATGCAATGCTGCTAGAACAATCTGGTCCATGAAAGGAAGGTGAAATGTGGGTTATTTATCGGGTATAACACAGCCTGCCTTGGGTCAGGCCTTTCCCACTGATATGTGTTTCCAAGCACAGGATTTGCTGTCCCGGGATGGATTTCTTACTTCTTCCGGACTTGCCTTGTCTTGTACATTTCATGTGAAACATGCAGCCAGTTAAGCCCAGGAGCCTCACATAAGCTTTATGAAGTATGTCCCTCATCCAGGGCTGGTCTATCTTATTTTCTGATAAAAGGAGAGAAGGAAGGGATCAAACCTACAGGACCCCCATTGGCTGTCACCCCTTCAACCAAGGAAGGCTGAGTGGTAGTTGAGACGGGGTGCATAAAGGATTGGCCCAGCTGTAAGGTCTCAGGCCAGGGGCTAAGAGTCTGGCCACACTGTAAGACAGCACAAAGGGGGGGTTCTGGTTCTTAAAAGTTGCCTCCAAACACTAACATTCCAATCCAGTGATCAGCATTTTAAAAGAGCCAGGCAGTAGCTTAATAGCGATTCCATTTCCAGTGCAGCGATACCCAGTAGCCGCAGCAATCATCAAATGGCACAAACATCACTGACCACTTACCGTGTGCTAGGCACTGTCCTGAGTACTTTCCATGAACTCACATTAACTCACTCAATCCTGGCCACAACCCTCAGCAGTGGGGCTGTATATCTCCATTTTACAAAGGACAAGACTAGGGTCACAGGGGGCAAATGCGGCCACCCCAAAAATATGTCTCACTGGCATGAAGATTAATTTAGGCTAATTATTTTTAAGGCCCCCTGAACTCAGGAAGCATCTCTGACCTCCCTTCTAACTGCCTAGGGAAAGCAGACAGAGGATCTGTTCCAGGAAGGGAGCTGTCACCAGAGATAAATATAGTATCAACGAGGTGAGGCGATAGGAACCTTGCACAGTTTTATTTATTAAAACTCCTCACTGTGTCCCATTGTCTCTGCACAGGCCAGCAAACATTTGTTTACCAAACATTTGTTTTTCCAGCTCCATGTCAACTGCCTTCCTCTTCCCCATAAGATTCCAAATCACTGCCTCCAACATTCTCCTCTGTCTTTAACTGGAGATGGTATTTAGAAAGGGAAGGGCTTCAGCCCTTTGGGGGAGTTATTCCGTTTTCCTGGGTCTCTCTCATGTATATACATAATTAAAGTTTTGTTTGATTTTCTCCTGTTAACCTGTCTTAAGTCAACTTAATTCTTAGACCAGCCAGATGAACCTAGAAGGGTAGAGGAAAATTTTTTCCGCCCCAGCAGGGGCACAGAGGGGTCACATGCTGTAACTTGCCAAGTCACATAGCTGGTAGCTGACAGAGCTAGGATGTAGACCTGGCAGTTAGGCTGCTGTTGCCATTTCATGCATTCGAGTCAGCACTGTGTATCTTTTATCACACAGAGGGCAGCATCCTAGAACAGAGAAGTGATGTGCCACAGCCCTGGAACTCCACCAAAGAGGCCCCTTTTGTGGGACTTGCCCTCAATTTACTAGTGGAGGGTGGAGCAGTGACCGGGAGGCAAAAGA
The DNA here is from genome assembly GCF_019320065.1 of Cervus canadensis. Classification (NCBI taxonomy): domain Eukaryota; kingdom Metazoa; phylum Chordata; class Mammalia; order Artiodactyla; family Cervidae; genus Cervus; species Cervus canadensis. The sequence continues at coordinate 38,299,773 of NC_057391.1, forward strand.
TCCAGTTCTTAACCTCTTTTTTCTCACTCACCCTGTGACCTCAGTCAGGTCTGAGCAACTCTGTTGGCCTGAGGACTCCCAGACAGTCCTTTAGGTTCACCTAGGTTTACCATGGAAGAGAGTAGGACACGGTTCCTGCCCAGGCTCACTAGGACACGGTTCCTGCCCAGGCTCACTTTACTGATAAGAGCAAAATCAGAGAGATGAAATACTTCCTAAATTGGCAGTGAATAGCACCCAGAGTGCAAAAAGACCTTGACAACTAACATGCAGAAATTATTATTACATGGTCCTACCACAAAGGCCTGATCTAAACTTCCACTGCCCAGGAGGAATTTAATTTCACAACCAGACTATAAAAAGCCTGTGGTTACCCCTTTGGTCGAGTCTTATGGAATTACCACTTTTGAGAGTAAAAGATGGTTGAACATTGGCAATCCCATGCAGCTCAACCCCCACGTGGCCTTTTCTATATCAGGTCTCCCTCTCCCAACCACCACAGGGGGGAAAACTGGTTTTCTGGGATGACAGGACCAGGGCTGTGCAGGCAGCGGCCGATAAAGAACAATGGCTTAATGACGTAAGAGCCATCGCAAATCCTGAGGATAAAGGTTAATAGGATGGGCTTCAGAGAGTTTATTAGGGAAAAACACACCACCCAAAACAAAACAAAACCCTGCTCACCAAACCAGTTACTCTCTCAGCTTAAAAAAAAACAACACACACAGTTTTGCTAATGAATCGAGAGTGATTTTTGGCAAGAGCCTATTTTCCTTAATCTCTGCAGCTAAATTATCTGGTGGAGTCAGCATGTGTCTGGACCGATGCTGTTTACTTGTATTAAGTCAGCTTTTATTTTATTTATTTTTTTTTTATTTGAATTTTTATTTAATTTATTCTATATGTGCATATTTTATGAAGCTACATATTAATGCCCACAAGTCCTCTTCAGCTTACCCTAGGAAGCTACACAGATATCATTAATGAACACACTGCCTCTTGTTTAGTGGCATGGTATGGCATCACTTGACAAGATAACTCTGAATGCCTTTTGAGCATTAAGAATAGACACAAGGATGTTGTGGTGGATGCCGTAATAATCTAGAAAAGAGACTATGATAGTTTGAACCAGGTGAGTAGCAGTGTGTGGTCAGAAAATGTCTGCTATGAATTCAGTTTTAGTTTTTGATGGGAGTGCAAAATGGCACATTCACTTTGGATAATGTTCTAGATGGTTAGCATAAAGTAAACATACATAAAGTAAAGGTCAGAGACCAACTCACCAACTCCTGCCCTTTCTTCAACTAACCAAAACATGCCATGTCTCCCAGGACTTGTGCCCTCAATGTGCTGTTGGGATGTCCCCTCCTCTGTGATGTGGAACAGACTGTGATGTGACAACAGACTTTGAAACCTAAAGAACCACACTCCCTTGGAGCAACTCCGAGACATGCTTGCCTGTGGAATTTTCTTCTAAAGTAAAGCAGAATGGTGAAGTCTCAGAATGTCTCATTAAGGTATTTTAGAACTCTTTGTTCTAGATGCAACTTCTTTTCATTGTTCAAGTATGTGTGCTTGTGCTTAGTCGTGTCCAACTCTTTGCCACCCCATGGACTGTAGCCCACGGGGCTCCTCTGTCCGTGGGATTTTCCAGGCAAGAATACTGCAGTGGGTTGCCATCTCCTCCTCCAGGGGATCTTCCTGACCCAGGGATAGAACCCTCGGCTCTTGTGTCTCCTGCATTGCAAGTGGATTCTTTACCACTGCACCACCTGGGGATCCATTCAAGTATGACATTTCTATAATTCAAAACTGTCTTTGGGGGAATTTGTCTTCATTTCTCAGAAGCCCACTGAAAACTTTCCTAGAAACCAGCATTAGAGATTGAGGCTCAGTTCCACTGGTTTGCTTAATGCTTCCAGGCTGGTACCATCTTACAAAGAACCAAACTCTTTTAAAGATGCCCCAAGGGGCAGATGCCCAAGCCCTGTAATGGGAGGGCCAGAATAATGAGACCTATCCTGTGGAGGTGGAGGAATCAGTGGTTGCTCAGTGAGGTAGGGGGTGAAAGTTCTTCATAGCAGACAACCAAATCTATTTTCTGTGAAGTCTGGTTTTTTACCTAGTTCCCATAAAGTATGCTAAGTAAAAATAAGTTTGCCTGCCTTTAGAGCCACGCCTGCTGCTGTTCCCAAAGGGATGCTATAATTATGTATACAATCTGAGCACACCATACTAAGTGACTCTCTTCTTTATGCCAGTACTAGGTAAAATAGCAGCACTGTCATGTATACATACAACTTAATCAGGCTATTTACTCTTAAATACACTATTAATTTCCAGGGGGTACATCCATGACAGGTTTCTCAGGTAACTCAGTGATAAAGAATCTGCCTGCCAATGCAAGAGATGCAAGAGACTCAGGTTCAATTCCTGGTTCAGGAAGATCCCCTGGAGGAGGAAATGGCAACCCACTCCAATATTCTTGCTGGGACAATCCCAATAACAGAAGTGCCTGGTGGGTTACAGTCCAGAGTTGGACACAACTGAGTGGCTGAGCATACACACACATCCCTGACATGTGAGCCTCATGTATACATAGCCACCAGGTGGCTAGAAGGACAGAAACTCGTCTTTGCTGGTGTTTTGTGAGGTGCAGGGTGGTAGATAAAAGGGAAGAGGGAACCTGAATTCTAGCCCTGTCTCTGCCTTTTCTTGAGCAAGTCATTTTACTTCTTTACTCTCAATTTTCTCACCTGTAAAATGGCCCCAGTATCATCCATTTTATTAGCCATGAAAAGAAGGTGTATGTGAAATTATTAATCAATGATTTTGGGTCCCTGAATATTCATTGGAAGGACTGATGTTGAAGCTCCAATACTTTGGCCACCTGATGCAAAGACCCAACTGATTGGAAACGACC